>NC_135801.1:60117880-60482253 GCF_964213995.1 Mustelus asterias
CTGCAAACCCAAGGCCAGTACTGCTTTCATTTTACCAGCTCTGCGACAGCCACTTGAGGAAATGTCTCTTTTCCCTTGTTTTCATCCAATTTCAACCCTAAAATCAGCGCCAGTCATGCATGGACATCCTGTTTACCCAAAATGTGGACACCCTGTTAATTATTTACTACTCAAATGTTGCACAATGCTCTGTCCCTATCTCAGACTGTTCCAGATTGCTGTTGACACTTTAAGGATCAGTGCTTTTGCGTGGCCTCAATGTGCCTCTGCAGTTTCAACAAACACCTCCTCAAATTGATGAGTCGAACATTATATTCTGCAAGAATCATCAAGTATAGAAAATAAATTAATGAAGCAAGTCCCAGTCAGAACACAAAATGAGGAAGTCATTGGTGGACTTCAGATTTTGTTCATCTGCAGAAAACTCCCTCTTCATTGTGACCTGCAACTCAATAAGAGAATTCTATAGCACTATGGTGTGGGTGCCTCCAGATGCGCCAAACTATACTAGCCGCTTGGTATATTGTGAAAAGACTGCATGAACAGTTGATGTAGATGTACCAAACTGCATTGTTAGTGAGTCACAGCAGGTTCAAATCCCTGGGCACAACAACTGCACAGGCCTTAGAGAAAGCCTTGGGCCTGTAAGTTGTGTGTCCTCCACTGTTCATTGCACATGCCCTCACTTCATTCATCATGCTCTATTTTACCAAGTCATCCCTGCTGTAACCAAGTCTAATGATCTGAAGTCTAAGTTATGCGAGGGGGAGAGGAAATTGGAGCAATATCTCTTGGAGAGCAGGATGGCTGAACGTATGCAATCTTGCACTATTCAGCTCATTACTGCATCCATTTGGAGAATGGAAATTCATATGGTTGGCGCTGCAGGACGTTGCCCTCCCTACCCTTACCTCAGGGGGTCATCCTGGATGTCACTGAAACATGCGGTCCCACTGTTCAACACAACTTCCCTGGAGACTCTCCAGGGGAGGCCGGAGCTACTGTTTACCTGGGACAGCTGATTAGGATGACTTGGGCAGAGGCCACAGCAGAGGCTAGCTCCTGTGGGGACCAGTGTAGAGTGCAGAAAGAGAATGAATGATCTGCTGTATTCCACCAGGGTAAGTGCAACTTCTCTTCACTGGAAACGACATTCCTAAGGGCATCAGGCAGTCTAAGGATACGAGTAAGCAAGGATGCCACACAGGAATTTAGGCTGCAACACTCACCAGCAGATGGGACATAAAACACAATAACAGGAGCAGGAGTACACCTCATGGCCTATTGAGCCTGCTCTGCCATTCAATACAATCCTGGCTGCTCTGGGGCTTAAACTCCATTTTCCCACCCTGTTCCCCTTAATTTCCTGTAAGAACAAAAATCTGTCTGTCCCAGTCTTAAAGGTAATCAACGATGAAGCATCTACAACTCTCTGGGGCAGGGAATTCCAAAAATTCACAACGCAAGACTGAAGTAATTTTTCCTCTTTGTCTTTATCCTTAGAGTATGCCCTTGTGTTTTAGACCCTCTCCCCCCACCCCCAAACTGGCAGAAACAATCTCTCAGGGCCTTATTTTACCATTTTGATTCTAAGTCCTGGGCAGACTTGAAACTGGGAGTGTTTCAGATCTGACTTTTAGACGCGTTCTCAGGTGCCCCCATAAACACTCTGCCTGCAGAAATATTAGCGAGTCTGAATCGTGCTGCACAAGCCTGTGAGCGGGGCTTAACGCACCCGAAACCCTGCAGCTCCGATCGGCGCCTCCAACTGCGCATTCGCAGAAAAAAGATGATGGAATGCATCTCCCCTGCCATATCCCTCCTGGGCCAGATAATGCCTCCCCCTGGCCCCCACAGACATTGCCCCACCCCCCACAGCATTACTGACCTCCTTATCCTCCACCCTCCTGCCACCCAGACCGATCACGTTTCAATCTCAGGCAGAGTGGCAGTGGACCCCCCCTTCCCCCACCGATATCAGGCAGAGTGGCAGGAGACCCCCCTTTCCCTCCACTAATCTCAGGCAGAGTGGCAGCGGATGCTGCCCCCCGCCACCCCGCCACGACCGATCTCAAGCAGAGAGCCGTCAGACGCTCGGCACTTACCTCCTCACTAACTGGAGTGCCCGAATCAGACTTATCTGGAGCATGTCTGTTTCATACCGATTCTGGATGGGCGAACACGGTGGTAAAGGGGGAAGTGCTGGTAAAGTTGGGCGTGCAACCCATTGCCGTCGCGCCTGTTTCAGGCACAGTCCCGATCACAGCCATTTTCAGGCCTTGGTAAAGGGGAAAACCAGCGCGGAAGCGGGTGCAGATCATGCTACTCACCTCACTCTCAACTTTACCAAGTTTTCGCTCCTGAAAATGGGTGCAACGTGATGGTAAAATCTGGCCCTCAGTTCTACCCTGTCTGGCCAAACGGGCCACCTAAAATGGCGATTTATAAAGCAATTGGGCAAGAACTAAAACAGCAGCTTAAAAGACAGGGATAAACAGGCTGCAGCTCAGACGACTGAATACACAGGATGTGGGCCATCTCCAGGACAAAGGGGACTTTCTGGTCAAATCGGGTTGTTTACCAGACATAGGGGCACCTTAACCCTTTATTTTGGAGGGAGGTGTGTGTCCTACGTGCCCCCAGCATCTACAGACATGGCTGTTGGGGACACACCCAGAGATTGGTGTGGCAGCACATGATTGGACTTTATCGATCAGAGTGATCAAGTCCTGATCGATTGATTGGCAATGGCCAAAAGGGGCACGAAACCCAATGGGGTATAAAGGGTGCTGCGCAACCAAGAATCTCTCTCTGACCCCACGAATGAGCTGCAACAGTGGTCATCATCGCCAACAACGGCCAGCACATGGAGAGCCACCCGAGAAGGAAGGAAGACCAGAGCCAGAGTGCCAGACCAGACCAAAGGACCAGACCACGCAGAGGACGACCGAGACCAGCGCACAGATAAAGGCCAATATCTGCTTGGGTACTTGTCAGTCACGCAAAGTTAAGTCAAGGTCTAGTATTGGACTTGAATTTTAATATTTCTGTAAGATAACTTATTGTTGGTTGGGTGGGTGATTATTGATTGTGTATTTAAATAAATATTGTTGTACTAACAAGAAGTCTGCTCGCAATTCTTTGTCCACCGTATAAGGGTTAAAACAGACTGCGGCAGGCACAACAAATTGGCGACTCTGGTGAGACATTGGCAAGAAGTAACTTTGTTGCTCCGATACTGAATCCCACAGAACCTAATGCTCCTGAAGATTTAGCCTGAGCCCGAATTAAGATGGCAAATTCCCCACGTGATGGCCAGGATTTCAAGTAAATCAAAGGGTGTGAAAGGTCTATATTGAACAATTATTTAAAACTCAGAGCCAACTGGTGTAAACTCCCTATTGGACAAATTACTGCTTTCAGGAGTTGTTATTGTACATGGGTTGTTACTAACAAGGAGGATAGGGAAACTCCGTAGGTTTACATTAGAATCTGGAGGGATTAGGACCGGAACATTGCCCAAAGTCGTACCCGCAGTCCGATCAACTCCCTACCCCTTGTTGTTGAATATAGAATGGCAGGAAGCAGCACAGAGACAGAGAAGTGTCCCACATGGGAAACAAAAATCAGGGAATATATTAAGAAGGGTGGCCCTGATGGGCAGAATCTTGTGCCAATACTGAGACGGGACCGGGATCTCTAGGGCAGAAGTATTGGGACGATCTGAGGAAAGTTCAGGGAAAACGGGCGGGCAAATGTGAGAAAGCAACTGCCATGGTGAGCTGTTAGGAACAGAAAAGGAATTAAACACAGTTCGTAAGAAACTGGAGGAATCGAAGCGGGCACAGGAGGAAAAGGAGGAGGAGATTAAGAAACTAAAGGAACAGCAGGAGGAGAGGATAGAGCAAATAAGAGCCGAAAAGGACAAAGAGGTAGATGAATTAAAAAGAGCCAACCAGGCAAATTTATTACATCTGGACAATTTTCAAACCCAGTATGAGAGAGCCTACCAAGACGCCCAGCGCGCTGTCTTGGCAAAAGATGAAGCCGAGCAGGCGGTAGCACGATTGGAAGCTAAGTGCACTGATCTGCAGGTGGCAATAAAAGCGCTACATCAAGCCAGTAAAGAACAGAGACAGGCAACCGCTGACCACTCCAAATGCCAGCGAGAAATTTCACGGCTGGAATCCCTATCATCGGTCCAAAACGGATTTATGTGAACCTTCGGGACAGTAGAGGAAGAGGAGATAGAGAGTGCAGATTGGAGAGAGTTAAAAGAGAATACTAAACTTTATGTTACACGAACCGAGGATTGGAGTCCACCACCATCTTTCCCAGGGGAAGTCATACCCACCGTGCCCCCAGATTCACCTCCAGTACCGATGCACCCAGTGACGACTGATCATTGGGTAGGAGAGTCTCAGGGCCCAGCTATTACATACACGACCCCGTTTACGGTGGCACAATTGGCTGAAATCGCAAATAAAATCACAACCTTTGATCCATCGCCTGACCCACAGTTTCTTTGAGGATGTTAGGCAGCAGAAGATAATGCACGGGCTAAATGAAAGGGAAGAAGTGAAGCTGATAGTCATGTGCTTAAGCAAGTCTGTACGGTCTGCCCTGCCAGCCCCTCAAAATGTCGGGGAAGGAACCTTAAACGAAATTAAGGAAGCGATATTGACCGCGGTAGGGTTTAATAAAGGGGATCCTGTTAAATAAATGTAGACAGAGGAAAGGGGAACATCCGACTGCCTTTGCCGGTCGTTTGTGGATTCACTTCACGGGAGTATATGGGGAATTAGATCGGGCTGGATTAAATGAGGCTGATTCATCCAAATGGGCTCAGACATTAGTCTCGCACACCACAGAGGAAGGCAAGAAAGCCTGCGCTAATTTTGACCCCGCAGAGACCACACACAATGAAGCATGGGTTCTCCGATGGTTAGCTCGAGTCTGGGAACAGGAAGTTCAGGGAGCCCCAACGTCATGGTCAGAAAGGGAGGCGAGAATGCTTCCGATGAGGGCTAGTCAGGGTCCAGTATGGAGAAACGAGGGTCGAGGGGATCCCCAACACCAGAGAGGTACAGCTCCACCTTACACAGCAGCCCCGGGGAGAGATAGAGGGACATGTTTTAATTGCGGGCAGCCAGGACACTTCGCCCGAGATTGTAGGAGACCCCCACCACCATATACACGGTCCCCGAGACTAGCAGGACCACCGGCTCCACCAGTTAGGCCAGCCCCTAGGTACAAGAGAGAGCACCGCCCACCACCGATAAAAGGTTCTGGTGACCCCATGCATACTGTAAGCGTTAGCCCACCACTATATCCAACTGTCCCCGCTTATGGAACCCTAGATTGACGGTGTCCGGCCTCCCCAACCTGGGTCTGTAGCACCAGGTGGGATAGCGTAGGGAGACCTCTAGTTAACGGCGAGGCAAGAGGCCACCTCGTAGAATTCCCTTGGGATACCGGAGGCTCCCAAACTACCCTGAATATATCAAAATTAAAAACAGACATCTCTTGGCCAACTACAGGCACAATCACGCTCAATGGATGCACAGGACACATGCAGGAGGGGTGCATTTCAGCCCCTGTACAGGTCCGCCAAGGCAGCATGGCGTGTGACCATCCGGTGGTGTTAGTTGACCTTCCTCCAAACGCTGAACACATTCTTGGGTCCGATTACATGAATAAATGTAATATTTCATTTGATCCAGCTAATCGATGCATTTGGCAGATAGCTACAATTAGCAGAGCGCCATCAATCATTCGAGTCGGGACGTATGCTAATAAGGTTAGCACAATAGGGGAATTCTGGTTTGATCCCTTAACGATTAGCAGTGATCCAGCCATCAGGGAGATGCTTCAAAGGAAGAATGGGGTGTTTGCGCAGCATAAACATGATTGTGACCAGATACCTGGGGAGGTGTTAATTGAAGGGCCGGATCTGAAACCACAGAGACAATACGGTTTCCCCAGACAGGCAGAGGGGGAGGTGACCAAAGTAATTGATAGTCTATTACAGCAGGGGGTGTTGAGACGAGTGGCATCCACAAACAATGCGCCGATATGGCCTGTAAAAAAGGCAGATGGATCATGGAGGTTAACAATCGATTATCGGGAATTAAATAAGGTTACCCCACTCATGGCCCCCAAGTAGCCACAAGCCCCGTCACCATGATGAGACAGGGAGCCCAGGCAAAGTTTTTCACAGTGCTGGATATCAGTAACGGTTTCTGGTCCATTCCTTTAAATCGGTCCTGCCAGTCAGTGCTGGATTTAGACTTGGTGAGGCCCTAAGCTATATAAAGCTTGGAGGCCCCTTGTTAAAAAGTTACACCAAAAGGTCTCACAAAGTTGCGTACCAAAACAGGACCTTGGGTCGCCACAAAAAAATTGAAAACATAATTATCCTTTTAATCATTTAATAGCAAGGTATTTAAAGTGAAAAATACAAATTATTTTCTGATCACCTTGGGTTTGTGGATCCTTATCTGTTTCTGGAGTAAAGTAACTGTCAACTTTTGGTAATTTTTTGAGTTGCTCTTCAAGCTGGTGCTTTCTTTTTCTTTTCTGGTATCCGCTCTTAAATGTTCTCTTCATTGTAAACCTTCTGAAATTTTGTGAGGCCCCTGCGGATTGTGAGGCCCTAAGCTGTAGCTTGTTTAGCTTATGCCTAAATCCAGCACTGCTGCCAGTACAAGTTCACCTTTACCTTCCAGGGACAGCAATACACTTGGACTTGCCTACCAAGGGGTTTCCATAATTCCCCATCCATCTTCCACAGGCGACTAGCTACCGGACTAGAAAAGTTTTCCTGACCCGAGTGCTTGGTCCAATATGTAGACGAATTATTGTTACAGACTAACACCAAAGAGGAGCATGTAACATTGTTAGATGAATTGCTCGCACTGCTCCATTCATTAGGCTGCAAAGTCAACCCTAAAAAGACCCAAACTTTGCAACCCAAGATCAGTATACCGAGTGTGGTGAACCATCGTTGGTTCCCACTAGATAGTACTGAGACAGGGTCTGGCCAGTACTACAAGTATGTATATATGTTGCTGTTGGGGTTAGGGATGGGTTGTTCTACTTGTTGCTGTTGGGGTTAGGGTTGGGCTGTTACACCTTGTATTATAGTTATTGTGGTACATCCCAGTCGGGCTCCGCCTCCTGGGAGAGGTATAAAGGTCACTGCTCTGTCTGGGACCCCTCAGTCTGGGATCGTGTATCTAATTAGTAGCTTCGTTGTAACAGCAAATAAAAGCCTTTATTTCCTATGCATCTCAAGCCTCGTGTGTGATAACGCGCATCACCGAGATACAGTGATTACCCATGGGAAGAGGGAGATCGAATAAAAAAGGATAGACTCCATAGTGCACCTTCCACTGCCCCGAGATGTGAGTGCCCTCCGATCTTTCCTAGGTCTAGTAGGGTACTGTCGGAACCATATAGATAACTTCGCCACCAAGGCAGCCCCACTTTCCGAGTTGCTAAAGAAAAACGTGACCTGGAAGTGGGCTGTGTAGCACACAGCTGCAGTAACCGATTTAAAGCGCGCTCTCGCCACAGCGCCAGCCTTACTAGCCCTCGACCCAGATCTACCGTACGCCTTAGAAGTTGCAGCCACTGACCACACATTTTCAGCAATATTATTACAAGAAAGACATGGTAGACCAGGCCCAGTAGGCTACGCCTCACGAGTATTAGACCCAGTCGAACAGGGCTTCTCCGGGTGCGAACGACACCTGCTCATATGTAGTTTGGGCCGTACAGCATTTCGCCGAAATCACCGGACTGAACCCAATAACCGTCCTCACTGAACACACCCCAACCCAGCTTCTGCTGGATGGCCGCCTTAAAGACAGCTCAGTAAGCCAGGTCCGCGCTGCCCCTACTGCAGGGTAGGGACATCACCGTAAAGTGAACCAAAGTGTCCACGTTCCTGGCAGATAATTTAAATTATGGGGGAGATCCGCATGAGTGTCAGGTTGTAGCCACAGAGGACCCGACAGGTCCATTTATCCCGAAACAATAGAAGACGCGGTCAGGGAAAAATCAGACAGCCACCCAGCGGACTCAGCCATGAGAATTTATGTAGACGGTTCATCCACCATAGAGGATGGGACCAGAATCACTGGATGTGGCATTTATGTGGAAAATTATGAGGGACAGCCACTAATACAACTCGTCCTCAAACTACCCAGCCATTTGATGCTCAAGCTGCCGAACTAGCAGCAGTCGCATACGTAGTGAGTCACCCAGATTTATTTCCAACCCCTGCCAACACACAGTCCGATAGTATGTACGTGCGCAACAGCCTGACTGAGTTCCTACCGTTATGGGAAGCCAGAGGTTTCGTCTCTGCGGACGGAAAGCCCCTACCATCAGCCCCCTTATTAAAATATATTCTGCAGGCCACCGAAGGGTGTACATATGGAATTATTAAAGTTAGAAGATTTCACTCTACAACCTTAGTTCTTTCTTGTCCCCGAGATATGCAGGCCCGCACACCATCACTGACAAAATAAGCCCCTCAGTGTATAAGGTCCTGATCGCCAACGGGAAAACCGGTTGGTTCCACGTCAATCAACTGAAAGCTTACGGGACTCAGAATAATCACTTCCACCATCTCTCATTAGAGATAGGGGAGGATGACACTAGGTGACCGGAATGGCCTCACCCAGGAAATGTATTTCCCCGGACACCTTCTCATCCACTTTCAGGTTCAGACCAGACCCTTACCCCTACCACACTATTGCCCAGAGCCTCATCTACATCTGAAGTGCCCCTAGGGGTACTGATTGACCCAGACATAACAGGAGACTTCTGCACCCTAGAGGACTGGCATGACTTGCTAGATATTGGCCCTTGCAGCATTATGGATTCCCCCATAAATATAAGCCTTATTAGCCCCAGGCCCAACAGTGAGGCCCTGACTAAATGACACCGGGTTATTTTGATGGGGACACCCGATGCTGCACCCCCACATGGGAAGGGACCAGACACATAGATTAACTAGACTGGAAGACGAGGATAAAGGACCCCTGAACCCAGATCCAAATGCAGACCCCACAGTGCAGTCCAATGAACAGACACGGGTATGAAGGCCAGATGAAGAGGCAATGATGGAGCCCCATGAGACAAATGATTCAGAGGATGAGTCTCCATTGGGCAATTTGTTTACGGAAATGCTGAATGAAGGAATATAAGGTGCTCCAAATGATGAAATTCAGCTTACAGTGCAGACCAATGCAAGGTACAAGAATCTCTGATGGAAACACCCACTTAAAACCCCTTAACCTGCAGGTCCACCATGACCGACTGACAGTAAAATGTCCACGGTTAAATACAACCAACTCATTCCATACCATTTGTATACTGCTAGTACGATTAACCGGGTTATTTACACTGTCCAAAACCGTACTCTTTGGCCATCTTTCTCCAGTATAATGTTTGGGTGTAACAACCAGCGGCTGATATACAAAAGACCAAATGGCAGTTCAACTGAATGTTATCTGAGTGTCACCGTAGCAGGGGATTGGTGGGGATTTTCAAATAATGGGTGCCCCAAAATTGGATGTCTGGCCAACAGCCCAGAAAAAAGATTGGAGCTCGGGCAGCGATTCCCCAGGATACTCAGAGGGGAACTTTGCATTGTACGAAATAAGAAAGGGGCCGAAGCCAACCCCAGACCCATCCCACTCGATTTGTCCTGAAGCCACCCCCGGACCACAGAATGGACGGATACTGAAACACACAGGGAAAACCCTGTATGACAACATTCACCACAAATTGGTATCTGTGGTGGTGGATATAGCTGGGACCCAACTGCCAGAGTGGTGCTCTCCCCAACTTAAGAGATTATACCTCTACTTGACTCGCAGACTGTTAGGACGGAAGATAGGAATGGACGAAAGACAGGAAAGATCCAGGAGGGAGTTAGTCAATGACATGGCCACAGCATAGGGTAAGAAGTCTCACAACACCAGGTTAAAGTCCAACAGGTTTATTTGGTAGCAAATACCATAAGCTTTCGGAGCACTGCTCCTTCGTCAGATGGAGTGGATATCTGTTCTCAAACAGTGCAAACAGACACAGAAATCAAATTACAGAATACTGATTAGAATGCAAATCTCTACAGCCAGCCAGGTCTTAAATGTACAGACAATGTGGGTGGAGGGAGCATTCAACACAGGTTAAAGAGATGTGTATTGTCTCCAGACAGAACAGCTAGTGAAATTCTGCAAGTCCAGGGGGCAAGCTGTGGGGGTTACTGATAATGTGACATAAATCCAACATCCCGGTTTAGGCCGTCCTCGTGTGTGCGGAACTTGGCTATCAGTTTCTGCTCAGCGACTCTGCGCTGTCGTGTGTCGTGAAGGCCGCCGTGGAGAACGCTTACCTGAAGATCCAAGGCTGAATGCCCGTGACTGCTGAAGTGCTCCCCCACAGGAAGAGAACAGTCTTGCCTGGTGATTGTCGAGCGGTGTTCATTCATCCGTTGTCGTAGCGTCTGCATGGTTTCCCCAATGTACCATGCCTCGGGACATCCTTTCTTGCAGCGTATCAGGTAGACAACGTTGGCCGAGTTGCAAGAGTAGGTACCGTGTACCTGGTAGATAGTGTTCTCACGTGAGATGATGGCATCCGTGTCGATGATCCGGCACGTCTTGCAGAGGTTGCTGTGGCAGGGTTTTGTGGTGTCGTGGTCACTGTTCTCCTGAAGGCTGGGTAGTTTGCTGCGGACAATGGTCTGTTTGAGGTTGTGTGGTTGTTTGAAGGCAAGAAGTGGGGGTGTGGGGATGGCCTTGGCGAGATGTTCGTCTTCATCAATGACATGTTGAAGGCTCCGGAGGAGATGCTGTAGCTTCTCCGCTCTGGGGAAGTACTGGACGACGGAGGGTACTCTGTCCACCGTGTCCCGTGTTTGTCTTCTGAGGAGGTCGGTGCGGTTTTTCGCTGTGGCGCGTCGGAACTGTTGATCGATGAGTCGAGCGCCATATCCTGTTCTTATGAGGGCATCTTTCAGCGTCTGGAGGTGTCTGTTGCGGCCTAAACCGCCTAAACGGCCTAAACCGAGATGTTGGATTTATGTCACATTATCAGTAACCCCCACAGCTTGCCCCCTGGACTTGCAGAATTTCACTAGCTGTTCTGTCTGGAGACAATACACATCTCTTTAACCTGTGTTGAATGCTCCCTCCACCCACATTGTCTGTACATTTAAGACCTGGCTGGCTGTAGAGATTTGCATTCTAATCAGTATTCTGTAATTTGATTTCTGTGTCTGTTTGCACTGTTTGAGAACAGATATCCACTCCATCTGACGAAGGAGCAGTGCTCCGAAAGCTTATGGTATTTGCTACCAAATAAACCTGTTGGACTTTAACCTGGTGTTGTGAGACTTCTTACTGTGTTCACCCCAGTCCAACGCCGGCATCTCCACATCACAGCATACGGGGCAGGGGTAGCAACCATCAACGCCCTTGATTTAGCTGACCCGGAAAATAAACTTCGGATTCTGACCCAACAGGTTAAACAGACACTAAGTTCCATCAATGAGGACAATCAGCAAGATGCTGAAGGGGAACTGACTGGGAACGCAGCCAGCAGCCACATGGTAGCTGTGTTAGAAGGACACACCAAGACAATCAATCAAATTATCAGGGAAAAATGAGAGGATGATGAGCGACAACAGAACGGGACTTTATGTAGTGCATATGGACAGTGGATGATAGAACAGCCAAGGGAAAACCTACAGCAGGTACGCAGTGGACAGGTTCCATCTTGGATTAGTGATGAACAGATGGAACACCTATTTACGGGTAAGAAACACCCTGAGTTATCTGGCTGCCAGATGCGACAATTGACCAAAGTCTGGTTCAATGACGACTGCAAAGGGACTCCAGGGAAAGCCCTGGGAATGATGTTAGGGCTCCCCCATAATCACTGACGGCCGGGTCGCACTGAGGGTCTTTGAAGTGGAAAATATAGGGACTATCCATGAGAATACCTGGACAGGGCACGACGGCACTTTACCGTACGCAGTGGAGAAAGAAGGGAGGCTCATAGGCACTACTCTAGACAGATGTCAGCAAACTGACTAAATAATCGCATGCCCGTACCCAGTTTATTTAAATGAGCATGCACTGTGTGGCTTCAGAACAAACACTAATCCAAATTGCTCAGTAGAAGCTCGTAGCCTGGACACAGACATAACTCGGGTGGCTTACAAGGGAGCAAGGAGATACTGTCTCACCACCTCCCTGAAACTGGCGCGACACATTGTAACATTACTAACACTACATTCTGCATCAAACCAGACATTCCAGCCAGGGTGGGCCTCATTCAACTAATCAACATTTATAAGAGGGAGCGGGTAGATTTGAATGCCACTGACGAGCTCCGACAGGCTCTAGGGGAGTATCATGAGAAATATGACACAAGCCTAAAACCCCTGCTGGAGGAGTTGAACCAGATTCGGATAAAATTGCCTATAGCCCACAGAACCTTCACCAAAGTAATACAGCAGAACAAGAGGTGAAAAGGGGAATTAAAGAAATTAAAGTCACCTCGTGATGGAATGATCTTTGGAATTGGGGCTCAAACATCCAAATTCACCCATTTGTTTGCATAATGTCACACCTGGCAGAATTACTGATTTTGTTCACCCTGGTGTATCTAATCATCCTCACAGTCCAATTCAGTCGATGGAAAAAGCGGATCACCTGGAGGCAGGATGTAGGGTCCGCCCTTGAACCACGGTCCCCGCTAATTCAGTAAAGCAATGTTTACAGGAAACCTGCCATTTTGCGATTTATACTAATGAGCCGTTGGAAATCCTACTATTGAAATATATCTCAGATCTGCGAATATTTTATTGTAACATTTGTTGGTTTGTAATTAGCTTATTGTAATAATGGTGTTTAGAATGTGCAGTTGTTTGTATTTGTAGAGTGTGGCTGTCTGTAACTTCTGGAATGTAAATATGTTGTAGGGATGTATTATTACCGTGCATGCCAATGCCTGGGCCTTGCTTGACTGTTGAGTGACTGGGGAATTCCTGACAGATACTGCTCCTGAGTTTGTGATCCATCACGCTTCACGTTCAGGATCAAAGGGGGGACTGTGGCCAAACGGGCCATCTAAAATGGCGATTTGTAAAGCATTCTGGGACAATTGGGCAAGAACTAAAACAACAGGCCGCAGCCTAAAAGACAGAGACAAACAGGCTGCAACCCAGACGAGTGAATACACAGAATATGGGTCATCTCCAGGACAAAGGGGACTTTCTGGTCAAACTGGGTTGTTTACCAGACATAGGGGCGCCGTAACCCCTTATTTGGGAGGGAGGTGTGAACTCTACGTGCCCCCAGCACCTGCAGACATGGCCATTGGGGACACACCCAGAGATTGGTGTGGCAGCACCCGATTGGACTTTATCGATCAGGTTGATCAAGTCCTGATCGATTGATTGGCAATGGCCAAAAGGAGCGGGAAACCCAACGGGGTATAAAGGGTGCTGCGCAACCAAGAATCTCTCTCTCTCTCTGACCCCACGAACGAGCTACAGCAACAGTGACCATCGTCAGCCACCACACCCGAGAAGGAAGGAAGACAAGAGCCAGAGTGCCAGACCAGACCAAAGGACCAGACTACGCAGAGGACCACAGAGACCAGCGCACAGATAAAGGTCAATATCTGCTTGGGTACTTGCCAGTCATGCAAAGTTAAGTCAAGGTCTAGTATTGGACTTGAACTTTAGTATTTCTGTGAGATAACTTATTGTTGGTTGGGTGGGTGATTATTGATTGCATATTTAAATAAATATTGTTGTACTAACAAGAAGTCTACTCGCAATTCTTTGTCCACCGTATAAAGGTTAAAACAGACTGTGCAGCAGGCACAACATGTCAAACCCTGTCAAGATTTTGTAGGTTTCAATGAGCTCACTTTTCATTCTTCTAAACTCTGGAGAATATAAGCCCAACACCTTTCATAATAGGTCCCCTTACCCCAGGGACCAATTTAGTGAACCTTCACTGCATCACCTCCAATACAATTGTATTCTTCCTTAAATGTGGAGACAAAAACTGAGCCCAGAATTCCAGATGTGATGTAACCAAACCTTGTACAATTGAAGCAAGACTTCTTTGGTCTTGCACTCCAATCCCATTGCAATAAAGGCCAACAAGCCATTTGCCTTCCCAATTGCTTGCTGCTCCTCTGGCTGGCTCTCTGCATTCCTTGCACCAGTACACTTAAGCCTCTTCAAACATCAACACTTACAAGTTTCACACCTTTTAAAAAATATTCTTTCTTATTCTTACAACCAAAGTGAATAACTTCACCCTTCCCTACATTATCCTCCATTTGACATCTTCTTGCCCACTCACTTAATCTGTAGATATATCTTTGTAGCCTCTCTGCATCCTTCCTACAGTTTATCTTTCCACCTAGTTTGGTATCATCAGCAAACTTTGACACATTACTTTCTGTTTCCTCATCTGAACTATTAATGTCGATTGTAAATAGCTGAAACCCCAACACCCATCTTTACAACACTCTACTATTCACTGCCTGCCAACTTAAAAAAAGCTCTGTTTAGGCCCACTTTCTGCTCTCTATCCATTAATCAATCTTCAACTCATGCTAAAATACTACACCCAATTCCATGAGCCCTCAGCTTGCCTATTAACCATTTATATGCCACCTTACTGATTGCCTTTCAGAAGTTCTGATATATTATATTGACTGGTTCCCATTTATCGACCCTACTAATTACATCCACAAAAAAGTCAAATAAAGTTGTCAAACATGATTTCTCCTAATACAACCATGTTGACTCTTTCTAATTGTACTATGCTTTTCTATCTGCCATAGGCATCCTGAAAAACTCATGCAACAATTGGGAAGACAATCAATCCTTCTGTCTTTCTGTAGGATAAGAGCGTCCATGACAAGCATGAGAGCTGCCATGGAGCTAAAATTGCTGACAATTGAGTCCTCACTTCTTCTGAAGAGCTGGCTGCAGAGATAGCCAGGAGGAGCAGAACCGTGACTGGGCTGAGGTCGAGATGGGACCCCCAGGAAGTCAGTGAGGATGCCTCCAGTTACAATTCTCAACTGTGTCCACTGAGAGAGAGATTTAATTAAGGTGTCTGCTTAGTCATCACTAAACCTTTCAATTTTGCATTCCAGGTACCAACAAGAAACGAGAGAGGCCAGCAATCCGGACCAACCGCAGCCTCAACCCTACGTCCGAAGATGGTGCTTCAGAAGCCTCAGAGGGTGCACCGTCACGGCATTCACCTGCACCCTCCACCAGCGCAAAGACATTCACCTCAGTCGGTGTACATTCTAGACTATGCTCAGTCTACAACTGGCAGAAGAAGGGGCAGCCACGGTCTTGACATTCAGAGCAACACTAGAGACCAGGCATCTGCTCAGCCTCATGCGGTTGATGAGCCTCTGGACTTGGCCCTAAGAGACCTCTTGGAGGTGCAGAGACAGGCAATCTGACACCAGGCAGAGATGCCAGAGACCATGCATTGAGGGGAACAAATGCAGGGGCAGTCCGTCCACATTCTGTCTGATTTTGTGGCTCTGACATGCGAGCGCTTGGCTGCCTCCATGGAAAGGGTGGCAGCATCTTGGAAATCCAAATCTAGCCAACACCCAATGGCTGCTGATCATGTGCTTGGACCTGTGCTCCATGCTGACATGAGGCTGCATGTTGGGCTCAGCCACATTCTCATCATGTGGACATGAACAGAAGAAGGGTATACTTCAGAATGCAGGTGGTACAATACCCCTTAAAAGAGCTTTAATCAAATATATTCCATATTCTTTTGCTGTATTGCAACCAGGAAGGCTTATGGGTGAGGAAACCTGGCAGGAAGGAGGAAAGAAGAAAATTAATCTTGGTGCGAGCCACAATTTTGAAAAAGACCTCCAACCTTGTTCTCCATATCCTCTAATGCACCTGAGGGTATTGAAATTAAATCACCCAATAACCACTCTCCCTGGTGGTATCAGAGTTAATCACCCCAAAAGCTGTGGTCTATAAATTGAGTGTCTATTTGGAAAAATGAGCATCTACAAAATATGATGCTACTTGCTTCAGGTGTCCATAATATACATTTTTCACACTTTCTCTACACATAGTAGTTGTAATTTCCTCAAATGATGTAATGAAATTAATCAAGAAAGGTCTGGAGGGGCAATCTTACCAGCTCGTCATGTCGGTCGGCTGGTGTGGTGAGCTGGTAAGATCGAGCGGGAGGCGGAAAACCGGGTTTGCGCCCGGTTTCTTGCCCCTCACGATACTAGCTGCCTATTCTGCCAGCATTATCAGCTTCCCGCCTGGGAAGAGCGTGAGGCTGGTTTAAAGATTTATAAGCTTATTGTAATATCGTTAGTGAGTCCCGGATGCAATTGTCCAGGCCCATTTGTTTTAACAACCTCACCGGTGGAGGTCCTCACCAGCAAGGCTCACAAATATTCCCTCCCCCCCAACAGGGATCTGACACAGTGCACTGGGAGATTGGGGCGCCTGCGTAATGGCGGTCCTA
Organism: Mustelus asterias; assembly: GCF_964213995.1. Taxonomy (NCBI): domain Eukaryota; kingdom Metazoa; phylum Chordata; class Chondrichthyes; order Carcharhiniformes; family Triakidae; genus Mustelus; species Mustelus asterias. Next base: position 60,134,464 of record NC_135801.1, read on the forward strand.
CAGCTCAGCAACCAGCTTCCTGGCATGAATAGGCTCTATCTATTCCCCCTACTGGCAAGAATCACACTTTGCCTCATTTTCTTTCCTAAGTGCCGTATGATTGCATCTGAGAGCTCACCCAAAAAAAGGGTGTGATTCTCTCCGATTTTCATGCTCGCTCAGCACTTCGAATTTTTTTAGTAAGATCACCCTCCTGTTCTTTATAAATCCGACTGGTTAGTTAACACATTTCTATATATCCATTCTTGTTGTTCCATAATATGGTTTCACGTCATTTTCCTATCACTGACGTAAGGCTAACTGGTTTACAGTTACCTAGTTTATCCCTTTTCTCTTCTTTGAACTGACCTGTAACACTTGACACTGTCTGGTCAATCAGGACTCAAGCTTACTTACTCTGATACAAAAGTAATTTTCTTGTCAGTTGTCCAGCCCTATTCAATTTCACCCATATAGGTCCAGGATTTCCACAACTGGAGGTTTTCTTATAAACTAATTTATGGCAATTGATATTCACAACTGGTCAACACTGATCTGAAGAGACTGAGGGGAAGGGTTTCTTCTTCAGCTCTAGATAGAAAGGGAATTGTGATGTAGGGATATGGTGGGTAAGTGAAGTAGAAGTAGAAGAAGAATCTTTGAATATTTACAGCATAGAAGGAAGTAGTTTGGCCTGTTGAACTTGTACCAGCACACAGCCAGGGCAATTTCACTGATGGGGCTTGAACAATAGCAATGCTATTGAATATCATGATGTGGAGATGCCGGCGTTGGACTGGGGTAAACACAGTAAGAGTTTTAACAACACCAAGTTAAAGTCCAACAGGTTAAAGTCCAGTAGATTTCCACTCCATCTGACGAAGGAGCAGCGCTCCGAAAGCTAATGGTATTTGCTACCAAATAAACCTGTTGGACTTTAACCTGGTGTTGTTAAAACTCTTATTGAATATCATGGGCAGGTTTTATTTTATTTGTTAATGGGACATGGGTGTTGCTGTCGCTGGCTGGGCCAGCATTTATTGACCATTCCTAATTGTCCTTGAAATGAGTGGCTTGCTAGGCCTATGCAGAGGGCATTTAAGAGTCAACCATATTGCTGCGGATCTGGAGTTACATGTTAGCCAGAGCAGGTAAGGGCCTTCCTTAAAGGACCTCAGTTGCCCTTATTAATGTTTTTCCCATTTCCAAACTGCTATAATTATCATCATGCTTTAAAAGTTAATCTTTCTGAAAAATCTAACCATCTCTTGATATCTCCAACCAACACATCATATCTAGTTCCCCAGCCTCTCTAATGTCCTTATATGTATAATTGACAGCCAAACATGCCCATTTCTCTAATCACTCCCTATTCACATCACTTTGGGGTGGTTTCTGTCTCAGAATTATGCATCTTCCCAATTCACCTTGCAGAACCAATTTTTTCATCGTGCCATTTCTTATGTCTCATTCATAGAGTCAGCACACTTCTGACAATGACTTCTCCATCATTTTCACATGATCAACTTTACACTCTCAATAGCAAGATCACTTTACAAGTGGGAACTTAGGCTGAACTATTATAATATTATAAATTAGAGGTTAATTAGGGGAGAGGGCTGCTGTCTTTTCAGCAGCACTCTCAGTTCAGCCAGCAATATGGCAGAGAGAAGGTTGGTGCTCAGATTCCTGGAAGCAGAGGTGGAGGGGATGCTGAATCCTAACTACTCCACCCTCTCACTCTGTCATCTTTATGTCTCCAGAGGCAAACATCGCCATCAATAAGACGGAGCGGTGAAGATGGACAAGGCATCCCTGAAATATGAGTCCTCACCCCCTCTGAGGAGGGGGCCCTGGAAATAGTGAGTCAGGCCCAAGAGTGAGCTGTCGCTGACTGCGAGATCGGCAGGTCCCAAGCAAGTAAGAGTCCAAAGCACCATGATCCAGATGACTTAACTCAAGTTAGTCTACCATCCCCCACATTCCCGTCATCTCCACCAGCTGACCCCCATGTCCTTTGTCTTGCAGGACCTCCATCGGATGAGACTGGGCCATCCGGGTTGCATCCTGCCATGCCACCCCTCTGAACATCCCAGGCCACAGCTCTGGTGAGGACAAAAACACACCGTCACTGCATTCACCAGCACCAAGCACCAGCACAGAGACATCATCCTAGTGAGAAACATTAGTGGACAGGCTTCTGGGGTACTCTTATCACTGCTGATATTTCACATCAGGTGAAAGCTGGAACATCCAAGAGAGCAGCTAGTGGAGGACTGATGGCTCCCAGAGAATTGCTGGCCCTAGGCAGATGTTGGGCCTCTGGAAACATTCAACCCAGATATGGTCAACATGCAAAAGCAGAGCCAGGCTTTACTGAAGGGGATATTGGCAACCTTCCAGCACATGCAGACGCAACTGCAGGAGTCCGGGAGTCTCATCTTGCAGGAGATGGTGCCAACATTGAGTGGTACCCAGGCCAACACTGCTAGGGTGGCATCCACAATGGAAAGCCTGGGCCAAGATGTCCGTTCCATGACTAATGACTTCCAATGCGTGGCCTACTCAGTGATGTCGATGGCTGCTGTACTGGGAATCAGGGCCCAGTCACACACGGACATGTTGCTGGCATTGAGGAAAATTGTTGACGCGCACATCAGAGCTTGGCCCAGTCACGCTGGACTGTGGCTGAGGGCATCCGTAGCATTGCCCAATCGCTAAGAATCATGGCTGAAGGCATAGGAACCATGGTGCAGACAATAGCGGGCTTCCAGGACAGGCAGCGCCAGATGATGGAAAAGCTTCTGGAGCTCATTCTAGATGCTCATCCATCACAAAGCTCATTGCTCAGGGGCCAATGAGCACCCGAGGGAGGAGGAAGTGCTGGAGCCAAGCCCGGGGCCTTCAACCATGAGACTCAGGCTGTTACCCGTCCTTCTGACTCCCCCCTTCCTGACTTTTCTCCTGGGCAGCGGGCAGAACAGGGTGGCATGTTGTCATCTGTGATAACCAAAAGTCGGCCGGGCCCCCTCCAGGTTCAACCCCTCCAGAGAATGCCCACAAGAGCATCACAGGCCAGAAGGCACTGTCATCAGCAGTCCACCTCCACCTCTGATGTGTAATTAGGGACAGGCATAGAAGGAGTTGGAGGGAGCGAACGAAGAGGAAGATAGAGGACCACTGAGTAGGCACGGGTGAAGTTTCACACTTGTTCTTGGGGGAAGGGTACACCACTTGTACACTGTAACGTATAAACATATGTCACCACCATAACGACTGGCCTATCAGTGTTACATCTGTACCTTAACGGGAGGGGATTCAGGGAGGGGAGCGCTGTGTCGACTGCTTGGACCTCTGATTTTCCCACAGGATTCTGCACACATTCCTAATTGGGGGTCTTTAAGGGCAACAGTGTTAGACACTTGCCTTAGACAGTATCACCAGCTCATAACCCCAAAGATCTGACCCTTGAGCCTCCCCACCCCCAACCCCTTACTGTTATGTGGTCTCGAGTAAAGCCCTCGCTCCAACAGTGCTGAGCCGAGAGGTCAGCGGACTGCCATCAGAGAGACTGGAGTCAGACTTCAGATGCTGAGGAGCACCACAGCTTTCTTCACAGCGAGTCGCCTTCACTCCCAGCCTTGCGATGAGACCAGCTGACACTGCCAGGCCCATCACCCCGGTGTGATGCCGCACTGACCCTTGGTGTGGGGGAATGGGAGGAATGTTGTAGGAGTGGAGAGGGTGAGATGGAGCTGGAGAATTGGGGGAGGGGAAGTGGGGAGGAAACTAGATTGATGGAAAAGGAGAAACAAGGGCCTGGCCAAGGCAAGGTATGAGGATCGGGATTGCTACCGTGCCATCCTAAAGTGTTCATTCACTTAACTCTCCTGGACTGACCGCCTCCTTCCCCAAGTCTGTAGCTGTGACTGAGAGGCATTGAGAAGCTTTGTACATGGGCCACAGTCACTCTTGAAAGGGTGAAATCCCAACTCCACCTGACGACCCCACAGAGAACGAACAGTTGATGGAGGTGTGTCTACAGGTCTTGGTCACTGAGTGAACCATGGGCAAACCCAGTGTGCCCATGGATTCCTTTCAGAGTAATGCAGACTCTCAGATGGACAAAGTACGTGACATTATCATTGGGGTGGCACAATGGCACAGTGGTTAACACTGCTGCCTCACAGGGACCTGGGTTCAATTTCCAGCTCAGGTCACTGTCTGTGTGGAGTTTGCATGTTCTCCCTGTGTCTGTGTGGGTTTCCTCCGGGTGCTCCGGTTTCCTCCCACAGTCCAAAGATGTGCGGGTTAGGTTAATAGGCCCTTAGTGTCCCAGGATGCGTAGGTTAGAGGGATTGGCGGGACAAATATGTGGGGTTACGGGGGTAAGGCCTGGGTGGGATTTTCAGTGCAGACTAGATGGGCCAAATGGTTTCCTTCTGCAACTATAGGGATTCTATGATTCTGTGACATCACAGGTGAGACATGCCATTGACACCAAGGAACATAATGACAGCTCAGTTGCCCAAGAGTGGCGTTTTAGTGATTTCTCTGAACTCTTCCCCCACAGCACGAGGATGTCCAGCCAGGCCATCCCACAGCATGTTGACCTTCAGCTAACCCACTCTCATCCCGGAGGATGGCGGGGGGGGGGGGGGGGACGGGACACCAAGATCACCCCCTCGCTATCAGCACCAACACCCCTACCTTGCAGGAACCCCTTTACACCCTGGTATAACTTTAAGGTGGTTCCCAATGTTCCCCCCTTGGTGCTCACTCTGCCGGGCCCCCATTTTTCAGGACCTGCACCAATTCCCGACAGCATGACTCCAGCAGGAGGAACGGGAGCATCTTGAGCGGCTGTTGAATCGGTCTCCTAGCCCGCTAATGAGATGCTAAGGAGGAAATTTGAATATTTATCGGTTTCCCGCTGGCTCTGGCCGGGAACCCAATTGGGGCTGGCGGGGTGGGGTCCAGGAGCATCAGAACAGGTTCATCAACTGTCGCGGAACCCGCTTTTGAGCCAACGGCCTATTCTCTGGGCCATCATAATTCCCGCTGGGCGCTCGCAGGACTGGAGAATTTCCTCTCCCCTTCCTTATGTTTTTATGATTCGTGACATCATAATTATGGCGGCATATTCATTAATTTCTGTTAAAAAAGATATTTCACTGGCAAATGGAAGGAATAAGCTTTGTAAATGTATTTCCTTGTAAACTTCTTACTAATTTACTTTTTCACATTGAACATTAGAAATCAATGACCTTATGTACTCTTGCAAAATACATTAATCAATGCCGTTTGAATCAAGTTAGAGGAGTTGGGGATAAAAAAAACAGGATGTACCTTTTAAATATTGACAAAATGGTGGGTTTTAGTTTGTGTAGGAAAGGCAAATTTACCTTTGATTGACCAATGTTGTAGAAGTGAAATTTCAGTTCCAAAATAATTAAATATGGACTATAACCTTGGAATTCCTTCGGCAATAATTACTAACAAAAATAGCTAAATTTACAAACTTAATACTTTTTTCTTTGAAATAATAATTTGGTTGAACACAAGAGTTGTAGTTTCAATTTTCATTACCCTGATCTGAAGTTGAGGCAGGAATCAAGGTTACTCAAACTCAACATAGTAGTCGGGAAAATATATGTTACAGGATCACCCAGTGTGGATTTAGAGCAGACATTTATTGTAACTGACACCAAATAAATCTAGATATTATTGGGAACATAGGAAGGAACATAGAAGAAAGATTATGTCGTTCAGTCCCTTGTGTCTGTTCCAATATTCAATCAGATCACAGTTGCCATTTTAGTTGACTGTGCTGTCTACATCCATTGATGTTCGGTTTGGTTAGTGTGACATGCATAAAATACATACTTAAGAGCCATTGACTCATTTCTCAGTTTCTGAGAAATCCACATTAAATGTGAACATTTCTCTAATCTTTTCTGATTCAAATCATTATAACATCACAGAATGGGGGTGACATTTCTCACTTAACAAATGTGCAAAGAAGATGCAGTGCATGTTCTCTCCCCATTGAGGCACACATCACTATCCAGGATATGGTGCCAGGACAGCAACATGGAGCACCACTCCTCGGGACGTGTTGGTGGACACCAGGATTAGTTTGGTGCTCTCCCTACATGGCTCAAGGCCCTCCTGGTAAGGGCAAATGCCCACGGAGCCATGAGGTGACCCTTAATTGGCCATTTAAGTGGCTTAATTGGCTACCCAGTGTGGCTTGTCACCAACTAGTAATTTGTCAGACATGTTTCCTGCTCTGAGGCTGGCTCCCTTTTACGCTATTCGCTGTCTTCCAAGGTACACATTGATGGTTTGGAACAGGCCATGAACTTTAATCACCTACAACTGCTTCCTTATTTAAGTCTATTTCCCAAGTTTCTTCTGAACCTTGCAGATGGGCTGGAAGTTGTCCTTTTGTTCTATGCCTGGGGTTTCTGAACTATAAAAGATAATTGTTTGGACAACTATCTTACATGCCATAAATTCAATGTGCTTTAAGAAAGAGTTTAAAAACACTTTTATGTCCTTTTTACAGCTTGGTCCCAAAGGAATTTTGACCAAACTGAAATTGACATCCATCAGGAACCCATGTATGAATCAATAGTTGGGTTATTTGCCACACTGATCAATTCTGACATCAAGGCAGCATTTGATCAGAATCCTGGCAAAACTGAAGCCAATGGGAATCAGAAGAAAACTTCTCCACTGGTTGGAGTCATACCAAGAACAAAGGAAGATGGTTGTGGTTGTTGGAGATCAATCATCTGAGTCCCAGAATGTCACTTCAGGCGTCCTTCAGAGTCCTAGGTCCAACCATCTTCAGTGGCTGCATCAATGACCTTCCCTCCATCATAAGGTCAGAAATAGGATGTTCACTGATTGCGCAATGTTCAGAACCATTCACGACTTCTCAGATACTGAATCAGTCCATATCCATTTGCAGCAAGACCTGGACAACATTCAGGTTTGAGTGGATAAGCGGCAAGTAACATTCATGCCAAGCAATGACCTTCTCCATCAAGAGATGATCTAACCATCACTCTTTGACATTCAATGGCATTACATTGCTGAATCACCCACTATCACCATCCTGGAGGTTACCAGTCATATGAAAGCAGGTCAGAGGCTGGGAATTCAGCAGCAAGTCATCTCCAGACTCCCCAAAGCCTGTCCATGATCTAGACACAAGTCAGGAGTGTGATGGAATATTCCCCACTTGCCTGGATGAGTGCAGCTCCAACAACACTCAAAAAGCTCAACACCATCCAGGATAAAGCAGCTTAATTGACACCCCATCCACCACCTTAAACATTTACTCTCTCCACCACTGATTCACAATGGCAGCAGAGTGTACCATTTACAAGATGCACTGCAGCAACTCACCAAGGCTCTATTGACAACACCTTCCAAACCCATAATCCCTACCATCTTGAGGGACAAGAGCAGCAGATACATTGGAACATCACCACCTGGAAGTTTCCTTCTAAGCCACTCACCATCCTGACTTGGAAATATATCGTTATCCTGAAATATCATTTGGTTGAAATCCTGAAACTCCCTTCCTAATAGCACTATATGTGTACCTACACTACATGGACTACAACGAGTCAAGAAGGCAGCCCACCACCACCTTTTCAAGGACAGTTCGGGATGGGTAATAAATGTCCAAATAGCTTTGAACACCTATAGGAAGTACAATCCAACTCATGTGAACCATTACCATGCTATAATAACCATAATCTTATTAAGTGGCACAGCTAGCATGAGAGGTTGTATGGCTTATTCTTTCTCTTATCTTATGCTCTTTGAGGTGTGGCATGGTGGCACAGTGGTTAGCACTGCTGCCTCACAACACCAGGGACCCGGGTTCAATTCTTGTTTTGGGTCACTGTCTGTGTGGAGTTTGCACGTTCTCCCCGTGTCTGCGTGGGTTTCCTCCGGGTGCTCTGGTTTCCTTTCACAGTCAAAGATGTGCAAGTTAGGTGGATTAGCCATGCTGAATTTCCTCTTAGTGTCAGGAGGATTAGCAAGGTAGATACTCTGCCGGTGCTGGCTCTGAGGCGGGACGAAGGAAGCTTGAAATTGCATAGAAGGGACTCTCGCTGGGATCCTCCCCTCCCCAACATGGTAGTGATTTTATGCTGGGACAGGCAGGGTCTTGGACAGGAAGCCCACCCTTGCCCCAATTAAGGCCCTTACTGGCCACTTAAGGGTATTTTCCCACCCAGCCTTAAGTTTTAGGCTGGCAGACAGAAAAAGAGAACAGAGTTCGACTGTGGGCAGGAAAGTGGGGGCATCCTCCACTTAAGGCCCCATAAAAATCCTATTATCCCTCTCCATCCATGACTTGAGGCAACGTCCTCAGAGCCTCTTTCAGCTACTGCAGCACTGTTTCTGGTGGAACTGGAGAGCTGCTAGCCAATCTGAGTGGTGAGCAGTTCTTCAAGGTGGGATTTCCTCCTGAGTAAGGGTGTAAGTCCCAACTACTGCCAATCAGCACTGCTTCAAATTGCATCAGGGCTGCTGGACTCATGTGTTCCTCGCCAACAATGGTAGAAGCTGAGCCATGCTGTCCTAACAATTCGGGCCAATTGTTTCATGAAATAGGGAGATGTGGACCCATTAGAAATTGAGAGAGGTTGTGAACTATTTCCCACAAAGCCTATAATCCTGTGGAGAATGTATTTAATGTATATTTATGTGCAATGTGGTCATTGGTCGGGTTCAAGCAGTAATGTTGGTTACGTTTTCTGTAGGCATTCCTGGCTACTTTGACAAAGGGTCATCTGGACTCAAAACGTCAGCTCTTTTCTCTCCTTACAGATGCTGCCAGACTTGCTGAGATTTTCCAGCATTTTCTCTTTCGGTCACGCTTTCTGTAATTAGTTGCTTACAAGATAATACTTAATTGTTTTTCATTGGTTTGTTACAGTAAAAGTCTTAAAACTTGAAATCTTGTCATGCAATTCCTTTAAGTTGGTAACTGGGAATACAAATTTCTGTTTAAGTCATTGCTGTCTATGGGGATCATAATAAGAGTTATTCCTTGAGTAAGGTAATAGGTCGTGTCTTACAGACAGGATGTATGTGCATTTAGAAAGGAACAATCTCATTAGTGACAGACAGCATGGTTTTGTAAGAGGGAGGTCGTGCCTTACAAATTTGGTGGAGTTTTTTGAGGAAGTGACAAAAACGGTTGACGAAGGAAGGGCCGTGGATGTCGTCTATATGGATTTCAGTAAGGCATTTGACAAAGTCCCTCATGGCAGGTTGGTTAAGAAGGTTAAGGCTCATGGGATACAAGGAGAGGTGGCTAGATGGGTAGAGAACTGGCTTGGCCACAGGAGACAGAGGGCAGCAGTCAAAGGGTCTTTTTCCGGCTGGAGGTCTGTGACCAGTGGCGTTCCGCAGGGCTCTGTACTGGGACCTCTGCTATTTGTGATATATATAAATGATTTGGAAGAAGGTGTAACTAGTGTTATCAGCAAGTTTGCGGATGACACGAAGATGGCTGGACTTGCGGATAGCGATGAACATTGTCGGACAATACAGCAGGATATAGATAGGCTAGAAAATTGGGCGGAGAGGTGGCAGATGGAATTTAATCCGGATAAATGCGAAGTGATGCATTTTGGAAGAACTAATGTAGGGGTGAGTTATACAATCAAGAGTATAGAAACACAGAGGGACCTAGGTGTGTAAGTCCACAAATCCTTGAAGGTGGCAGCACAGGTGGAGAAGATGGTGAAGAAGGCATATGGTATCTTTGCCTTTATAGGACGGTGTATAGAGTATAAAAGCTGGAGTCTGATGTTGCGGCTGTATAGAACGCTGGTTAGGCCACATTTGGAGTACTGCGTCCAGTTCTGGTTGCCGCACTACCAGAAGGATGTGGAGGCTTTAGAGAGAGTGCAGAGAAGGTTTACCAGGATGTTGCCTGGTATGGAGGGTCTTAGCTATGCGGAGAGATTGGGTAAACTGGGCTTGTTCTCCCTGGAAAGACGGAGAATGAGGGGAGACCTAATAGAGGTGTACAAAATTATGAAGGGTATAGATAGGATGAACAGAGGGAAGCTTTTTCCCAGGTCGGAGATGACGATCATGAGGGGTCACGGGCTCAAGGTGAGAGGGGCGAATTATAACTCAGATATCAGAGGGACGTTTTTTACACAGAGAGTGGTGGGGGCCTGGAATGCGCTGCCAAGTAGGGTGGTGGAGGCAGACACGCTGACATTGTTTAAGACTTACCTGGATAGTCACATGAGCATTCTGGGAATAGAGGGATACAAACGAATGGCCTAGTTGGACCAATGGGCGGCACAGACTTGGAGGGCCGAAGGGCCTGTTTCCTGTGTTGTACTGTTCGTTGTTCTCTTTGTTCTTTGTTCACACCCCAGTGTGGAACCCAGTAGAAACACAAGAATTGGGCACAGAGAAAATATTAATGAAAAAAGAATCTGTAAAGCAATATGGGACTTTCCTTTGTCCAAAATGTCCTGCAGTTGGTTTTATTCCCAATAAGCAAAGCTGTTGAAAACCACCATGTTCTCGTCTTGAATGTTGCTTTGAAGTTTATGACTCATGACTAGATCCTGTTGCTCAAAGGTTGCATTTCATGATGCAGTTGGAAAAAAAACCTGAATATAGTTCTGTGACTCTAAGTCGTTATTGTAACAATGAATCATATTGTGCAGAACAGTGAATATTTACTCAACGGCAGTACATGTTGATAATTCAGACAAACACTGACTGAGTTTTCATTGACTTTATTGATTAGCAAGCTAAAATGTTTAGTTTCAGCTTAAAAAATGGTGCTGGTACAGCATGGTCAAGCATTTCTATTCATTGTTTAAGATCAACTGGTCAAGAGGAAAACTGACATAGCACTGCCCTTTTAACAAATATAACAGATTATTTTTCTTCAAATTTGTCTATTGCACAATGATGCTCTGGCGAAATGATGGAAAACATTTACTGATCTGAGAGTTCACTGATGAAATTCTGGTAAATCAGTGACAAATACTGACCTTGTGCTGGAAGGAAAATATTTGTTGTGATTTGCCAATATTAAAGGCTAATGCTCATTGATGTCTTCAATGCACCTTATATTAAATTAAGCCTAATTAATAAATTAACATGAAACTATAGGAGCACACATCATACTTGGGATAGCTATACTCGTTTTCGTTCTGTCAAGATTCTCATCAATAACCAAGCAACTTTTAATTCGCTTCCTTCACTTTATTTACGTGTTTATACTATTTATACAATTTTAGATTCTGCTAAGTAAAACCACAGCCTGCATAAAATACCATTGCTTCCCTTAATAGTGCAGAATATGTCACTGTATAAAACCCTTCCCTGGTTGCAGAAGTTCAAATTCAGGGACATATCATTACTTGGTGAATTAAGGTGATTGTAGCATGGATTAGACTGTGAGAAATGTGATCGCCACATTCATCTGACTATAATTCCTCTAAGCACTGGAAATTGCTGTGTGCAGTGTTACATAAATGTAAAATGTGCTCATATCAAATCCACGTTCTATTAATTTAAAGAACTCCCATTTATTTGAAATGGTTTAATGTTTCTGACAAAATTATAGAGAAAGGAATTTAATATGAAGATATTAACTTGTCAGACACTTACACTGCTTATAATAATTTCCATGCTTATGTATGTCTACCAGGCCTGGAAAAATGAGTGGCTTCAAACACTTAGCGTCAATGGTGGCAGAAGATGGAAGTATAGGAATGGAAATTAAGCAATAGTTTAGCTCTGGTTGGAGTAATTGGAAGAAGTGAGATGAAGTGCTGTGTGATAGAAAAGCACTGCTGGAACTGAAAGGAAGAATCTATAAGACAGTTGTGAGACAAGTCTTGTCTGACAGAACAGAAACCTGAGCAATGTAAAGATGAGAGGAACAATGACTGGAGACTAAGGAGATGTGAATGCTGAGTTGGATGTGTGAAGTAACAAGGGTAAGTTCTGAAACCAGGACATCAGGGAGTTGGTGAACATAGTGGAATCATTGAAAAATGTAGCTGAGAAGAGATTAAAATGATTTGTGCTTAAGGGATAGCGCGCTGTGCCTTCTAGTGATGGAATGTTGATATCTCTTAAAAACATTATCCATCAGTTTTGCCCTCTGTTGTGAAGACAGAGAGAGAGAGGAAATGTGTTGAGGCGAGCGATGGACATGGGACTGCCAGGAAGAAGGAGAAGAGGAAGGTCTGAGACCAGATGGAAGGATGTGGCGCTGAGAAACTTTAAATGCAGTGAGATTGGAAGAGGAATGGATCACTGATAGCAGGAGATGAAGAAGAGTGGTCAACCAGCATTGTGGTGACCCCAACTAAAGTGGGAGAAGCTGAAGCAAAGAAGAAGATGTACATATGAACATACATATGAGGAGCACTTGAGGACTCTGGGTCTGTTATCAATGGAGTTTAGAAGGATTGTTTGGAAGGGGGATCTCATTGGAACTTACAGAATACTGAAAGACCTGGATAGTGTCGACATGGGGAAGGTGTTTCCATTAGTAGGAGAGACTAGAATCCAAGGGCACAGCCTCAGAGTAAAGGGGCGACCCTTTAGAACGAGATGAGGAGCAATTTCTTCAGCCAGAGGGTGGTGAATCTATGGAATTTATTGCCACAGAAGGCTGTGAAGGCCAGGTCATAGAGTGTATTTAAGACAAAATAGATAGGTTCTTGATTGGTAAGGGGATCGAAGGTTACAGGGAAAAGGTGGGAGAATGGGGTTGAGAGACTTATCAGCCATGATTGAATGGCAGAGCAAACTTGATGGGCTGAATGGCCTAATTCTATATCCTACATCTTACCTTATCTTACATCTATTTGGGTCAGTTTTTAGCAACATCTGTGTGGCTTCTCCTCTAGATAAACCAGTTGCACTGTGACCTAACATCAAAAAGGCTCAGTGGAAATATTAGTTCAGATTTTTGTGATAAAAGTAACATTGAGCTTATCAGAGCTAACTATCGTTACAGTGCCAATCAGACAGTAGATTTCAAAACATTTCTAAAGCTTTCCTTTCTGTTCCTTTGGGTGGGATTCTGAGATCTCTCTCATTCGACCCACCATCACTACCAGCGAGAATGGAAAATTTGGCGCTCAGCCAAAACTTCATTTACTACAGTAACACTGGAGAATCCCAGCCATGGACAAGGCTGGAGAATTCCAGTGTTTATCTCTCCGATGCCATTTTTCTTTCTCTCTATTTTTCTTTCCATGTTTGATTTGACATTAAATTAAACATTCTAATTTGCAAGGCATCATTTTAACTGCCAAGGAGGTGTGTGTATTGGTGGTGATGGGGACAAGGGGAATGGTGGGGAGTTGTGGGGGGGGGGGGGGGGGAATGGCGGGAAGTGTCTGGGTGGTGCCTAAGGGTTAAAGCCACAAAGAAGTGCTAATTGTCAATTTAATTCAGAAGCCAATGTACAGGATTCCCAAGCTGTGGGGAGTTCACCAGTGTACATGGCAAGATTACAACCGGAAGTCATTTCTCAAATAAACTCAGGCTGGGAAACCTTAAATGAAATTACATAGTCACTGGCTACCAATTTGAGAGGTTTGCACTTCCAGCAATTGTTAACAGAACCAGATTTCATCGCTGTGCAGGTGATTTCCCATGTTTCTGAAGTCACCATGTTGCTCTTTATTCGGGCTGATCTGATCTGATCTTCTTTGTTGTCAACCTTTACTGCAGCTTGGGAGCAGCTTATGCTGGTGAGGAACAGGAGGAACAGTAACACAACCAGCAGTACCAGCTGCCTTCTCCACAGCCACATACTACTCCACAGAACAGAGTGTATGGACACAAAGCTCCAGCTCAGCGGGGATGAGAACGCTAACTCTAAGCTCAGCTTTGGTGATGTGTCTGAGCACCTGTACAATATGAGGGATAGGCTTTCATGGAAGGTTGATGTTGGTACCTTCAGTTAATTGGAACTAAACCTGCCTTCTTGTGGATCCAGTGGGCACTCAATGTAGCCTTCCCTATCCCCGAACCACCTGGCTTCTCTGTCTCTCTTGCTCTTTCCTGGAGGTCCTACTATGGGAGCTGAGACACTGAAGGGAGGTTATGTTTTCCTTGATGACAGGAAAAGACTAGCCCATCAAATCAATCAGATGTAGGTGGATGTGACCGAGGAAGTCAGCAGCAGGAATGTAGTCCCTAGAACCTGGATACAGTGCCTCAAGAGGGAGTGTGCTTTCCTGCAAGCAGAGAAAGCGGAGGGATAGAAGTGTGAGGAATGGATTGTTTGAAGATAATGCAATAATGACATTTGTGGAGGGTGACTGACCTTGAGACACTGCATCCTGGTTCAAAGGATTACACTTCTGCTGCTGACTTCCCCAGCCACTTGCACCCACACCTGCCTGCTTTAAGAGGCCAGCCTCTTCCTCTCATTGCAGAAATAATCACTTCACTTCAGACCTTCAGCTTCTACAGCAGGATCTCCAGGGAAGAGTGAGAGACTGGGAACATTCTTCCCAGGTCTCCTCTCCATTCCTAGAGTTGATGAACATGTCTGCACTGGTATAAGGTGTAAGCTGAATTAGAGAGCCATGGAAAATTCTACTTATGAAACAATTAGGTTCCTGACCCATCACCAATTTGCATGTTGTCCTCCTACCCACAAAATCACACACCCTGGGCCCTAACCCGCTGCAAGTGTGTACACTGAGGTTAGGTTCTGCCCTAGCAGCAAGAATTCTTGGATTTGATTGGTTAATGAGCTACACTTGCCCAGATCCTCTGGACAGTGCTGTTCTTTTAATCACAGTAAAGTCTGCTGCAAAATCCCATGGAATGTCTATGGCTAAGGGTAACATAATAATGGCTGAATGGAATTCAAAAATCCAGGCTTTTATGTCTTATACTCAAAGGATACTGAATATGAAAAAGCTTCACTAAATACCATGTTGATTTTATCAATCTAGGCAAACTGAAACATAGAATCATAGAATCCTACAGTGCAAAAGGAGGCCATTTGGCCTATCGAGTCTGCACTGACCGCAATCCCATCAAGGCTCTATCCCCATAACCCAATGCATTTACCTTAGCTTGTCCCCCTGACACTAAGGGGCAATTTAGCATTGCCAATCCACCTAACCGGCACATTTTTGGTCTATGGGAGGAAACCGGAGCACCCGGAAGAAACCCTTGCAGACACGGGAGCCGTGCCACCCATAAACATTGAGAAACAGGATACCATTTTAATTTTATTCATCCTGGAGTTCTGTTAATTGATTGGCATGTTTCTGGAACCTAACCACATTTATGTTGTGCCATTAAATATAATGCCACAAATACGAATTTAAAAAAAAATCTTTTTTATGTTATGGAAACCAAAGTACTGGCCAAAACCCTGAACGTTTATCAGTTTACATTTTTGTTTCTAACACTATTGGTTATGTTACTATAGTGAGGAATGACACAAGTGCCCTGCACCTCAATCTGATTATTGTAAGCAAGTGACAAGTGTTTAAATATTAACTTATTGATAAAAATTGATCATGTGGCAACTGATTGCCCCAATCTCTGCCCTACGTTTCCGACGTCCGGTGGTTGAAACATATAAAAAGCACAATAAGGACTTGAGAAAGACTTTAAGAGAAAGGACAAGATAAGTGGTGAGAAATCAGGAAAGCAAGCTCACTACTTTAAGCACCATGAAATGGACTTTGGTGCTCTTTTTCTGCATTGCAGTAGCTCGAGCAATGGTTATTGATGATGACTATGATAATTCTGAAACACCGGATGCTGAGGTAAGAAGTTTGATTTAAGTTGCGCAGTAGTGGTTGTAATGTCACTTCATTGCACAACACACACATTTTGCAAATTTCAAACATTTATTTGTTTCAAACATTCAGAAATGAGGACCATGCTATATAATCTCCCATAGCTTATCACATTGAAATCCACAGAGAACACAGAAGAGTAGAACACTGATAGGCTGCCCCTGTGTGACTTAAAATTGTTTGCATGAAATGGATCAGTCAATTTGACATTATGCAGTGGTGTAAAGCAGACAAAGATTTTCCACAATACAGAACATGCAGTATAATGGCACCTAAATGGATGGTTCCTCATTCAATAAATAGGGTAATTCCTTCAATAAAATAGCAAAGTAACCACACGCAAAGATGTTAATCATTCATGTACTAGTATCAAAAGGCTTAATTTGTAACCTAATTTTTAACATCAGTAAATTAATACTGTTCTGCAAAATCTTTGCTAATATCAACAATCACACCAACATTCCAATGTTAGTTCAAAGATCCCCCTGAACATGTTTAAATATCCAGGGGCCAAATTCTGATTTTCCTTGATGGGAGTACTGCAGATCCGACAGTATAGCTCAATGCCAGTGAATTGTTTAGTTGTCGAAGCAAGTGTTGGCCTTGCGTATCTGCAGACTCAGCTATCAGAGCCATTTCTGACTCTCAGATTTCTGCTGTTAATGCGACATATTCACATCTTGCAGGAATGTTTTCTCACTGTCGCTGACAGCATTTCCGGAAACCTATCCTAACCTATTTTTCCCTTCCCATGGAGTAATGAAAATCATATTTTAAAAGCCGTATGACCTTGAATTTCATGTTTCATATTATTTAATCTTGGGGGAATGAGATAGACTGACCAAGCTTACTATGTAACTAATTTTAGGTGTATCCATCTATTCTCACTGTATGACTGTATGAAGTTTCAAATATCTTGCATATATCAAACAAAATTAAAATGTATTAATACTAAGAGCCGAAAATAAGGGCTTGCTTTTCTGTTCCACTTTTCATGTCCTCAAGGTATTCTAAAGTACACCACATCCAATGAATTACTTGTGAAATGTAATTACTGTGCTTATGTAACATACACAGTGACCAATTTGCACACAGCAAGGCCCACTGACGTGGATGTTTTAATTTAGATTTTTGGAAATGTTAGTTTCTTTCCAGAGAAACCAGTTGGTTTGTCCCTCAAGATCTTACGACACTCTGCCAAAAAAAAATCAAGTGGTATGTTTCATGCCATCATACAGGGGAGCGGGGACTCAGCAAGCCAGAAAAACCTGAGATTGGGGCGCCATCTTTAAAGGGTGCCCCAATCAGAACTTGAGTAAGCCTCCCCCCACCGTCCCACCAGCTCACCACAGAGGTCTTGGGAGCCCCCATCCCCACCACCGATCAGAGTCAACACTTCTCTAACCCACCCGCCTGATCATCAGCGCCTTCTCCCCACTCCCCCCTCCCCCGCCCTGATCATCAGCACCTTCCCACCCTCTTACCCCACCGCCCTACCCACAGTTTGAGCTGGCAGCCATTTCCACTTCCACCATCCCCCTCCCCTCTCAATGGCCATTGCCGGCATCCCTTGCACCTCTGTCCACTGCAGGCCACCATCATGTCTAAATTCAATCTGCATGTGACCCTGTTGTGAATGGCCCGGTTAATGTCTGGTGCGGGGGGGCGGCAGGGGGGGGGAGTCCCAGAGAGAGTGCTCACCAATGACATGCTAATATATTAAAATGAGCTTTCTGCTGTTCCACGGTGTGTTTCACACCACTCCACCGGCGAGGGGCCGGTAAAATTGGAACTTGGAAAGTCACCGGCACGAATCGTGCTCTCCACATTTTGAGCACGCACCGCCATTCCCACAAAATCAGCCCCCTCAATGTTGTCCAGGACAGATGAATAGGAGCTTCTCACCACAGCAGGTCAGCACTTATCTTCAGCTTGATTCCTTTGGACCAAAAAAAGTGAATCAAAATAAGAAATAAATAAGTTAGAAAGGAGAAAGGCATAACAGTGCACTTTTGTGTTGCTTAATATTCTTTTTAATGTTCCACAGGTTGGATCCCACAGACCTGACGGTAGTGCCACTCACACAGAAAGAAGACCTACATCAGTTGGCACTAATAGATTAAAAAGCAGATTCAATCCCCAACCCACTCCCTCTACCGCTCGATCCAGAGTTATTCATGATACAGAGCATCAGGATGACGGAGGATGCAAACATTTTAATGAAGATTGGGTAAGCCGAGAGAGAAGGAAACAGAACAAAAATGAAAGGGTGTGAAAATACAAACATTAAAGACAATGCAGAAATATAGGGCCCATTTTACACCACGTTAGTCTGAATCCCAATTACATTTAATTTCAGGGTGCAGTGTGGATTAAAATTGGGTCCATATTTACAGCTGTCTCCATTTCTGCAGCGCTAGCAATAGAGGTGGCCAACGCTAAGGCTGTGGGGAGAAGGAGTGAGTGCCTCCACTTTCAGGCATTCTTGAAGGGTAGATTAGAAATTTGTTCAGCCTGTCATGGTGATCAGAAGTCAGGGTGGCCAAATCCTGTGGAGAATAGTGAAGCGCTTTGACATGGGTGTCCTTTAGTGCAAGGGAGATGCTGCTGGAGTTGTGATGGTCGGGTGGGGGTGAGGGGGAGGAGGTGCAGGGGTGTTGGCAGCATGGCCATTGAGACTTGGCAAGGACCTACGTGGGGATTGGCTAGAAATGAAGGTCATTCCCTGCCTCCCAATAACTGTACCCCACCAACACCCCCCCCCCCCCAACCCCCACCCCTTCCATCCTCACAACTCTAGATACTGGGTTTTGGTCCTGACACCTTCTGGTGCTATTTTATGACCCCTCCTCCTCCCAGGCTGACTCCAGAGGGCTGGTAAAATTCAGCCCACTGTGTGAGAAACAGGGATTAATATTTAAAGTGTATACTTAAAGGCATCAAATCATGTCATTGATGCCCATGACTAACATCCCTCCATTTCTGCTGTTTAAGTGTGAGGAGGACCAAAGAATGTTATATTTTCAGATCTATTTTCTCTTAAAGTGACAGGTTCCACTTTTTCAACTCCGAAGCCTTACTTTGGATCAAAGGATTCCTGACGTGAGACATTTTTGTTCCTGGAGGAGGGGTGTACACTGATCCATGGAGGACTGAGAGTCTTCCATGCTCACCCATGTTAAAGTTATAGCAGTGCAACTTGCAATCCCATTTTCCCCTGAAATATGTGGAGACAGAAAGGGAAATTGAAAAGATCGTACATTTGGTTGCCAGCAATGCTGAGGAATCATTCAGATGATGAGGGCACTGATCTGCAGTTGGACTAACCAATTGGGTCTTTGCAAAAGCCATCCCAAAGTATTCAACAGAACACAAAGGAAAAGCAAATAGGCACTAAGCCAAGAGCAGAGACATTATCTGGGGCAATCAAATACTTGGCCAAAGAGATGGTTTAACAGAGGGGCCTAAAAAGAGGAGAAAGAATTGGAGAGATGGGACAACTTGGAAGGAAACGCAAAGATGGAGGATCCATAGAAACCCTACAGTGCAGAAGGAGGCCATTCAGCCCATCGAGCCTGCACTGACAATAATCCCACTCAGACTCTATCCCCATCACCCCACATATTTGCCCCACTAATCCCTCTAACCTATGCATCTCAGGACACTAAGGAACAATTTAGTATAGCCAAACAACCTATCCCGTACATCTTTGAGTGTGGGAGGAAACCGGAGCACCCGGAAGAAACCCATGCAGACACGGGGAGAATGTGCAAACTCCGCAGACAGTGACTCAAGCTAGGAATCGAACCCAGGTCCCTGGAGCTAACCACTTGTGCCACCATGCTGCCCAGATCCATATGACCTGCCCTGCTCATTACACAATACCAAATCCAAAATAGCCTTCTCCCTGGTTGGTTCCACCCTTGGAATCTAGTAATGACCTTAGCCTTAAAGTAAAGGTGGGTTCAGGATATGTCAGCAGAACACACCTTTTGGATGAACTCTGTCTTGTTTGCCATCTTCCTTCTATGATTCTATGAAGTGCAAGGGAATTGATCACATGTATTCATATTACAAAATACTTGTTGTATCTAATTAAGACCAGCACATGTGTAATCCTTGAATCTGAAAGTTACATGACTGATGTAAAAAATGAACTGGCCATTTTTATCACTGAATAAACAACTTTTAGAAAACAAGTTAATCCATCATTCTAAATGCAAATTATACAGGTTTTCACTCAAAGTTATATTAATTCAGATTTGCTGACTATTTTTATCCTTTTATCAATTTCTGTTATAAAGGGAGTGCTGTGCCCAAATGGCTGTGAACTGAGGACTGGTCTTTTGAAGGAGGAACAGAGTATACAACCAGTCATTGATGACTTAAAGCTGAAAGTTTCAAATCTTTCTCAGTTCACAAATACCATCCATGTTTATGTGGATAGGGTAGATTATGAGATGCAACAGAGACAAGCACAACATTCAGGTACAGAGTTCATATATTTTAGTAAGCAATTCATCCACTTGAATCAAGTTTGTTCAGCTAATTTCTGGACCTCCTAGAAATCAGACCTGAATACTGCCTGTTGGGATGCCAAGTGACGGAAAGTTTATGTTATCTGCAGTAATACACATATGTCTCTGCAGGTAATAATCGAATAGTGGATTCATACAATGCAGAATTGGAAGACTCCTTTGTATTGATAAAAGACAAGATAGAGAGAACACTTCCCTTAACCATCCGCCTGATGCGTTCTCTTGTGGACAGTCTCAAAACTAAACTGCAGAATCTTGAGCAAGCAGTACAGACTCAGAGTCTATACTGTAAGGATCCGTGCACAGTTACCTGTAATATACCAGTAGTATCTGGCAAGGGTACGTTCACTTAAAAATCATTTCAAACATTCTTCTTTTATTGTTACATATCTTTCCATTTTCCCCACTACAAGATAAATTTAGTTGCATATTTATTTTGCAGAATGTAATGACATTTACGAGAAAGGTGGTAGAACATCTCAACTCTATTTAATCCGACCACATTCACAGGCAACACCCTACAAAGTTTACTGTGACATGACAACAAATCAAGGAGGTATCTATTTTGTAGTTCATAAAATTATTTGTTTGTGAATAACTTCAACTTCTGCATGGCATTGAATGTTGTTACCTTTTCATTTGCAACAATATAAATGTTTTCCAGGATGGGCACTGATTCAAAATAGACAGGATGGTAGTGTAGATTTTGGCAGATCCTGGGATGCCTACAAAAATGGATTCGGTAACATTGCATTTGATGTGGGAAAAGGCTTTTGCGATACTCCAGGTGAGATTATTAACGTGACTCAAAAAGATCGACTGTTCTTTCAAACAAGTATGACATAGCTCACTGCAACATGATGACTGGCTTGAAGTGAAAGATTTAAAGGGGAATCGCGCAACAACAATGATTTGATTGCAATAATTGGGTCACATATAGTTCTTGAGCCCTGGCAACCGGGCTCATAAAAGCCCAAGTGATTCAGCTTTAATTAAACGTATAAGGGTGAATTTTCCCCTTTCCATCCACCACGGGAATCATAGTGGGCGAGGGGCAGACCCTGGAAAGGTCTGTTTACCTCGGGTGGGATTTTCAGTTTTGGGGCGAGCGCGGCTGGAAAATTCCACCCATAGAGTTTATTTTATAGAAATATTACTCTCTGTCAGGAACCTTGCTGAGTACGACAGTTTTAGTTCATTAAGTTCATGCTTCTATGAAGGCCAGGGAGTAAGTTGCCTGCTGGCCTACAGTCATGTCCATTGCTGCTCTGTGTCCTTCGGAGCCCGGAGACACTGGGGGAAGAAGTACAAAATCGGAAATACGTGAGCAGAACAATGCTTTTTAACCGATTTAATTCATTATTGTTGACAGTAAATATCTATGCTTCAGAAATAAACAGGCATCTGCTACACTCCAGTTTGAGTGCACCGAAGGACCAGGAAATAAGCCAGCATGAAGTCACACTCAGTCTTAGCCTGCACCAAGGTGCTTTGCCTGGGTTGGATCTTCCATCCCCCTAAATCGGGGATGGAAGCAGCGGCTAGCACTGCTGCCTCATAGCGCCAGGGACCCGGGTTCAATTCCCAGGTTGGGTCACTGTCTGTGTGGAGTTTGCACGTGTCTGCGTGGGTTTCCCCGAGTGCTCCAGTTCCCTCCCACAGTCCAAAAGACGTGCTGGTTAGGTAGATTGGCCTTGCTAAATTCTCCCTCAGTGTCCCCGAACAGGCGCCAGAGTGTGGCGACTAGGGGATTTTCACAGTAACTTCACTGCAGAGTTAATGGAAGCCATTAAATAAACTAAACTAAACATGACCAGCTTCTGAGGAAAGGGGGCAGGGAAGGCCAAAAATAAAAACCTAAAATGTGAGAGCAAGTCTGGTTAATATTTCAGTTAATTATTCATCAAAAGTAATAATCATTGAGTTCTGATTAAAGGATGCACCCAAAGCATTCATTCATTTTCTCTTTCAGGTACGGATAGGCTTTTTGCGGGTTTTCAGCATTTTCTATTGGAGCTAAACTTGAAATACAATTGCTTTTAGTAGCTAATAATTGAATAATTAAATTGCTGAGTAGATTTTTTTTAACCAGGTGAGATCTCAATGGAGTAAAATGCCTCTTTTCATGAACAGAAGGTAGTCTCACGTCAGTATCTGGCAGAGTAGTGTCAGCAGCTCCTAGATTTGGCAATCTTACCAGCAACTTGAATATGCTTTCAATTTCACCCTACCTTCTCAGCCATATCTGCTTCAAAATCTACCCAGATATCGATTGAGAACAAACAATGTACTTGGATTTATCTGTCTTCTCAAAGTCTTGGTGAACTCTCTGCACATTTCCAGCATTTTTACTTTCAAGTTTTTGTTTATATAATTGTAAAGGAACTTAAAGGGGGGAGAAATGTGGTAGCATGGCCCCTTTAAGAGATGGGTCTTTGTGGGTCACATCACCCTCCTGAGTCCTTTCAGAAGGAGGTGTGCAAATCATTGGCCACCGGGTGTTAGGCTGTGGGTCCTGGTTGGAGGGAACCTTCAGTGTGACCCTAGGAATTGGTGAGAATAGGCCTATATCTGTACAGAACTTGCTTGTATATAGTTTTATCCTTCCTTATATAATCACCATTGTGATTCAAGGCTCCCTCACCGTATTACCTCACATTACAATGAACTTTTAAAATCTTCTCTGGTCATTTATATTTTAAAAAATTACTCATGATCAAATATTAGGCTTTCAAATGGTACCTTCCTTTCAACATTAGCGTCTTTTAAATTCAAATCTTCAAACCAATACCTTCCCAATATATGAAATATATAATTAATTAAATAGAAATGATTAAGTATTTTCCCAATCCTTTTCAATAAAAATACTTTGTTTTGACTATTGTCAATTTTCTCAGCTTCTCTGCTGAAGATGTTAACTGCCTACTATAATTTGGTTCTGAGGCATTTATTGTATAGTCACCGAGTGATCTTTATTCAATATGAGTTTTGACAGTTTATTTATTTGAAGCAGCGATTTTTAAACTTTTTTCGGGCGACCCACTTTAACCAAATGGTTCACCCATGCAACCCAATAATTTGCAGACTGAAGATCTTGGCACTCTGTTCATAGCTAGCATTAGTGCTACTCTGTCTTATTGTGGACCGGCGGAGCAGCTAACATTCTGGCAGCTTACGATGTGAGATCCTGGCCAGTGGGTTTATGGGCTATTGGTGTCTCTGGCCCTCTCATAAAATCATATAATCCTTCCAGTGCAGAAGAGGCCATTCGGCTCATCAGATTTGTGCCGACTCTCTGACAGAGCATCTTACCCAGGCCCTCTACTCCGCTCTATCTCCGCAACACCACACATTTCCCATGGTTAATCCATCTAATCTACATATCTTGGGATACTAAGGGACAATTTAGCATGGCCAATACACCTAACCTGCACATCTTTGGACTGTGGGAGGAAACTGGAGCACCTGGATGAAACGCATGTAGACACAGGGGAGAACGTGCAAACTCCATACAGACAGTTACCTAAGACCAGAATTGAACCTGAATCCCTGGCGCTGTGAGGCAGCAGTGCTAACCACTATGCCACCATGCCGCCTGCTCTCTTTGGATAACAAAATGATCTATGGCATAGATGTGTAGCATAGAAAGAGTGTGAATCAACTTACTCAAAAGGGAAAGAAAATTGGCACCAATTGCACATACAGAGCATGCGGTCCTGTTTATTGCCTCATGTGGTGATACTATTTACTGCAGAGAGAATATATATTTCATTCACCCAAGAAAAAAGGTCAGGGAATCTTTGCCAAATCAATTTTGGCAACCCATTTTTTAACACCCCACAACCCACCCGACAGTAATAACCCCCACTTTAAAAACCACTGATTTAGAGGAAGCATCGTAGTTAAGTTCAATCTTGTCTTCATCTGATGTTCATCCATTTACGTTATCCAATATAGATCCTCTTGCCCAACTTTTCTCTCCCGAACCCTGGAGTTTTAGGGTAAATATTGACACCACCAATAGTACATTATCTTCAGTTGAAAACTTGTTAAAGCTAAGACGCCGGGAGAGTGAGACTTCTGTCTCATTTTAGAAAGGTGTAAATATTTCTGACTCAAACCCATCTGCCCAACCCCTTCTCCTCGCCACTGAAATTATAAATTTCTTTTCGAGGTTTGGTTTCATTTGTGCTACTATACCGAGTGACTATGTTCTTAGAGTGAGCACTGCCGGATATGTAGCTATTGGAAGACGTATCTGAGTCATGTTTAATCCTACTCTAACCATGACATCCCTACATGTATATTTTTGGGATTGGTCACCGGACTGTATGATGAGGAACACAAATCCTAGAAGACTTCATTCTCTATAATCCAGGGCATTAAGCCCAGCTGAGATTTTGTAACTCAACCCAAATCTGCAATTGAATATAGAACCTTCCTGGTCTGTATCAGAACCCTTTTTATATGTTAGATCGTGGTGCGTTTTATTTTGCCGCTATTCTGTGGGATCAAAGTCATTCTTTTCCTAAAATATCCTCCAGGTGAATATTGGCTTGGAAATGATCGAATCAGCTATTTGACAAAACTGAAGAATACAGAGCTCCTTTTTGAGATGCAAGACTGGGAAAGTAATAAACTAATTGCTGGTTATAACAAATTTATGGTACAAAACGAAGTCAATAAATATCGACTATTAGTCAGTGGCTACTTTGGAACGGCTGGCAATACACTTATGGAAGGAGCTAAAACCCTCTATGGAAAGAATCGAACAATGACAATTCATCAGAACATGATGTTCAGTACATATGATAGAGACAATGATGGATGGTAAGTCTGGGAGAACAACTTGTCCTTATTTCTTGCTCATAATGATTTTAACCAGTTTTACCTGAAGTTAAAAGCCTAAGGAGTAAACTTTTCTCTTTAGCATTTTAATGCAGAAATTTGCTTGCCAGCAGCAAATAACAAAGATTTGACCTTCCCAAAAGCAATTTCCGATCAATTAATTTACCATCGGTGGCAGAGCAATCAGCCACCATACTCTTATATCCTGATTTCCCTTAAAATATCTCCCTGTGCCGCTACCAATTACCTCACATTAGAAACATTCCTGAAGTCCCATCTGTTAATCATGCCCTTAGACATCTTCCCTAATCTTTCTTCCCTACATCCCATTAATACCCATGTCTTCTCACAATGTAAATCACCTTGGAGTGTTTTGGTACATGACAGATTTATGTTGTAGCGAATGGACAATGTGTCTGGGGCCTGGGAGCGTAAGCTTGCGGCAAGACCTTGGTGACTATTTGCATTTTGTAAGAATACTTTTTGTCCTCAATATGAAGAGATACTCATCACCACACTGATTTGCTGAAGGTGAAATTGTTGGATTGGCCCTTAACTGGGCATTCAGATTTCTGGATTTTCTGGAATGAAATCGAATGGCTTAGCGACGGTGTTAAAATAGTGCACAAAATAATTCTGTCAGAACATGTTATTTAGCTCATTAGCAGCGGAAATTCAATCCCTTAAAGTTTAGCAGTGCTTTCATGTTGCAACTCTAATGTCAGTTTGCAGAGATTTTGATTTAACATTGCTGCAAAACTTTCAGAATATAATTGGAGTAACAAGATCAAACTGAATCCACTGTGAAGTGGAGTGAGATTCTCTTCCCCAGGAAACCTCCCTCCTCTCTGCCATGTTTTCAGTTTAACTCTGACTCTAATACAAGCTGTAATTTGCACCCAACAGCAGTATCAATACAAAATGCAAATAGGCTTGTACAACTTTTGATGCATCCTCAGTATGTCTTACCTCGGTGCCTTAATGAGAAAATACATACTCTGCAAGGTTATTTTTGCCTATCATTAATTGTAACATTTATAACATTTACCCAGTTTTCATTTTTCTGTTTCTAAACATCTAGATACTGTCCATGGGAATTCTGGATAAACTAGGAACATTGGATTTGAAATTATACCATGCAATATTAACATATGGTTTTTTAATGTATTCAGATGGCATTTCAAACAGAAGCTAACTCATTTAAAATCAATAATTTTAGATCTGTTGAGAAATTCCAATAAACCCATTAGCAGTTGTATCCAACATTACACTGTACAATCTTAAGACCATTTGTTTCACGGAGAATCATATCACCAATAAGTTATATCCAAAGTGCTAAATTTCAATCTGCTTTTGAAATATACTGGGATGAATTGGGGAGCATAAAGTATGTCCAGTTCATCGCCTTCCTGCCTGTTCCTGACCCATCCCCCATAATATGGAGGGAGGGAGGGTGGGTAAGGTGCCAAATAGGCCACCTGCGCATAGGACTATTGAGACCCTTTACTGCTCAATTAGGTTTCAATTAAGAGCCTCAATTCGCCTCCACGATCATTAAACATTGAGCAATGGCAGGCAGGTCAGAGTTCAAAGGTTATTTTTTTAAGAATACTTTTTTTTGAAAAAGTGGGAGGGAAAGTCAAAGGGAGGGCACATTACTCAAGGGTGCCATCTGTGTGTCAGGGACCCTCCACCCACCGCCTCCCCCCCTCCCCCCCCCCAAAGATGTCAGACCTCCCTTGGTTCTTCCATGTCTGACTTCCAAACCACACTCCCACACCCCATTCAACTCTTTTGTGCGCCCGATCCCTTCCCACCCAAAAAGCCCAGGACTTCCCTCACTCTGGCCACCATCACTCTGTTTCCTGGGCCTCCTTGCAGTCCCAGGAACACCCACTACCGAGTTGTGGCACAACAGGGGCTGTTGGAGATATTGGTCAATCAGATTGGCTGTCAGTTCTCGAAGGCAGTTCTTCCTCTCCACAGAGGGGTGGAAGCTCAACTGGGCCTGTTAGCACCCCTGTATGTAACCTGATGATAAATTGTAACATTTACATCTATTTTGACATAAGGTAACCAAAACTGTTTTAACATTGGCAGGGAACCTGGAGACACAACCAAACAATGTGCCAAAGAAGATGGTGGTGGCTGGTGGTATAATCGCTGTCATGCTTCAAATCCAAATGGGAGATACTATTGGAATGGAAATTATACAAAACAAATGGCTAAACATGGCACAGATGATGGAATTGTGTGGATGGATTGGAAAGGATCATGGTATTCTATGAAGAAAATTAGCATGAAAATCCGGCCTGTATTCACAAATTATCCAGGAGTGGGAGCAGAACAAATCCCTCAAGCAACTCTTGACAAATTATAGGTTCAAAAACCCCGTTGAACAAAAATAAACTTGATAAAGATTACATTGTTTTATTTTTAATTTATTTAGAATCTATCATTGTATTACTCACAGAGGATTATGCTTCAAGTGTTCAAGTGAAAAAGTTTGTGAATTCCTTAATACATTAAAATATGAAAACTATAAAAACATTGCGTAGGATTTTACCCTGGCCTTTGGCATCTGACATTGGGACAGAATGGGGGTCCCACGCCTGCACTTGCAGGCAGTGGGACCAGCTCAACAATTTTACCAGAAGCAGACTCCAAATTAGTCATCTGCAGGTTTGTTGTCCAACTGGGGATGATGGGCAGGCTCCCGATGCTGATGGTCCAATCAGAAAGCCAGCAACTCTAGACTCTTGGCAGCCTCACTGGGAAATATGAGTGTTGTAGAGGCAGGTTGTGGACCAGAAAGGCACCTCAAGGTGGAGGTGCCTTTGAAGGGGTAGCTATTAAAAAGAGGCCAATAAAAAAGTATTTTGGGTGGAAGGTTTAGGTCTCTGGGGGATGATGGTGGCTCTTTCCCTTATGTGACCCCTTCACTGGACCATGGAGATGGCCCCCAGAGCTACCAAAGATAGACAACCCCACTAAATTGGTGGCCTCCACACTGTGAATGGGGCAGGGCTAATCGGCTGCTAGTAAAATGCCAGTGGGCCCAAAGAATTGATCCTAAATATTTAATTTTGTTGCCTGCCTCTTCAGCATGTCAACTGTCCTGAATCCCTGCCTGTAACCGGGAAACTTCCAGTGGAGGGATCAGTCAGAGAGATGTCCCAATATGGTTGTCTATATTTTCCTGGTCCATTTGCCTTCCACTTCATCCCCATGGAGCTTGGAAAATTCAACCCATTAGGTAGATATGTCAAATTTCAAAATAACCTACTTTATTGATTGAATGTTAAAGATGCAATCTTCCTTTCACAACAGCCCCCGGTTTTCCAGCCAGCATGGGGTGACATCTATGGGAATTCCCATTGACAGCGGCGAGACCAGAGAATCCCGCCCCTAGCAAACAAAGTGCCATCTCCCGCCGTCTGTAAACACGCGGTTGGGAGGATGTGATAGCCATAGAATCCCTTCAGTGCAGAAAGAGGCCATCCGACCCATCTAGTCTGCACCAACTCCCTGAAAG
This sequence comes from Mustelus asterias, assembly GCF_964213995.1. NCBI lineage: Eukaryota > Metazoa > Chordata > Chondrichthyes > Carcharhiniformes > Triakidae > Mustelus > Mustelus asterias. Next base: position 60,163,233 of record NC_135801.1, read on the forward strand.
AGCATCCGACCCAGGCCATCCCCTCCAGCCTATCCCTATAACCCCACGCATTTACCATGGCTAATCCGCCTGATCTGCACTTCTTTGGACTGTGGGAGGAAACCAGAGCACCCTGAGGAAACCCACGCAGATATGGGGAGAATGTGCAAACTCCACACAGTCACTCAAGGCCAGAATTGAACCTGGGCCTCTGGTGCTGTGAGGCAGCAGTGCTAATCAATGTGCCACTGTGCCATTCTCTGGAATACTCCTGGTGCCACGTACCAGTGAGTACAGGATTAGGAGGATAAAACAGATTAATGTGTGGCTGGTAGGATAGTGCAGGAGGGAGGGATTTAGATTCTTGGGACATTAGGACAGGCTCTGGGGGTGATAGATGCTCTAAAGACTGGAAGCACTTGAACAGATCTGGGATGGAGTTCTTTGCAGGACATTTTGCTCGTGCTGTTGGGGACAGTTTAAACTAACTCAGCAGGGTTGTGGGGGGAAGGAGATAATACTGGGAGAAATAGACTGCACTAGAGAAGGGAATAGTAAGGTAATAGGCGGGGCCAGAGTAAAGGAGAAAGTAATAGAATATAAATCATGGTTAATGTGCATCTATGAGAATGCATGGAGTGTGGATAATAAAATTGGTGAGCTACATGTGCAGACTGGCATGTGGAAATATGATGCCAGGTAATGTAAAAGGTGGCGATAACAGACCTGGCTTAAAGATGGGCAGGAATGGATGTTAAATATCCCTGGATACAAGGCTTTCAGAAAAGATATGAAAGGAAGGAAAGGGGGAGGGGTATGACATCGATTAAGGAGAACATTGCAATGCTGGAGAAACAGGATGTTCCAATGGCTCAATGAGAGAATCTATTTGGCTAGATCTAAAAAGGTGCAATTTCCTTGCTGGGTGTCGCCTACAGGCCACCAATTAGTGAGAAGGATGTAGAGGAATAAATTTGCAAAGAAATTATAGCGAGGTGCAAAAACGACACAGTATTTATAATGGGGGACTTTAATTCTCCAAATATAGACTAAGATAGCAGTGTAAATGGCAGAAAGGGGGATAAGTGTCCAGACTGTGTTCAGAAAATTTTTCTTCACTAGTATGGTCCATCCCACCCAGGAGGAAGGCATTGCCAGGAAGAGGGCTCTTGGATATGAGGTGGATCAAGTTGATCAAGTGTCAGGAGGAGAATATTTTGGGGACAATGATGATTGAACCATAACATTTAGGTTGGCCATGAAAAAGGACAAAGAACAATACAAAAATAAGAAAAATTAACTGGGGCAAGGCAACTCGAATGGGGTCCAGCCAGAGCTTGGCTGGATAAATTGGAGTCAAAGGTTGGCAGGAAATACAATCGTTGAACAATGGGCCATCTTCAAAGAAATAATTCAGACATGGCCAATGTATTTTCCCTCAAAAGGGAAAGGTAGGGCAAACAAATCTAAAGATCTCCAAATGACAAGGCAGATAAAAATTTGGATAAAAAATAAAAAGTGTGCTTATGACAGGTGCCAGGGAGAAAATACAATTGAAAACAAAGCCAAATTTTGAAGGTTGCGAGGAGAGGAAAAGAAGTAACAAGGAGAAGCAAAGAGGCGTGCTGAAAAGAGACTGACAACCAGCATCGGGAAATCCCCAAGTCTTCTAATGGCACATCAATCATAAAAAGGTGGTAAAAGGGGAGTACGGCCAATTAGGGACCAAAGAGGAGATATCCACATAGGTGGTATCTTGTTCTCTGTGCACAGAATGCTGGCTGAGGTGAGCAAACCGGCATGTGGCGCTCCAGATAACTCTCTTGGCACACAGCCAAATTCTCTCTCTCGATTCTCTGGCACTCTGGTTTCTGCTGTCACATTTCAGGGTGGGCCTGATAGACCTGGCAATGCCGGCTCCACAGAGTCAGGGTGTCCTTTTCTGCCTTCAAAAGAAACTCCTCCCCACCCTCTCATGGACAGGTGAGACCATCCATCCCCACAAGCAATGGGATAACTCCCCATCCACACATGAACCGGGGCAACCACGCACAAACATTGTGGCAACCATACACAAGCACCAGTGCAACCTTCCCCACACATAAGGGGAACCTTCCCCATGGGGATCCCCAGAGGGCTATCCCTGGCACTGTCAGAGGGCACTGTCAGAGTGCACTGCTCAGGCCTGACCCTCTGCCCCCGGGGCTACACTTGCCTCTGCCCCCTCCCCCCTCTCCGGTGGGCTCCCATCACCTCTATTTAAAGGATATTCCTGCTTCATTACATCACTGACAGGGGCAGGGAAAATTGGGAAACGGGAATCTCGTTTTCCAGTTCTCACGGGAGTTTGCTCCCATGCCGCTGTTTGCACTCATGGCTAATGTGGGCTCAAAATTGCCCCCATTGAGGGAGAGGGCATGGCTGAGGCATTAAATTGATATGTGCAACTGTTTTTACTAAGGAAAATTGTGCTACCAAAGGCCTTGGTGAAAGAAGAGGTAATTCAGACATTGGATGGGTTTAAAATTGAAAAGGAGGAGGTATTGGATTGGCTATCTATACTTAAGTCACTGGGACTAAATGAGGTGCATTCAGGGATACTGAGCAAAGTGAGAGTGAAAATTGCAGAGGCATTGACCATAATTTTTCAGTCTTTCGTAAACTCAAACATGGTTTTGGAGGACTGGTTAATTGCAAATGCTAAATCCTTGTTCAAAAAAGTGTGTAAAGGTAAGTCCTACAACTACATGCCAGTTTAATTTCAGCGGTGGGGAAACTTCTGGAAACAATGTCCAGAATTCTCCCATCCCACCCGTGACTGGAATTCTAGTGGCCACGGGGCAGACCATGTAAAAGCCCATTGAAGTGAGGTGGGAATCTCTGGTTTTCAGGCAAGCATGGTCAGAGAATTCTGCCCCATAATTTGGGACAAAATTAACAGCCACATGGATAAATACAGGCTAATTAAGGAAAGCCAGTATGGATTTCTTAAGGGAAAATCTGTTTAACTTGCTGGAGTTTTTTGAAGAGCTGACAGAGAGGGTGGATGAGGGCTATGCTGTTTTTTATCTTTTTTTGTTATTCGTTTGTGGGACATGGGCTCACTGGCTGGCCAGCATTTATTGCCCATCCCTAATTGCCTGAGAACAGTTGAGAGTCAACCACATTGCTGTGGCTCTGGAGTCACATGTAGGCCAGGCCAGGTAAGGATGGCAGATTTCCTTCCCTAAAGGACATTAATGAAACAGATGGGTTTTTTCGATAAGCAACAATGGTTTCACGGTCATCAGTAGATTCTTAATTCCACATATCTTCTTGAATTCAAATTCCACCATCTGCCGTGGCCGTGGGTCCCCAGAACATTAGCTGAGTTTCTGGATTAATAGTCCAGCGATAATACCACTCGGCCATCACCTCCCCTTAAATGGTTGATGTGGTGTACATGGATTTCAAAAACACATTTGATATAGTGTCGCACAACTGACATGTGAGAAAAGTTATAGCTTATGGAATAATAGAGATTGTAGCAGCGTGGACACAAATTGGTTAAGCAACAAAAAATAAAGAATAGAGGTTAATTGATATTTTTGGTGCTGGAGAAAGATTTGTAATGTTGTTCCGCATCAGCCAATGTCAGGACTCTTGCATTTATAATAATTTATAATTATATTAATAACCTAGATCTTGGTGTACAGGACACAATTTCAAAGTTTGCAGATGATACAAAACATGAAAGCGTTGTGAACGGTGAGGAGGACAGTATAAAACTTCAAAAGGACATAGACAAGTTGGTGGAATGGGCAGACAGGTGGCAAATGAAGTTCAATGTGAAGGGATTCATTTTGTAAGAAAAACATGGAGAGACAATAAGAATAAGCAGTACAACTCTGAAGGGAGTGCAGAAGCAGAGGCACTTGGGTGTATAAGTCATTGAAGATGGCAAGACAGGTTGAGAGCGTCGTTAATAAAGCATACAGCATCCTGGATTTTATTAATAGGGGCATTGAGTACAAGAGCAAGGAGGTTATGTTGAACTTGTATAAGTTACTAGTTTGGCCTCAGCTAGATAATGTGCCCAGTTCTGAGAACTGCATTTACGAAAGGTGTGAAGGCATTGGAGAGAGTGTGGAAGAGGTTTACAAGGATCATTCCAGGGATGAGGAACTTTAGAGAAAAGAAGGCTGTGAGGAGATTTGATAAGGGTATTCAAAATCTCGAGGGGCCTGGATAGAGTAGATAGGGAGAAACTGCTCCCACTTGTAAAAGGATTGAAAATGAGAGGGTACAGATTTAAAGTAATTAGTAGAAGAATCAATAGTGATGTGAGGACTCTTTATTTCATGCAACAAGTGGTTAGGGTTTGGAATGCACTGCCTGAGAATGTAGTGGAAGCAGGTTCAGCTGAAGCATTGAAAAGGGAATTAGACTGGTATCTAAAAAGGATGAATGCTCAGGGTTCAGGGGAGAAGGTGGGGAAATGGTACAAGGTGAGTTGCTCAGTTGATGAGCCAGTGTAGGCATGATGGACCAATTGGCCTCCTTCTGCAGTGAAACATTTCTGTTCTGTGAAAAATCATAGAATCATACAGCGCAGAAGAGGCCCTTTCGCCCATCGGGTCCACACCGACACATTAGAAACACCTGAACTCCCACCTAATCCCATCTGTCAGCACTTGGCCCATGGCCCTGAATGTGATGATGTGCCAAGTACTAATCCAGGTACATTTTAAAGGATATAAGGCAACCCGCCTCCACCGCCCCCCCAGGCAGTGCATTCCAGACCGTCACCACCCTTTGGGTAAAAAGGATTCTCCTCACATTTCCCCCTAAACCTCCTGCCCCTCGTCTTGAACCTATGTCTCATTGTGACTGACCCTTCAACTAAGGGGAACAGCTGTTCCTTATCCACTCTGCCCATGTCTCTCACAATCTTGTACACCTCAATCAGGCCACTCCGCAATCTTCTCCGCTCCAGTGAAAACAATCCCAGCCTACCCAACCACTTTTCATAACTTAAATGTTCCAGCCTGGTGAATCACCTCTGCACCTCCTCCAATGCAATCACATCCTTCCTATAATGTGGCAGTCAGAACTGCACACAGTACTCCAGCTGTGGCCTCACCAAAGTTCTATACAACTCCAACATGACTTCCCTGCTTTTGTAATCAATGCTTCAATTGATAAAGGCAAGTGTCCCATATGTCTTTTTCACCACCCTACTAACATGCCCTTCCACTTTCAGAGATCTGTGGACAATCACCCCAAAGTCCCTTTGTTCCTCTGACATCCATCATTATGAAGTGCTTCGAAAGGCTAGTCATGGCACAAATCAATTCCAGCCTCCCAGACTACCTGGATCCACTACATTTTGTCTACTGCTGCCACAGGTCCAAAGCAGACGCCATCTCCCTGGCCCTGCACTCAATCCTGGAACACCTAGATAACAAGGACACCTATGTCAGACTCCTATTTATTGACTACAGCTCAGCCTTCAACACTATTATTCCCACAAAACTCGTCTCCAAACTCCGTGGCTTGGGCCTCGGCACCTCCCTCTGTGACTGGATCCTGAACTTCCTAACTCACAGACCACAATCAGTAAAAATAGGCAACAACACCTCCTCTACGATCATCCTCAACACTGGTGCCCCACAAGGATGGGTTCTCAGCCCCCGACTATACCTCTTATGCACCAATGACTGTGTGGCCAAATTCCCCTCCAATTCGATTTTCAAGTTTGCTGATGACACTACCGTAGTGGGTCGGATCTCAAACAATGATGAGACAGAGTACAGGAATGAGATAGAGAATCTGGTGAACTGGTGCAGCAACAATAATCTCTCCCTCAATGTCAACAAAACAAAGGAGATTGTCATCGACTTCAGGAAGCATAAAGGAGAACATGCCCCTGTCTACATCAATGGGGATGAAGTAGAAAGGGTCGGGAGCTTCAGGTTTTTTGGTGTCCAGATCACCAACAACCTGTCCTGGTCCCTCCATGCCGACACTATAGTTAAGAAAGCCCACCAACGCCTCTACTTTCTCAAAAGACGAAGGAAATTTGGTATGTTAGCTATGACTCTCACCAACTTTTACAGATGCACCATGGAAAGCATTCTTTCTGGTTGTATCACAGCTCCTGCTCTGCCCAAGACCGCAAGGAACCACAAAAGGTCGTGAATGTAGCCCAATCCATCACGCAAACCAGCCTCCCATCCATTGACTCTGTCTACACTTCCCACTGCCTCGAAAAAGCAGCCAGCATAATTAAGGACCCCATGCACCCCAGACATTCTCTCTTCCAACTTCTTCCGTCGGGAAAAAGATACAAAAGTCTGAGGTCACATACCAACTGACTCAAGAACAGCTTCTTCCCTGCTGTTGTCAGACTTTTGAATTGACTTACCTTGCATTAAGTTGATCTTTCTCTACACCCTAGCTATGACTGTACCACTATATTCTCTCATTTCCTTCTCTATGAACGGTATGTTTTGACTGTACAGCACGCAAGAAACAATACTTTTTCCTGTATGTTAATACATGTGACAATAATAAATCAAATCAAATCAAATTCACAGAACATCCTAGCGTCCTACCAGTCATTGAATACTTTCTTGTCAAATTACTCCTTCCAAAGTGCATCACCTCTCACTTTTAAGGATTAAATTCCATCTGCCACTTATCTGCCCATTTGACCATTCCGTCTATATCTTCTTGCAGCCCAAGACACTCCGCCTCACTGTTAGCCACCCGGCCAACCTTTGTGTCATTCGCAAACTTGCTAATCCTACTCCCCACATAGTCATCAATGTCATTTGTATAAATGATGGATAAAAATAAATGAATGAATGAACAAGACATGGTGCATGGTAAACTGTTTGATTAAATATTATGATTACCCATTTATTCAGTGTTGGTGCAGGACTTCCAACAGTTTAATCAAGTGTTCAAACATTACAAATGAAGCTTATGCAAAGAGGTAGATTTTTTGCTGCAACCTAGACAAACGTAAAATTTGCCATAACTTTTAAAAAACTATCAGTAGAAATTCTTTTCTAAATTGAAGCAATTGGCCGTATTTTTATTTTTACCACTTTAAGAGAATAGTCGATATCCTTGAAAGGTGCCCATATCACTCCATTTTCTATTTCATATGGAATGTTGTTACGAGGATCATACAATCCACCATGGTAATAAATTCCATTCAGATTAGCAGACTGACAACCATTGTACCACCAACCTCCTCCATAAAACTGCGCACAGTTCTCCTCCCATTTATCATTATCTCTGTCGTAAGTGCTAAATTTCATGTTTGCGTGAGTAGTATGTTCCCTATCCCATAATAACCCTGTTATTAATGCATCCCCAGCATTCCCAACATAGTTGGTAATATTTAGCACGTAGCTTTCTGACTCGGAGCCCACCGATACAGCATATTCAGCAAATGCCTCATTCCCCGACCAGTCCTCTAGCTCGACACGGAGGACACTTTCGTTCTGTGTGAGAAAATGAAGGATGTCATTTCCCAGCCAGACATCTCCTCGGCCTTGACCATCAATGCTACCAAAACCCCTCTTGTACTCATCCCAGGATCGGTTAAAATGAACCGATCCACTCATTCGCTGTTGAACCAAGACCCAACCACCCAGTGCAGTACTCTGATCACAGTAAACTGTCACAACATCAGCAGAGCCGGTGGGTTTTATCTTAAATAAACCATCTTCATCACCAAATGCATGTTTTTGTATGATGTCGTCACAATCTGAAAAATTTAAAAGATTATGCTGAATTATGAATGTTATAGAGAGTAGCTGAACAGTTGCGTGAGTTGAACACAAATAAAGAAGCTACAATTGGAACTGATATATATATATATATAAATTGAGTGCGCTGACAGTAAATGTCACAAAACACATTCTCCAGCAGGCTTCTTGGAAAGTTACAAAAATCAAATTCGAGACTCAACATTCAGAAATCTTCCACCTTACTAGCCTTTGAAAGGTCTCTATGTTAATATGCTTTTAGATTACAAACTATGCCTACCAGACACTGAGCCATGGAACATTGTACAACAGTTAGAATATTGTGTGCAGCTCTGGAATCCACATTATAGGAGAGATGTGATAGCACTGGAAACAATACAGAGGAGATTTGCCAGGATGTTGCCCTGGGCTAGAGAGTTTTAGTTATGAAGAGAGATTTGATAGACTGGGGTTGTTTTCCTTGGAGTGGAGGAGACTGAGGGCGGATACAATTGAGATGTGTAAAATTAAGAGGGGAATAGATAGCGTAGCAGGAAGAAACTTTTCCCATGGTGGAGGGATCAAAGACTATGGGGCATAGGTTTAAGGTAAGGGACAGAAGGTTGAGAGGAGATGTGAGGAAAAACCTTTCACACAAAGGTTGGTGGGAGTCTGGAACTTACTACCTGAAAGGGTGGTGGAAGCAGAGACCTTCAAAACACTTAAGAAGATTTTAGATGTGCACTTATTATACCAAGACATACAAGACTATGGACAAGTGCTGGAAAATGGGATTAAAATGGTTGGGTGATTTATCTTCGATGGGCTGAAGGGCCTTTTTCTGTGCTTTAGACCTCTATGACTCTGTGACTCTAATCCCAACCCATTGAATTGATCTGCATATTGATTCTACATATCTAAAAAGAAGCCAACATTTTTAACTTAGATTATGCTTAAACATACCTTTCCCAATGTAGCCTTTAACCTTCTGTACTTTAGCTGTGTGAGAGCTGCGAGCCTGTACATCCAGAATCCCCTCTCCAGTTTCCTCATTAAAGAACAAGTTTGGGTCCAAGGTAAGTTGTGTGGTGTTTGAGATTTTTGAAAACCCCTTTGATTCCCCTGCGTTAGAGATCTGGCGGCCACTGCTAATATTAAATAATTCTGTGTGAGACACTTTACTTTTGGAACTTGCCACCTCTTTGGTTGAAGGGAAATCACGTTTCCTGCTGCCGACCGTTACAGAGTCATCAAAATGCCCTAAGTTTGAATAATCAGTGAAATCACCAGAGCTATCGGCCTCTGTGTGAGTTGAATGACTAGAAAAGCCCTTACTTGCTGGCGGCAATGATAATTCCTTAACGTCAATCCGTTCCGAATTGTGGAATAATGCATCAGAAAAAATATCTTGATTGGAAATCTGCATGTCCCTATCTTTGGTAAAAGGTTGGCTTGTGGCAGTTTTGGAACCAGTTATGTAGTGGTGTGTTTCTGTGCTGTGAGAAGTATATGAGGAAGTTGCTCTGAATGAATCTGTAGTGAAGTGTGGCTCTTCAGTTCCACTATCCACACTACCATGCATTAGGAACGTTTCTGCTCTCCTTGTGATGTTTACTCCATGGGTTAAAGCCACATCATCCCTCCCTGTGCTGTTGATTCCATCAGGAGTGAGGGACACAGCATCAACCTTCATGCTGCCTGTTTGAGTGTCTATACCGTTGCCAGTGGATACGGCATGTGAAGTCATAGGGGTAGGAGTTGAAAATGATCCTTCATAATAGTCAGGAACTGGATGTGAATTTGCCTGAGGTGCATCATTTTCCAGAGTCATCAACCTAGTGTGTACCTCTTCCCAGAACTTTGGATATTCATCACCAACATCAGGTGCAGATTTGAAGCCAGTTACTTGATCAGAATTCTTCACCAAACGCATTTTGAGTATATTTATCGGTGTGTTAGGTACGATACTATCCAGTCTAACATCTGTCAGTGATTTAAGGCATTTCTCCATCTGGATATTACTTTCTTTGTTGAAATCATAAACAACTGACTTGGCACAAGATCCTTTGCAAGATTGTATCTTGATGTCAATGTCAACCTGACAAGAAGAATAATATTATAATCAAACAACAACAATCGTTATTGGAGAAATTTGATGAGATTCTATTTCATTCCCTGCCCACCACCACCTTCACCCCACAAACTCATGTTTCCCAATGAGCAAGAAGGGTTAATAGTTTGCACTGCATAATGCTTATGGATGAGTTGTATTGCTCAGACATTAGTGGAGGCATAATAAGCTTTACATCAATCAGATGCTCCCCATATCCCTTCCATGCCCCATTGCCACCTCTATTCCAACTCAGTGTCAATCCATGCCCTCTACCTATCCATATGGCCCCTTCATAGCTCTCTTGTAAACTCAATGCAAAATCATTGCTCCCCTGCTGCCATGAGACTTTTGAATGGTCCTATCATATATTAAGGTGACCTTTCTTTTTATCCTATCTGCAACTGCAACATTACATTCTGCACCCTATCCTTTCTTTTTCCCCTATGTACTCTATGAACAGTATGTTCTGTCTGTATAGTGTGCAAGAAACAATACTTTTCACTGTATCCCAATATATGTGACAATAATGGATAAAATAAGATTAAATTAACAAGTAGTTGCCAACTTTAAAGAAGTTTTTTCTCTGAGAATGAATTGCAATGTTGTTAGAGCAATTCGATATTCAGAAAAGCTAGAATTTGGAGAAGGTATTCAAACAGATGTGAAGAAGATTAAAAAATACAATCACATTCAAACAATTCTGCCAGATGTCAAATTCATGGCAAAAATTTAATATTAATGATTTAAAATTCTCAAAATAAGACTCACAGACTTCCAAATTTCCAACCATCAGAGTAAAAGCATTGCGATTGAAAAGTAAGAAATCTTTACCTCCAGTCTTGAGATAACTTTGAATTGTTCAACTATATTACTTTGTAGCAGTGTTAATTTGAGACTTTGATCATTGGTTTTGTTCTGCAAGATGATAAGTCTGGAATTCAGATGATCCACCAGCTGATAGTAGGTGTCCCCAAATCCTAAAAAAAATGAAAGAATTCTGCTGGATATCAACATATTTTCAAAAGGTTTTTCTCAAGTTTCTCACTGCACATTTTGTGAAAGAACTAAAATGTAAACTAAATGTTAGAGAAAGAGTTGCATTTCCTGAGGCAAGATTGAATGGGATGAGAATTTCAAGTGTTATAAAATGCCCAAAAGATAAAATTTGAGTTAGTAATTTATTTTTAATTTCTGTGGAAATAAAAGCTGAACACTTCTTTCGAAAAGATGAACACAGCAACCACTCACTTCCCATTCCACTCAGAGTCTGTTTGATTCTGTGAACAGCTTTAGTCACAGTGAGATGAGCATCCCCAAACACTGTGGAATACATTTCCAACATTCGTCGAATCTCTTTGATTCTGTCATCATTTTGTCCGTTCTCAGTCTTTATTAGTCCTTGTATTCTGCACCCCGATGGACATTTAGGGCCCTATTTGATTAACGCAGAATTGTATTGTTTTAGTTACTTGTAATGTTTCATTTCAGAGAAAGATGAGATGACAACTGTACCACCTACCCAGTCTTCCTCTGCACAAGTCGACCATTCCTTCTCTGAACATTGTTTCAATCTAGACCGGTCACCACTTTTGACAGGCTGAAGACTGCGAGGTACAAGAATGGACTTGGACAGAATCTTCAAGTGTAAGAAACCAAAAAGGACATTGGTTTTCCATATACAGCACTAACCCACAAACATTAAACTTGTATTCTCTCTTGAATTTAGTGTGAACGTAGAATGCGGCCTTTACTAAAGGCTTACTAAATCTACAATCACGATGGCACAGCATTTTTGGTATAGTTCAGTGCACCTTGCATAATAAAATATACATTCTATAAACATTGGAGATGTTTTCATGTTTTCACAGTTGCAATATCAAAATAGGCAATTTTTAAGAATCTATCTATGGGGAAAACAGGATACGTCGCTGTCAGCAGTGAGACACAGATGTCTTGACTTTCAAAGGTGCCAATAGGAGTTACTACATTCCCAACATAGAGTGGACATTCATCTTCACCTACATCTTCATCTATGACTCTACAGGCTAAAGGATCAGATTACCAGCCTGTTACAATATCACTGATTTCACATATTTCAAAATATCGGAAACATGTGAATATAACATCCATCCCTTATACCATTTAGAATGTGACCCTCTGAGAGGTAACTTGAAGTTATGGTGCTAGGCAACCCCTGCCAACTATACGGAGCTAAGGGCCCAAGAAGCATCATACAAATATCCAAACTCCATGATGTCTAATTTATAATATGAAGAGACAGCAAGTGGGAGTATCCACTTTCTCTTAACATTGACATTCTTGGACACCTTGGCTTTGTACCAGAGTGGAGTCATACTGAGTCTTTATCTTGTGCTCCAAACATCTTTATCCAATCTCTCCTAGCTCCCACCTATGCCTGACCTTCTAATTTGCTCCAGCTGCTCCACCCCCTCTCGAACACTATAAAATCCATTACATTCTCAGCTCTGAGGAAAAGTCACAATGATTTGAAACATTAACTCTCCACAGATGCTAACAGGGACTTTTGGAGCACTTTCAGTTTTTATTCGAGTTATACTGAATAACTGGTGAAAAGCCAGACTATTATAACCTTTGCATTTTGTTTCTATAAGTGCACTTGATAGTCCTATGGCACCTTACTCCCATGTTCCACTACCATTTTCAGATTAATATTCACCTAACATGACTTTGTGGGGCAAATTTTTCTGTTCCGCCCACCACGGGAATCGGAGCGGGCGAGGGGCGGACCATGGAAAGGTCTGTTGACCTTGAATGGGATATTCCGGTTTCGGGGCGAGCGAGGCTGGGAAACCCTACCCTGTATGTGTGAAAGTAGCTGTATAACTGAAATCTTGACTACATATGGGCTAATAATTGTTTACTTTTAGGGTCACCTCACTAGAGATTATCGTAATTATATTAGATATAATAACTTTCCAATTGATTTTTGTCCATGGAGAATTATTACATTCAAATGACAGGAACTAGTTTTCCTTCAAAGATTTATTCTCAAATGCTCTGAACCTGGTCATACAGCAATTCCCAGTCACAGTATCCCTAGATCCACAAGGCCAATCTGCACAGCACCTCACCACATTAACTTTACCTCATTCTTTAAAGGTTCATTATTAATATGTTATAGAAACAAGAGAACTTATGAAGATTAATGGGATTTGATTTATATCCTACTCTTGTTGTTCACAACTCCTTTGTAACTTTATTATACAGGAGTTATTAGGTTGGCCTACCCTCAGGATATAAATCAGAGCCCATGGGTCTTCACAATGTATCCTCTGTGTATGACTTATAAGGAAAACTTACCCAGTCAACTAACATGAAGCATACAAACAACCCCAAGGCCTGTCCAGCTCTCATCTCTCTAGCTCTGCAGCAAAGCTTTGAGGAAATGTCACTTCTCTCTCCCTTCTACCAAATTTCAAACCTACAAAAATAAGAATCAGTCAGAGTTAGTGGGAAACATATTTACCCTTTACTGTGGAGACCCTGTTGATCATTTACCATCCAGGCCTTGCTGAAATTCTTGGATTTTACTGATGCTTTGTTGACACATCAAAGGTCAATAGCTTCAAAACTCTGGAACACGCTTGCACAAATACAGCATGGAATTGATGTGCTGGTTCCACAGGAATGTTTTTTAGTTAGATTGCTCCAAAAAGAGAGACATAAACAAATGAAAATGGGCACCATTGGTAATCATATTGTTCCTCATCACTGTGCTAGATATCAGTTTTGGTTCAGTGGTAGCAGTTGCTCCTTTAAGGTGGATGGTCATAAGTTCAGAGCCCAGAGACATGATCACATGATCGGCTAGGTGCTATGTTTTGGATAATGCCTGAGATTGGTGTTCTTTCTGGTCTCAGAAGTGGATGTAAAAGATCTTAAAAGACTATTTGAAGAAGGGCAGATGCCCTGGCCAATAGTTGTCCAGTAGCTAACAATACTCTTATAGGCTATCTTTTCATTTATCTTATTCATATTTGTGGGAGTTTGTTTAGCTTAAGTTAAGGCGGTGTTTTCCTATATTACAACAGCGACGATGCTTCACATATACTTCCTTGTCTACGAAGAATTTTACAATTCCCTTCTTTATTACACCATCCTGATTTGGAACTATAATGTCATTCCTATACTGTCCCTGGGTCAAAAACCTACAACGTCCTTCCTAATAAAGTACTGTGGGTGTAGCTAAACCACATAGACTACAAACATTCAAGAAGGTGACTCACCATTATTTTTTTGAAATTAACTAGGGAAAGATAATAAATGGTGACCTTGCCACTGATGCTCACACACCATGAAAGAATAAAAATATGCAATGCGAGATCGAAGTAGATTTATTCATGTCTCCCACATACAACTCATCCTTTTCCCACCTCTCTTAATATGCTTTTTTTTTGGTGTTCCTCTAAAGGATTGCTCCTTTTCCTCAATCAATCAAGGACCATGATAATGCTGGAGCCACAGAAATCTAAAGAGAGATGGCCTCAGAGCAGTGAGATGATTTAAGCAGAGTGTGACAGAAAAGAACAAAAGGTTTAATGGTAACAGTGTGTCAGAGTGAAGCCAGGAGGGAGATGGACAGAGGGCATTTCTAACTCCTGACTCCAACGATCCCATCAAGCCTGCCAATCGGAGCCCAACATGCTGTCCTGATAGCCAAACCTACCGGTGTGCGTTTACAGGTGGGCAGTGACAGGGCCTCAAATACCCCTGAGGATGCTGAGCAAGAGCATGTGAGCAGTCAGAGCAGAGAATGAGCATGTCTGCCTTGATCTGTGCTAAACCTCAGGAACTGCATCATGTATGAGAGATAGAAAAAGAAAGATAAAGAATTTGTAGTTGTACAAGGGAATTCACTTGGCCGTTTAACTCTGTGTTAAATTGTCATCATGAGCCACCTGCCAAGTGGCCTTCTGCCTTGTAAGAAAGAATTATGACAGGAATTAAAGATAACCAATGGGCCTGAATCTTCTGATCAGAAATCGGGGGTAGATAGGAATGTGGAACTGAACACAAGAATTTCAGCCATGATCTTATTGGATGCCGGAACAGGCCTGAGGGGGTCGAATGATCTGTGTATGTTTGTATGCTCCACCATACTCTGGGTTGCAGCATGAACTTTGCTGTACTTTCTTTCAGCAGGAATCTGAGGCTGTCGCACAGGCGTCATCAGCCACTTCCCTTGTGGGTAACCTCTGCCTCCGAGGAGCCAATCCTTCAGCTATTGTTGTTCCTAGAAGATGTCAGGAATCTGAGACCTGTTGTGGATGTCTGAGTCATGTTTGCTCCTGGGGTATCTTGCACGGACCTGCATGATCCATTTGCTATGGTCGCAGACCAGCTGAACATTGAGGGAATGGGAAACCTTTCCAGTTCACAACATGCTTGTTACCAGGCAGATGTGAGAGCCACGTGAGTGCAATCGATTGCACCCTGCACTTGTGGAAATCTGGACATCACTGCAAATCCCAGTGCTCTTGCTTTCTGATCTCTGTCAAAGTTGACAAATTTGTGCGCCCTGGCAAAAATGGCACCTGTGACTCCCTGGATACATTTGTGTGTGGAAGCTTATGAGATCCCCAATGGGTCCCGGAAAGAGCAACTGCTGTAGAAATTGAGCGTAGTGGTCAATTTTATTACCACTGGCAGAGGATGCCCTCTGAGTCCCTGTGGTGCCAGCAGAAGGTGCCATATGTGCATGACCAGTTCCCTTGATATGTGCAGTCATCGGTGACACTGGTTCTCGCTCATCTATAGGAAGCACATGAGCCTTCTATAGGCCCTGGATCTATCGATACACTTACGAATGATGGTTCTCTGGGATTGGTCATCTGTGTACAGAGGAGGCCCTGTTGCCCCTAGGTCTAGAGGGCTCTGCTCCTGCCTCTGCTGAACCAAATGTTTTCATCACATTCTTCTCCATCTTTTATCCTGTTTATGAGCAATGAAGTAGACTGTGAAATCACCAGGCTCCATCTTCCTGAGGCTCACTGCAGTATCAAAGAGAGAGATGCGAGGTCTCTATTTGTGTCCTAAGGACCACTCTTATCAAAGAATCCTTACAGTGTAGAAAAGACCATTCAGCCCTTTGGGTCTGCACCGATTCTCTGACAGAGTACCCAGGCCCCTTCCCCCACCCTATCCCCGTAACCCCGCTCACTTACCATGGCTAATCCATCTAACCTACATACCTTTGATCACTGATTGGCAATTTAGCACCTGCTAAACGTGCACATCTTTGGACTGTGGGAGGAAACCGAAGCACCCGGAGGAAGCCCACGCAGACACAAGGAGAACATGCAAACTCTACACAGATAGTCACCCAAGGCCGGAATTGAACATGAGTCCCAGGAGCTGTGAGGCAGCAGTGCTACCAACTGTGTCACTGTGCCTCCCTGGTCATGACATTGCCTGTAGCTGACTCTCAAAGCCATTTCATGCATACGGGAGTGTCCTGGCCACCATACGACACTACGGACTTCCTACAGAAACTTGGCACACATGGAGCAGTTGAACCAGGAGCGCTCCTCGTCACAATGGATGTCTCAGCACTCTACACCAGCATCCCTCACGATGATGGCATTGCTGCAACGGCCTTAGTGCTCAGCGCCAACAACTGCCAGTTTCCAGATGCAATTTTACAACTCATCCGCTTCATCCTGGACCACAATATCTTCACCTTCAACAACCAGTTCTTCATCCAGATACACGGAACAGCCATGGGGACCAAATTCGCACCTCAATATGCCAACATCTTCATGCACAGGTTCGAACAAGACTTCTTCACCGCACAGGACCTTCAACCGATGCTATACACTAGATACATCGATGACATTTTCTTCCTTTGGACTCATGGTGAACAATCACTGAAACAACTCTATGATGACATCAACAAGTTCCATCCCACCATCAGACTCACCATGGGCTACTCTCCGGAATCGGTTGCATTCTTGGACACACGCATCTCCATTAAGGACGGTCACCTCAGCACCTCACTGCAACGCAAGCCCACGGATAACCTCACGATGCTCCACTTCTCCAGCTTCCACCCTAAACACATTAAAGAAGCCATCCCCTACGGACAAGCCCTCCGTATACACAGGATCTGCTCGGATGAGGAGGATCGCAACAGACACCTCCAGACGCTGAAAGATGCCCTCATAAGAACAGGATATGGCGCTTGACTCATCGATCGACAGTTCCAACGCGCCACAGCGAAAAACTGCACCGACCTCCTCAGAAGACAAACACGGGACACGGGGTGGACAGAGTACCCTTCGTCGTCCAGTACTTCCCCGGAGCGGAGAAGCTACAGCATCTCCTCCGGAGCCTTCAACATGTCATTGATGAAGACGAACATCTCGCCAAGGCCATCCCCATACCCCACTTCTTGCCTTCAAACAACCGCACAACCTCAAACAGACCATTGTCCGCAGCAAACTACCCAGCCTTCAGGAGAACAGTGACCACGACACCACACAACCCTGCCACAGCAACCTCTGCAAGACGTGCCGGATCATCGACAGAGATGCCATCATCTCACGTGAGAACACCATCCACCAGGTACACGGTACATACTCTTGCAACTCGGCCAACGTTGTCTACCTGATACGTTGCAGGAAAGGATGTCCCGAGGCATGGTACATTGGGGAAACCATGCAGACGCTGCGACAATGGATGAATGAACACCGCTCGACAATCACCAGGCAAGACTGATCTCTTCCTGTTGAGGAACACTTCAGCGGTCACGGGCATTCAGCCTCTGATATTCGGGTAAGCATTCGCCAAGGCGGCCTTCACGACACACGACGGCGCAGAGTCGCTGAGCAGAAACTGATAGCCAAGTTCCGCACACATGAGGACGGCCTCAACCGGGATATTGGATTCATGTCACACTATCTGTAATCCCCACAGCCTGCCTGGGCCTGCAGAGCCTCACTGGCTGTCCTGTCTGGAGACAATACGCATCGCTTTAACCTGTCTTAATGCTCTCTCCACTCACATTGTTTGTATCTTAAAGACTAGATTAGCTGTAAGTATTCGCATTCCAACCATTATTCTGTAAATTGAGTTTGTGTCTTTATATGCCCTGTTTGTGAACAGAATTCCCACTCACCTGAAGAAGGGGCTTAAGGCTCCGAAGGCTTGTGGCTTTTGCTACCAAATAAACCTGTTGTGACAGCTTTGGCCATTTGATTATATCCTGAGCTCTCACCTCAGGCGCAGGCATTGTCCTAACCTGCACTCCATGTCCTTGCATTTTGCTTGGATCATGGGAGGTGCTTGTCAGTGTGCACTTTAATATAAAGCAAGGGATTAGCACTTGGTCAGCGCTCCATGGTCACTTTTCTAAGGGAATTCTCAAGCCTGCCCAGTTGCCCAGTGGTTCTTCAAAACTGTAGCGCTCATTGAATTGGAAATCTGTGCCCGAGGGGTGAATTGGAGAGCCGAAATAATTGGTACTCTCAAGAATAAGTGGGTACAATTGCTTGACTAGCCTGACTCCAAGCATGTCAATTTAACTCAAGCTAAATGATCTCAGTTGTTATAGAATGCTCATCTTTGACATATTTTCCCATTTGCCTGGCTGTCTTCTTCACCCCACCCCCTCTACAGCACCCTTCCTTCCCCCCATCCACCCACCCACTGCCCCACCATGTGTTTGCTTGCATCCTTCAGCCTGTGGTGCCATGATCTACCCTTACACTATTATCCATGCCCCAAGGTTCCCTTCTCTCTGGCAATGCCGTCCTTGCTCTGAGGCTCCTTTCTCTCTGGCATTGCCACCCTTGCCCCATGGTTCCCTTCATCCGGCACTGTTCCCCTTTACCTCGAGTTTAATTTCTCTCTGACAGTGCCACCCTTGCCCTGACTTTCCCTTTGCTTCCTTCTTCCTGGCATTGCTGCCTTGCCAGAGGTTCCCTTTGTTTCCTTCTCTTTGGCACCACAAGCCAGCATGAAGAAGCTGCTGTGAAGAATTGCCTATAACACTATCCCCTGAATCTGCAGAGCTGCTTCCTTGCATTTGGTTCCTCGCGAGCACTGCGCTAAGTTGTGTGGCAATGTAAATCATACAGTTCTAAAATCACACCGAAGTGGAATTTTAATTTGACATGGGGGCGTATTTTTGCATCTCATTCTGAAGTTTCCTCACTGGAATCATCCCCCCATACTGGATCAGTTAGAACGACATGTTTCACAACAGGGTACAAGTGACAAGCACCTAGTAACCTGAACTTTCAACCCCTTTTAACCCATCTCTTTAACTTCAGGGGTTGTAAAACCTCATTAAAATGTATATGCAAAGAAGCTAAAAGACCTGAAATCTTTAAGTCACAAGACTATCCAGACATCCAAGCATCAAGGTTTATAAACAAAATCTAAATGAAACTGAAACTATTTTCTTCTTTCTTAACATACAAATATAAATGTATAAATTCAACTTCAAATTCTGCATTGTTCATAACAGTGGTCAGAAGTGGGGTCCAGCCTGTTCGGAGAAAAGCAGATAATAAATGTTGCAGGTTGCAGGCAAAGTTAGGATGCTTAATGTGTACATTGTATTGGCGTTTACTAAGGAAGAGGATGCTAACAAAATATCAGTAGAAGCAGTGATGATAGAGGTAATGTAAGGGGCAAAGATTACTAGGCAAAACGTACTGGAAAGGCTGGCTATGTTCAGAGTGGATAACTTGCCTGGTCCAGATGGCTTGCATTCCAGTTTACTAAAGGAAGTGGGGGATTAGATAGTGGAATTCTTGCCAATGTCTTCAAGTTTTCTCTCGATACAGAAGTGCCAAGGGATTGAACAGTGGAAAATGTGACACCAAGAAAGGATATAAGAATAATCCTAGTAGTTTAATATCATGGAATAATAATCAAGGAAAAAAAATTGACAGGGGCTTTGGAGAGGTTTGAGTTAATGAAGGAGGGCCAGCTTAGGTTTGTAAAAGATGGTGCTAGACTAATTCAACTGAATCTTTTGATGAAGAAACAGATAAAGCTGATGAAAGGAATGCAATGGTTATTGTCATTATGATTTTAAAGAGAATCCTTGATAAAGTACCGCATAAACGACTGCTTAACAAGTTGAGGTTCATGGAATAGGAGCATCAAAGTCAGCTCAGATAAAAACAACTGCGTGAGCGCAGAAAACAGCAGGTCATGGTAAATGGATGTTTTCAGATTGGAAAAGTTGACTATAACAGGACATAGTCATTCTCGCAGACTGGACAGACATGTGTCAGATGGCTATAATACAGAGGAGTGTGAGGTGATGCGTTTTGGCAGAAGGGTTGAGAAGAAGCCAAATAGACTAAATGGCACAGTTCTAAAGCATGTTCTAAAGCAGGGACCTGAGTGTTCATGTGCTTAGATGTTTGAAGGTGACAGGACATGTCAAGAGAACAGTTCAAAAAGCACATGTGACTTTGGACTTCATGAATAGAAGTATTGAGTATGAAAATAGGAAAGTTATGCTGAACATTTATAAAGCTTTGCTTCGGCCACCTGGTTCTGGTCTACCAGACTTTGGGAAGGATGTGACAGTGCTGCAAGAGTGGTGAAAGCAGAGAGGATGAATGATTTCAAAAGGCAGACATTTGAGCAGAAAAAAGAACTTACAGCGCTATGTGGATAGAGCAGAGGCATGGAACTGATTAGGTTGCCCTATGGAGAGCGAGCATAGACTTGATGGGCTAAATGGCCTCCATCAATGCCATAATGATCCTATAATTCGATCACTTCATTAATATGGGAATTACACAAAAATCACACGAGAATTCTTTGATTAGTAAAAGGTCAAAATCTATTTTTATTATATAAAATTATACAAAATCATATAAACTCAAACAAAACCATCAGACGGTAAGGAAAAATACATTCCATAATCCAGTCAATAACCTCTCTTGTCCAATTAGTGAAGGAGCACCTTTATCGCTTTATATTGGCTCTCCATTCCACCAGCATTTGTTTCTTCCTAATGGCTCGACAGGCACAATGATGCAACATTACAGCGCAAGCCTGTTGTTACCTTGTAATCCTTTATGGTCCAACTATGGTACCAGTAGGCTTTTTTTTGTGGGTTTTTTCCATGTTGTGGGAGTAAAAGGCTAACAAATATTCAGGCAAGAAGTATCACAACCATTTCTTTATCTTGGATTGTGAATATCATCAGAAATGTGTTGCTTTCAAGGCCCAATCAGAGCAAGCTAGCTATTATATGCGGCAGTGCAAATGCAGAAGGAAAAAAACATAAGAGGTGGAAATTTCTCATCTTGCCCATCACGGGAATTGTAGCTGGAGGGAGCGCACCACGCAAACTTCATTGACCTCGGGCAGGATATTCCATCTTCGGATGAGCACGGCAAGACAATTCCATCCATGGATTGAGAAAAGCCCTTTTCAGCATTCAATCAGACCCAATGAAAATGTACAATCAGACTCAATGAAAATATACAATCAGACTCAATGAAAATGTACAATCAAATTCAATGAAAATGTACAATCAGATTCAATCAAAATGTACAATCAGACCCAATGAAAATGTACAATCAGACCCAATGAAAATGTACAATCAGACCCAATGAAAATGTACAATCAGACCCAATGAAAATGTACAATCAGATTCAATGAAAATGTACAATCAGACTCAATGAAAATGTACAATCAGATTCAATGAAAATGTACAATCAGATTCAATGAAAATGTACAATCAGATTCAATGAAAATGTACAATCATTGAGGTCCTTAGAGATGGGATTTATGACCATTTAGAAAGATGCGGATTAATCCTGGATAGTCAGCACGGATTCGGGAAGGGCAAGTCGTGCCTCACAAATTTGATAGAATGTTTTGAGGAGGTAACTAAGTGTGTTGATGAAGTTAGGGCAGTTGATGTCATATACATGGATTTTAGTAAGGCGTTTGATAAGGTCCCCGATGGTCGGCTTATGATGAAAGTGAGGAGGTGTGGGATAGAGGGAAAGTTGGTCGATTGGATAAGTAACTGGCTGTCTGATCGAAGACAGAGGGTGGTGGTGGATGGAAAATTTTCGGATTGGAGGCAGGTTGCTAGCGGAGTGCCACAGGGATCAGTGCTTGGTCCTCTGCTCTTTGTGATTTTTATTAATGACTTAGAGGAGGGGGCTGAAGGGTGGATCAGTAAATTTGCTGATGACACCAAGATTGGTGGAGTAGTGGATGAGGTGGAGGGGTGTTGTAGGCTGCAAAGAGACATAGATAGGATGCAAAGCTGGGCTGAAAAATGGCAAATGGAGTTTAACCCTGATAAATGTGAGGTGATTCATTTTGGTAGGACTAATTTAAATGTGGATTACAGGGTCAAAGGTAGGGTTCTGAAGACTGTGGAGGAACAGAGAGATCTTGGGGTCCATATCCACAGATCTCTAAAGGTTGCCACTCAAGTGGATAGAGCTGTGAAGAAGGCCTATAGTGTGTTAGCTTTTATTAACAGGGGGTTGGAGTTTAAGAGCCGTGGGGTTATGCTGCAACTGTACAGGACCTTGGTGAGACCACATTTGGAATTTTGTGTGCAGTTCTGGTCACCTCACTATAAGAAGGATGTGGAAGCGCTGGAAAGAGTGCAGAGGAGATTTACCAGGATGCTGCCTGGTTTGGAGGGTAGGTCTTATGAGGAAAGGTTGAGGGAGCTAGGGTTGTTCTCTCTGGAGCGGAGGAGGCTGAGTGGAGACTTAATAGAGGTTTATAAAATGATGAAGGGGATAGATAGAGTGAACGTTCAAAGACTATTTCCTCGGGTGGATGGAGCTATTACAAGGGGGCATAACTATAGGGTTCATGGTGGGAGATATAGGAAGGATATCAGAGGTAGGTTCTTTACGCAGAGAGTGGTTGGGGTGTGGAATGGACTGCTTGCAGTGATAGTGGAGTCAGACACTTTAGGAACATTTAAGCGGTTATTGGATAGGCACATGGAGCACACCAGGAGGATAGGGAGTGGGATAGCTTGATCTTGGTTTCAGATAAAGCTCGGCACAACATCGTGGGCTGAAGGGCCTGTTCTGTGCTGTACTGTTCTATGTTCTATGTACAATCAGATTCAATGAAAATGTACAATCAGACCCAATGAAAATGTACAATCAGACTCAATGAAAATGTACAATCAGACCCAATGAAAATGTACAATCAGATTCAATGAAAATGTACAATCAGACCCAATGAAAATGTACAATCAGACCCAATGAAAATGTACAATCAGACTCAATGAAAATGTACAATCAGACTCAATGAAAATATACAATCAGACTCAATGAAAATGAACAATCGGATTCAATGAAAATATACAATCAGATTCAATGGAAATGTACAATCAGACTCAATGAAAATGTACAATCAGATTCAATGAAAATATACAATCAGACTCAATGAAAATGTACAATCGGATTCACTGAAAATATACAATCAGATTCAATGGAAATGTACAATCAGACTCAATGAAAATGTACAATCAGATTCAATGAAAATGTACAATCAGATTCAATGGAAATGTGCAATCAGACTCAATGGAAATGTACAATCAGATTCAATGGAAATGTACAATTAAACTCAATGAAAATGTTCAATCAGATCCAATGAGAATGTACAATCAGACTCAATGAAAATGTACAATCAGGCCCAATGAAAATGTACAATCAGACCCAATGAAAATGTACAATCAGATTCAATGGAAATGTACAATCAGATTCAATGAAAATGTACAATCAGACCCAATGAAAATGTACAATCAGACTCAATGAAAATGTACAATCAGACCCAATGAAAATGTACAATCAGATTCAATGAAAATGTACAATCAGACCCAATGAAAATGTACAATCAGACCCAATGAAAATGTACAATCAGACTCAATGAAAATGTACAATCAGACTCAATGAAAATGTACAATCAGACTCAATGAAAATGTACAATCAGACTCAATGAAAATGTACAATCAGACTCAATGAAAATGTACAATCAGACCCAATGAAAATGTACAATCAGACCCAATGGAAATGTACAATCAGACTCAATGAAAATATACAATCAGACTCAATGAAAATGAACAATCGGATTCAATGAAAATATACAATCAGATTCAATGGAAATGTACAATCAGACTCAATGAAAATGTACAATCAGATTCAATGAAAATATACAATCAGACTCAATGAAAATGTACAATCGGATTCACTGAAAATATACAATCAGATTCAATGGAAATGTACAATCAGACTCAATGAAAATGTACAATCAGATTCAATGAAAATGTACAATCAGATTCAATGGAAATGTGCAATCAGACTCAATGGAAATGTACAATCAGATTCAATGGAAATGTACAATTAGACTCAATGAAAATGTTCAATCAGATCCAATGAGAATGTACAATCAGACTCAATGAAAATATACAATCAGACCCAATGAAAATGTACAATCAGATTCAATGGAAATGTACAATCAGATTCAATGAAAATGTACAATCAGATTCAATGAAAATGTACAATCAGGCCCAATGAAAATGTACAATCAGATCCAATGAAAATGTACAATCAGATTCAATGGAAATGTACAATCAGATTCAATGAAAATATACAATCAGACCCAATGAAAATGTACAATCAGACCCAATGAAAATATACAATCAGATTCAATGAAAATGTACAATCAGATTCAATGAAAATGTACAATCAGATTCAATGAAAATGTACAATCAGATTCAATGGAAATGTACAATCAGATTCAATGAAAATATACAATCAGACCCAATGAAAATGTACAATCAGACCCAATGAAAATATACAATCAGACCCAATGAAAATATACAATCAGACTCAATGGAAATGTGCAATCAGATTCAATGAAAATGTACAATCAGATTCAATGAAAATGTACAATCAGACCCAATGAAAATATACAATCAGACCCAATGAAAATGTACAATCAGATTCAATGAAAATGAACAATCGGATTCAATGAAAATATACAATCAGATTCAATGGAAATGTACAATCAGACTCAATGAAAATGTACAATCAGATTCAATGAAAATATACAATCAGATTCAATGGAAATGTACAATCAGACTCAATGAAAATATACAATCGGATTCAATGAAAATATACAATCAGATTCAATGGAAATGTACAATCAGACTCAATGAAAATGTACAATCAGATTCAATGAAAATGTACAATCAGATTCAATGGAAATGTGCAATCAGACTCAATGGAAATGTACAATCATATTCAATGGAAATGTACAATTAGACTCAATGAAAATGTTCAATCAGATCCAATGAGAATGTACAATCAGACTCAATGAAAATGTACAATCAGGCCCAATGAAAATGTACAATCAGACCCAATGAAAATGTACAATCAGATTCAATGGAAATGTACAATCAGATTCAATGAAAATATACAATCAGACCCAATGAAAATGTACAATCAGACCCAATGAAAATATACAATCAGATTCAATGAAAATGTACAATCAGATTCAATGAAAATGTACAATCAGATTCAATGAAAATGTACAATCAGATTCAATGAAAATGTACAATCAGATTCAATGGAAATGTACAATCAGATTCAATGAAAATATACAATCAGACCCAATGAAAATGTACAATCAGACCCAATGAAAATATACAATCAGACCCAATGAAAATATACAATCAAACTCAATGGAAATGTGCAATCAGATTCAATGAAAATGTACAATCAGATTCAATGAAAATGTACAATCAGACCCAATGAAAATATACAATCAGACCCAATGAAAATGTACAATCAGATTCAATGAAAATGTACAATCGGATTCAATGAAAATATACAATCAGACCCAATGAAAATGTACAGTCAGATTCAATGAAAATATACAATCCACCCAATGAAAATATACAATCAGACCCAATGAAAATGTACAATCAGATTCAATGGAAATGTGCAATCAGATTCAATGAAAATGTACAATCAGATTCAATGAAAATGTACAATCAGACCCAATGAAAATGATTTTACTCTCCTGAAGGAGATCATTGTCCACAATTGAACCATTCAGAAAGATGAACTTGAAAAAGTTCATAGAATAATCCGACTCAAAGATATTACACATCATTATTGTTTTATCCATAGACATTTACATTTTGCTGGCAGGGTTTCCATCGTCACAACAGCACAGGAATAATTGTGTTCTGTGGATAATTGAATGGTTTCCCATCCCTGCTTATCATTCCAGCCTTCAATCCTGTTGTGAAACAGATATTGCATCAACTCTTTACAAGCAAGTTATTCAGCACAGTATTTGTTCTTTATTTCTGAGAGTTTAGCTCACAAATCTACTCCCCCTTGCAAAGAAAATCTTCTAATCAGTATTCTTAGTTCAGGCATGTTAAGCTGCAAAGTTGTCCTTTAGGTCTTAGCTAATAGTACAAGCTAAATAATTGACTCATCCACACTGTGGCACTCGTTAATCTAAGGACCTTGGGCCTTGCTCCCCTCAACAAGAACAAATAAAGTTATTCTAATTTTTTTTTGATGTTGGGGAAAATTCACTGTTGCTACTCTCCCAGTGGGGAGCCCTGTTTGAAAGAAGGGTGAAATGGAGATGGGCCTAAAAAGATACAGTTTCCTTCATTGCAGCTTTCCACTGGGAGCTGTGGAATTAGGGAATGTGCACTTTATGCAATGTTTTCTGTTCCATATTATTACTATGTGCCACTTAATGTTGTAATCCTGTCACTGTGAAACGCATGCTCAAGTTGTAACCGAGAACAGCTGTTACTTCGGGAAAAGTTAGGGCATTATTCTGAAGTATTTCGAAGAGGACTTGCGTTTGATTCCCGGCTTGGGTCCTGGTCTGTGCGGAGTTTGCACGTTCTCCCCGTGTCTGCGTGGGTTTCCTTCGGGTGCTCCGGTTTCCTCCCAGAGTCCGAAAGATGAGCTGGTTAGGTACATTGGCCATGCTAAATTCTCCCTCAGTGTACCCGAACAAGCGCCTGAGTGTGGCAACCAGAGGATTTTCACAGTAACTTCATTGTAGTGTTGTTGTAAGTCTACTAAGACTGTAAGACTAATAAAATAAACTTTAACCGATTGGTACTTTAATTCTAATCAAAAAAAGCCAATTCAAATCAATTCCAATCCAGGTCCCGACATGAGGGACAAACCAGATCCAAGCTGACAAGACAAGTCATTGCATCCCATCTTGGGCTCGATCAAACAAGATCCAAGCTGACAGAATGAGGCATTGCAACCTCTCCCGAGCTTGATCTAATGCTTTCACCTTAGCCAAAAGACCAAGATTGCTTTGAAAAATTGCATCAGGTAAAGCCTCGGTTTGAATTTATTGGCTACTCTTATCACTTGCTCTGCCTAGAGAAAACCACGATTGAAGGCATCAGCACACCGCAACTAAAGTATTTTAAAATTTTATTTCCAATCAGTAAGCCAAATTGGTCCAATTGAAGTCCCTACAAGAGAGACATTACTGATCTAAGCTGACAAGGCAGGGCCCATTCTTCCTGTCTTGGGCTAGATCAACAAGATCCAAGCTGATAGGAGGAGGCATTACACCCCCTCCTGGGCTTGATCTGAGCTTCATCTTAGCCAAAAGGAGTTTCAAAAAATCGCTTCAAGTGACGCCTCAGGGCCCGATTTTGCCATTGCGTCACCCATTTTTGGGCGCATACCATGTTTCCGCGCCCGAAAATGGGCATGAGGCCATTAATGCAATCCGCGCCCGTGTCCGTGCAAATGCCCACTTTACCGAGGCCCGAAAATGGCCGCGATCCGATACGCGCCCGAAACGGCGATTTAAATGCATTTTTATGCATTTAAATTGAATTAATGGGCTGCCCGCCCAACTTTACCAGCATTTCCCCCTTTACCATCGCGTTCGCCCGTCCAGATTCAGCACGAAGCAGACCTGCTCGGCAAAGGTCTGTTTCGGGCGCTCCAGCTTCTGAAGAGGTAGGTTCAGAGCTTCCAACGGCTCTCTGACTCAGATCGGTGGTGAGGGGGAGGCGGGCCAGATCACTCTCTGGTGGAGGTGGGGAGGGAGGCCAGATTGTTGTCTGGTGGTGGTGGGGGGGGGGGGGGGGGGGGGGGGGAGGGGGGTAGGAGGAGGGAGGCCCAATCGTTGTCTGGTGGAGGGGGGGGGCGGAGAAGCTCGATCATTCTTTCGGGGGGGGGGGGGTGGAGGCGGGCCAGATCATTCTCTGGTGAGGGTGGGGGGAAAAGGGAGGCCCAATCATTTTCTAGTGAGGGGAGAGGAGGAGGCGGGTCAGATGTATCTCTGGTGGGAGGGGGGAGGGAGGACAGATGGCTCTCTGGTGGGGGGGTGGAGGAGGGCAGAGGGAGGCCAGATTGTTGTCTAGTTGGGGGGGGGCAGGGGGGACTGCTGCCACTCTGCGGGCGATCGGTGGGGTGACTATTGCCCATTCTGCACTAACATCCATCAGTGTTCCTTGAATATTGATTGTTTTTTGTTGGGTGGCATGGTGGCATAATGGTTAGCATTGCTGTCTCACAGTGCCAGGAATCTGGGATCGATTCCTGGCTTGCGTCACTGTCTGTGTGGAGTCTGCACGTTCTCCCCATGTCTACATGAGTTTCCTCTGGGTGCCCCGGTTTCCTCCCACAATCGGAAAGACGTGTTGGTTAGGTGCATTGGCCATGCTAAATTCTCCCTCAGTGTACCCAAACAGGCGCCAGAGTGTGGTGATTAGGGGATTTTCATAGTAACTTCATTGTAGTGTTAATGTAAGCCTACTCGTGACACTAATCAATAAACTTTGAAATTAAATGTCTAACGTTTCTCATTCTTGGGCCAATCTCTCGATCAAGGGCTCCAGGAAACAGCTACGGTCCCAGACAGTGCTGGTCGGCAAATGACAGACTTGCAGTTGCTCATTTTCTGACCATTTAAACGTATGGAGAGAAAGTTAAAAGTTGTGAGGCATTCATTTTACCGGCTTGCACAGGTTAGCTCATGGAAATTGAAATAACTCCTTAGAGTTCGGTGCCCCTTCACTCAATTTCCTTTATTTACAAACTCTATTCCACTCCTGAAACTGCTCCAGGTATAAAGTCAGAAGCAGGAGAGCCAGTGGACCTGACACTCCCGGATTTATATACAGGTGAGGCTCTCTGAGTGGACAGGCAATTATGATCTCAATCAGGGAGCTCATACTCCAAGACACCAACCTCATTGGCCTCATTAAAGTCATTACGGAAATGTTCTATCAGGGATTCAGCCTTTGTATATCAAATAATTCTTGCCTATTTCATGGTACAGCTGTATTGCTGTTGTGCAAGCTTTCAATCCCAATAGTTTATTTCCAAGGCTTCTTGAATCATTATAAAAGCTTCTCCACTTCTTTCCTCACTGCGACCGTTTTCCTTTTTATAACCACTTGGTTAACTATTTTCCCACCGATAGCTGTTGTTACATTGTAGTAGCACTATCGGTTCCCTTGCATGGACCCCGCACAATTAATAGCATTATCAGTTGGGAGCCAATCAGCCTGCCTGCAGCAGCCAGCCACTTTTTCTTAGATCTGCCAGGCCTTTAAGGTCCCTTTACTTTCTAAACACTTCAGACCAGTTTGGTGTATCAGCATGATGCTTATTTCATGACACACGTGCACAGAAAACACTGGACAAGCTCAATGGCAAGTTGGTATCATTAAAATTGACCCAAGTGTCTTTCCCAGCTGCAGTCATTGCTCCTCAAACGTGTCACTCTTCAGCCCCAGAATTGCATCGTTTGAGTCTTTTTCAGCTTATACTGGCAACGATCCTCAATGTATCTTTGTCCCTGATGCCTCACTATTGGAGAATCGAGGAAATTCAATGTTTTAAACTACTGATGTAGACTGCATCATATGCTGATGCTGCAGTTGTGTGTTCAGTGGATGGAATATGAGAAAGGGTAAATTGTATTCGAAAACACCAACATTCTTATTCCCGAGATTCAAAATACAATTAATTGACAGATATAACTTATTTTTTGGAAATGTGTGATGACACCTGCCAATTAATTAATTTATTCATAGATGTATAATCGGCTTCCCTTGACAGTTGATTTTAAGATTCTACCGAATGCTAGTGTGAAACCAAATGGCCGTCCTGGCCTAGAGTTAAATAATGACAGTACATTTACATATAGTGAACATTGAAATACTTGTAGATCTTGCCGGAATATCCCTAAGAATGGGTCAAGAACAAATTCCCACCAGTAGATTCTCTATGTTTCACTCATTTAATTCTACTCAAAGAGATTGAGTTCTCCCAAGTCCTCTCTGAAGCCCTGCTTTCCCTTTACCTTTATGTTGTCCTCTATGTAAAGTGTACTCCAACACTCCCTTATCCCCCCATCTGAACAGAAATTGCATTCTCAGTGTCTTAATCAATTTCTGCTCCTCTCTCCATCGAGTTTCCATTGTATGCTTACAACTGGTATTCTCTTCATTACTGTATTTCATCCCAAACTTCAGCAACATTATCTGTGAGGAAAATCAGGCAATGAGACTTACCCTAACCTAACCTCAATTTCCCTCCTGGCAGACCACTGGGACTGTCACCGATAGACCCCTCTTCATCCAGTGCATGCAAAAAGGGGTTATATATTTCCTCCTCCCTCACCCACTGTCAGTAAAATTCCAGTGATGTTTTGGATGGTGCATCAGAAGAGGATACCAGTCATGAAAAGAGGAACAGAGGCCCAAAGATCAATGGTGTCTCGGCTAGCTCAGGCCACAAACACCTTCACTGGGTTTTGAAAAGAAGAACCCACCACAACTGCCTCACTGTTATGGTGCCAAGCTTTATGATGACAGTGCCAGAGCCTTGATCTGTCAAGATTCACAGTGCTGAGGCTTCAGGTTGGAATTGTTGTCTTGCATTGACAACACCAGAGCTTCACAGTGATGGTGCTAGGCCTCAACAGCATAGGTGCCTCAACAATGCAGATGCCTCACAGTGGAGGTTCCTCACAGTGGAGGTTCTCACAGTGGAAGTTCTCACAGAGGAGATTCCTTGCATTGGAGGTTCTCACAGTGCAGGTTCTCACAGTGGTAGTGCCTCAGGGTGGAGGTGTCTATGGTGGAGGTGCCTCATGGTGGAGATGTCTCACGGTAGTGGCGCATCATGGCAGAAATGCCTCACGGTGAAGGTGTCTCATAATTGAGGTGTCTCATGGTGGGGATGCCTCACAGCGGAGTTGTCTCACAGTAGTGGTGCCGCGTGGCACGGGTGCCTCATGGAGAAGGTACCTCATGACAGAGGTGTTTCATAGTAATGGTGTCACGTGGCGGGGTGCCTCAGGTACCTCAGAGGTGGCTTTGTGTTCTGATGCCTCCTAATTTAGATGTTTCAGTAAGTGCAGGGAAGGTGGTAAAAGAGGGGGAGGTGTGGCATTGTTAGTCAAGGACAGTATTACGGTGGCAGAAAGGACTTTTGATGATGACTCGTCTACTGAGGTAGTTTGGGCTGAGGTTAGAAACAGGAAAGGAGAGGTCACTCTGTTGGGAACTTTTTATAGACCTCCGAAAAGTTCCAGAGATGTGGAGGAAAAGATTGCAAAGATGATTCTGGATAGGAACGAAAGTAACAGGGTAGTTGTACTGGGGGACTTTAACTTTACAAATATTGACTGGAAAAGCTATAGTTCAAGTACTTTGGAGGGGTCGGTTTTTGTCCAATGTGTGCAGGAAGGCTTCCTGACACAGTATGTAGATAGACCAACAAGAGGCGAGGCCACATTGGATTTGGTACTGGGTAATGAACCAGGCCAGGTGTTAGATTTGGAGGTAGGTGAGCACTTTGGTGACAGTGAACACAATTCGATTACATTTACCTTAGCAATGGAAAAGGATAGGTATATACCAAAGGGCAAGAGTTATAGCTGGGGGAAAGGAAATTATGATGCGATTAGACGAGATTTAGCTGGCATAGGTTGGGGAAGGAAACTGCAGGGGATGGGCACAATTGAAATGTGGAACTTGTTCAAGGAACAGCTGCTATGTGTCCTTGATAAATATGTACCTGTCAGGCAGGGAGGAAGCAGACGTGTGAGGGAACCGTGGTTTACTAAGGAGGTTGAATCTCTTGTGAAGAGGAAGAAGGAGACATATGTAAAGATGAGACGTGAAGGCTCAGTTAGGGAGCTTGAGAGTTACAAGTTAGCCAGGAAGGACCTAAAGAAAGAGTTAAGAAGAGCCAGGAGGGGACATGAGAAGTCTTTGGCAGGTAGGATCACGGAAAACCCTAAAGCTTTCTATAGGTATGTCAGGAGTAAAAGAATGACTAGGGTAAGATTAGGGCCAGTCAAGGACAGGAGTGGCAAGTTGTGCGTGGAGTCTGAAGAGATAGGAGAGGCACTAAATGAATATTTTTCGTCAGTATTCACACTGGAGAGGGACAGTGTCGAGGGGAGTACTGAGATGCAGGCTGTTGGACTGGATGGGATTGAGGTTCATAAGGAGGAGGTGTTAGCAATTCTGGAAAGGGTAAAAATAGATAAGTCCCCTGGGCCGGATGGGATTTATCCTAGGATTCTCTGGGAAGCTAGAGAGGAGATTGCAGAGCCTTTGGCTTTGATCTTTGGGTCGTCATTGTCTACTGGAACAGTGCCAGAAGACTGGAGGATAGCAAATGTTGTCCCCTTGTTCAAAAAGGGGAGTAGGGACAACCCTGGTAATTATAGACCGGTGAGCCTTACTTCTGTTGTGGGCAAAGTATTGGAAAGGATTAAAAGAGATAGGATTTATAATCACCTGGAAAGGAATAATTTGATTAGGGATAGTCAGCACAGTTTTGTGAAGGGTAGGTCGTGCCTCACAAACCTTATTGAATTCTTTGAGAAGGTGACCAAAGAGGTGGATGAGGGTAAAGCGGTTGATGTGGTATATATGGATTTCAGCAAAGAGTTTGATAAGGTTCCCCATGGTAAGCTTTTTGCAGAAAATACGGACACATGGGATTGAGGGTGATTTAGTGGTTTGGATCAGGAATTGGCTAGCTGTAAGAAAACAAAGGGTGGTGGTTGATGGGAAATATTCATCCTGGTGTTCAGTTACTAGTGGTGTACCGCAAGGATCTGTTTTAGGGCCACTGCTGTTTGTCATTTTTATTAATGACCTGGATGAGGATGTAGAAGGATGGGTTAGTAAATTTGCGGATGACACTAAAGTCGGTGGAGTTGTGGACAGTGCGGAGGGAAGTGGCAGGTTACAGAGGGACATAGATAAGCTGCAGTGCTGGGCTGAGAGGTGGCAAATGGAGTTTAATGCAGAAAAGTGTGAGGTGATTCACTTTGGAAGGAGTAACAGGAATACAGAGTACTGGGCTAATGGTAAGATACTTGGTAGTGTGGATGAACAGAGGGATCTGGGTGTCCATGTGCATAGATCCCTGAAAGTTGGCACCCAGGTTGATAGGGTTGTTAAGAAGGCGTACGGTGTGTTAGCTTTTATTGGTAGAGGGATTGAGTTTCGGAGCCAGGAGGTCATGTTGCAACAGTACAAAACTCTGGTGCGGCCGCACTTGGAGTATTGCGTACAGTTCTGGTCGCCGCATTATAGGAAGGATGTGGAAGTGTTGGAAAGGGTGCACAGGAGATTTACCAGGATGTTGCCTGGTATGGTGGGAAAATCGTATGAGGAAAGGCTGAGGGGCTTGAGATTGTTTTCGTTAGAGAGAAGAAGGTTAAGAGGTGACTTAATAGAGGCATACAAGATGATCAGAGGATTAGATAGGGTGAATAGTGAGAGCCTTTTTCCTCGGATGGTGATGACTAGCACGAGGGGACATAGCTTTAAATTGAGGGGTGAGAGATATAGGACAGATGTTAGCGGTAGGTTCTTTACTCAGAGAGTAGTAAGGGCGTGGAATGCCCTGCCTGCAGCAGTAGTAGACTAGTCAACAGTAAGAGCATTCAAATGCTTATTGGATAAACATATGGATGATATTGGAATAGTGTAGGTTAGATGGGCTTTAGATTGGTTTCACTGGTCGGCGCAACATCGAGGGCCGAAGGGCTTGTACTGCGTTGTAATGTTCTATGTTCTATGTTCTAATGACAAGATCAGTAGAATTTGCCTCTTGACCTGCCCGGAGTTAAAATTGGGCTTTTCTTTAGAAACAGATGGCAAAGTTAAGTATTTGAGAAAATCATGACTTTATTGATCAAGGTACCCAAAAAAAGTACAAAGCTGCCAGAAGTGGAGGTGAAACAAATAGCCGAGATAAATGGGAACGATTCCAGATTTCGGTGATTCTTTGATATGGAATCTGTCCTGAAAGGAAAAGTTGTCGCTGGGAATATGAGTTAAAAATAATTTTTTCCATCATTCATGCCAGGCAGACACACAGACCAACAGATCTGTTGGCAATCAAAAAGAGTGAAGGTAGGATTTGACATTGGAATGGACCCTTTTCTCTGGTCTCAATCAGTATAGTGTCAGAATAGAGCAAATTCACCTTCGCTGTGACCATAACACAGAATCAAAGCATTCGCAACATAAGGAACTGGAAGCCAAATTATGTGACTGCTATGGTGATGATTTTATTTGAATCAATTAAAAATCGCCTCTTTGTTCTTCAACCTGCTCTGTTTGTAAAGAATCATATCTCCACTTTGGTATGATCTTCATCTTAACCTCTTTAAGGGAGTACCAGCGATTGTGCCATGTTGCCCAGATAATACCATCATCAAATGGACTTGCGCTCTGGTCTGCTGTGTAAGCTCCACCTGAAACAAAGGCAAACAGATTTCAATAATCACTCTGAATCATGGCTTTGGTACCACCAGGAAAGCGTCTGTCTGAGTAAAGAACACAAAGGGGCGAATTTTCCCATTCCGTCCACCATGGGAATTGTAGTGGGTGAGGGGCAGACCATGGAAAGGTCCGCTGACCTCGGGCAGGGTTGTTTTCCAGTTTCGGGGGCAGACGCACCTTGAAATTCCCACCCAAAGTGTTTTTCATGTTCCCTTTCCCAATGTCACCTCTGAAAGTGCGTGTAATTCATACAAAACAGTCATTTATTCATCCAAAAGGAATTCAGGAGAAACTTTTTTACCCAGAGAGTGGCTAGAATTTGAAACTACCACACGGGGGCTATTAGCATAGGTATATTAAAGTGAAAGCTGGATGAGTAAATGAGGGAGAAAGGAGTATAAAAATATGCTGATAGAATACAATGAAACAAGTTGGGACAAAGCATAAATTCCAGCACAGATTCAAGCAAAATACTGCACACATTCTGATCACTTAATAGACATTTTTAGCACCTTTCTCAGTTTTCTTCATCATCATTTATATTCCCTTTGTCCAATTACAGCAACCCCTCCCCCCGCTGCCCCCCCCGCTCCCCCCCCCCCCCCCCGCTCCCGACACACCATCCTCAGTATAAGTCTCTTCTGATTTTCTTTGCTCTTAGCTCTGACAAAAGGTCATTCAGATTCAAAACGTTGGCTCTTTTCTCTCTCCACAGATGCTGTCAGACCTGCTGAGATTTTCCAGTATTTTCTGTTTTTGTTCCAGCACAGCTTCGTTGAACCGAATGGCCTTTTTCTGTGCTGTAAGTTCTAAGTAATATTGTAGAATTTTGCGATGAGTGTTATACTTCCTGGGGCAAATGACTCACACTGGGATATTTGAGTGTCTTCTCTGAGTGCTCATTCTTCAGGTCTGAGCCATACTGTGAACATTAGCGGTATTTTCAATGGGGATATAAGAGTGGGTAGAGAGAGGTTGAACCGCAGTTGAGCCCAATCATCCCCTTCAACCACTTGCCACATAAAGATATGATCCACTAGATCACCATCAGCAGTGAGAATCTGACCTAGTTCTTCTTTTCAAAACCCAGGATTATTCTCCAGGTAAGTGGTGGCACTCACTTCCAGCCTGGTTGAGGTCAGTTAACTCGGCACAGATGGAGAACTGTGTCTGAAACGTTCCCATTTTGCACGATTTCATAAGTAGGGAATTATGGTAACTTACCCATCAAAGTAGTGAGATAAATCCCGATATTTTTCACATCCTCCCTATGAGACACATTCTCCCAAATGATTTCTAGGTGTTGTCCCCAGTGAGAAAACCGATGAGATTCCCATTGGGAGAGTTGGTGCAATCCAGTTCATGGATCTATCACATGTAGAGACTTTCTTGGAGCCCGGAGAGATTCCTGCTGAATTCTCCTACATTTAGTAGATTTTTTTGGTGTAGGGACCTAAAGGCCAGCTCCTCAGAGATTGGGACACCCCAATCTCAAAGTTAAGTTGATGGTCCATCACCCCCCCCCCCCGACCCCCCCACCCCCGTCCCGCACAGACATCTACAGACCTGGGGAATCCAAGGTGGAATTCACCATTAGCGGGACTGGAAGATCCCACCAGCGGGAATGGCCAGAAAATCCTGCCCTAGAGGGTAGTGTGCAAAATTAAAACATATATGGGGTTGAGAATTGGTTAGCAGACAGGGTAGGAATAAATTGGTCTTTTTCAAAGTGGCAGGGAGTGAAGTGTGGGGTCGCACAGGGATCAGTGCTTGGGCCCCAGACATTCACAATTTACGTCAAGGATTTGGATGAAGGAACCAAAATAAATATTTCCAATTTCCTGATGACATGAAAGTTGGTGGGAATGTGAATGGTGAGGAGGATGTTGAGAGAATGTTGAGAGAAATTTAGACAGGTTGAGTGAATGGGCAAATACATGGCCGACGCAGTATAACATGGATAAGTGTGAAGTTTGAATGGAGAAACAGAGTAGCAGAATATTATTCAAATAGTGATAGATTGGAAAATGTTGACGGTGGGACCTGGGTGTCTTTGTACATCAGTCACTGAAGGCAAGTATGCAGGTGTAGCAAGCAGCTAAGAAGGCTAATGCTCTGTTGGCCTTCATTGCAAGAGGACTTTAGTACAGGAGAAGACTGTCTTACTGCAGCTGTACAGGGCATTGGTGAGACCACAGATGGAGGACAATCTCTGGTTCAATGTAGGTGTAAATCCAATTATGGCAGGAAACTCTCGGGAGAGGGCCTTAATGGGACTTGCATCAGGTAAATCTCAGAATGAGACCATCTCCACCCCCTCCCCCTAGCTCGCAATGTAATCAAGTTCATGCCCAGTGAGGGCATGAACCCAATCACCATTCATTTAAATGTATTTAAATATTCAAACTTGGCTTAATGTCAGAGGGAATCACTGCTGGTGTCCAAAAATGAGGCCAGACATGATGACCACGCCTGGGGCTCGGAGGTCACTGTAACCCTCGAGTTGTCAGGTTCATGGCACTGCCAGGGGGTGGGGCCTGAAGGGGGCGGCCTGTGGATTTGTGGTCTGTAGGAGAAAGGGTCTGAGGGGCAGGGCCTTCATGGGTGGGACCTGTAGGGGGTTGGGCTGGTAGACAACCCCATAGTGGGGGGTTGCTTCATATTGTGTGGGCGGTGGCGGGGGTGGGGGGGGGGGTGGCGATAGGAGGGTACTGATGCTGATGAATAGAGGGGGTGGAGATTTGAGCCTGAGGCGAGCATTTGAAGTAGGGGGAGTGGCGGGGGGCTGGGGGGTGGGGGCTTGATGCCGGCAATTAGATGGGAGAGGTTCTTGATTTGAAATCAGGGCGTCCCGATCTCTGTGGAGCTGGGCTTACCAGCATCTTTAGGCCCTGACCCTCACAATGAAAATGTAGAACATGCCCCCTGCTTTAACATGGCAAAGTGTGGGAAGATCTGAATGGAAAACCTGCCTCATTCTCTGGGGTGAAACACACCGGTTTTCAATCAGAACTTGATACTTTGGCCGGAATTCTCCAGTCTCGCACACCAGCTGATACTGTCAACAAGAATGGAGAATTTGGCACTCAGTCAAATCTCCAATCATTGCAGCGGGACCGGAGAATCCCAGCTGCGGGCGATGAAGGAGAATTCCAGCCACTGCCATTTTTCAGGAAAATTCTGCCCACGGAGTATTTTGTGCAGTTCTGGGCAATTGTGGAGCCAAGGCGGTAATCAGGGGGTTGGAAGGTTAGTTGGGGTGGGGGTTAATCAGGATGGGGAATGGTTGAGGGGTCTGGAGTATAGTTGGATGGTGGGGAATATACTCAAAGTGTGTACATGTAGCCAGGTGGCCCTGTGAGGGGGGTTCAGGGGAGGTAGTTAGGGGTCAGTGGTTTAGTTACCCGTGAGTTAGAGGTGGCTGTAATCCTTTGAACCTTTCCTGGGTAACCCGCACATCTTTGGACTGTGGGAGGAAACCAGAGCTACTGGAGGAAACCTACGCAGGCACAGGGAGAATGTGCAGACTCTGCACAGACAGTTACGGACATCATTTACAAGACTCGCATTGATGACAAAATTTACCTCTGTGATATCTGCCATTAAGATTTGCTGCATGACATCTGTTCATCCACCAGCCGGTTTGATCCTGTTGTGCACAGTTATGTTCGTATTTATCATTATCAGAGTCTGCTGTGCTAAACTGTGCATAGTTGTGCGCAGTATACATTTTATCACTGGGATCATCTCCAAAGTCAAAGCCATCAAAGGAATTTCCAGCATTTCCACCTATGTAATAGCCATAACTCAAACGATATTTGTCCTCCTCGCTTGCCACTTTAAAAGCTATATACTGAGCAAATCTGAAGGGAAAGAAATATTACAGGCATTTAGAGATGCAAGGTCTGATTAGGGACAGTCAGCATGGCTTTGTGAGTGGAAGATCATGTCTCACGAATTTGATTGAGTTTTTTGAAGGGGTTACCACAAAAGTAGATGTTGTCTACATGGACTTTAGCAAGGCCTTTGACAAGGTATTGCATGGTAGGTTGTCGCATAAGGTTAAATCTCACGGTTCCAAGATGAGGTAGCCAATTGGATATAAAATTGGCTTGACCACAGAAGTCAGAGGGTGGTTGTAGAGGGTTGTTTTTCAAACTGGAGGCCTGTGACCAGCGGTGTGCCTCAGGGATCAGTGCTGGGTCCACTGTTATTTGTTATTTATATTAATGATTTGGTGAGAATTTAGGAGGCACGGTTAGTAAGTTTGCAGATGACACCAAGATTGGTGGCATAGTGAACAGTGAAGAAGGTTATCTAGGATTGCAACGGGATCTCGATCAATTGGGCCAGTGGTCCGATGAATGGCTGATGGAGTTTAATTTAGATAAATGTGAGGTGATGCATTTTGGTAGATCGAATCAGGGCAGGACTTACTCAGTTAATGGTAGGGCATTGGGGAGAGTTATAGAACAAATAAATCTAGGAGTACAGGTTCATAGCTCCTTGAAAGTGGAGTCACAGGTGGACAGGGTGGTGAAAAAGGCATTCGGCACGCTTGGTTTTGTTGGCCAGAACATTGAATACAGGAGTAGGGACGCCTTGTTGAAGTTGTACAAGACATTAGTAAGGCCACACTTGGAATACTGCATGCAGTTCTGGTCACCCTATTATAGAAAGGATATTATTAAACTAGAAAGAGTGCAGAAAAGATTTACTAGGATGCTACCAGAACTTGATGGCTTAAGTTATAAGGAGAGACTGGATAGACTGGGACTTTTTCTCTAGGGCGTAGGAGACTTAAGGGTGATCTTATAGATGTTTATAAAAAATGAGGGGCGTAGATAAGGTAGATAGTCAATATCTTTTCCCAAAAGCTGGGGAGTCTAAATCTAGAGGACATAGGTTTAAGGTGAGAGGGGAGAGATACAAAAGAGTCCAGAGGGGCAACTTGTTTCACTCAGAAGTGTCTGGAATGAGCTGCCAGAGGTAGTAGGAGAGGCAGGTACAATTTTGTCTTTTAAACAGCATTTAGACAGTTACATGGGTAAGATGGCTATAGAGGGATATGGGCCAAACGTGAGCAATTGGGACTAGCTTAGTGGTAAAAACTGGGTGGCATGGACAAGTTGGGCCGAAGGCCCTGTTTCCATGCTGTAAACCTTTATGACTCTATTACTAAAGACTGACTCCATACAAAGATGATCCTCTGTTCTCTTATTGTATGGACACACGAGGATAGAGTTCTGTTCACTGGGGACCAAATGTCTGGAAAATGTTTGGTGCAGTGAAGAACTAAAAGGACAACTGTGTCTGTAAAAATAAACTAAAAGTGTAAATATATAATTTTAAAAATGAATGTGAAGCTGAAACTGTCTACTCCTGATAATCCAATTGAATTTTTTGTGCTATAAAATTGAATTTTTCAGCAAAACTTGGTATTCAAAAAATACCATATTCTCCTATAATTAAGTGTTTTTGAATTGAAAGTAACAGACTGTGGGGCAATATTATGCCATTGCTGGTGATGTGTTTGGAAGCAGGGAGGCTAGTTAACCAGGCAGGAGGGTGGCAGGTGAACACAACGTTGTCTACCTGCCTCCGCTAACATTACGTTTTTGGCAGGAAGGCCCGTGATTGGGCTTCCCAATGCCCAGCCTCC
The DNA here is from genome assembly GCF_964213995.1 of Mustelus asterias. NCBI lineage: Eukaryota > Metazoa > Chordata > Chondrichthyes > Carcharhiniformes > Triakidae > Mustelus > Mustelus asterias. Next base: position 60,203,576 of record NC_135801.1, read on the forward strand.
AATTGAGGCCCTTAAGTGGGCAATTAATGACCATGTAAGGACCACATTCTGCTATGGCTGCTATGAACCCAATTGCGGGCTGGGATATTGTCACTCGGGGAGCTGCGGGCTGCTTGTGTTCTCCACGTATTGTTGAGGGGAGACAGAGGTGGACTTGTTGAAAGGCACTCAGTGCCGGATCTAGGTCGGGCATTGAGAAGGGGGACCCTGCTTAGAGCCACTCATCTGACTTTGCTATCGAACACCCCCCTCCCCGCCGCATGGCCCCCACTCTACCAAATTGTTCATTACTCGGTCCTGGGCCTTAGCAGCCACCCCCTCCCTGATAATGCTGGGGAGAAAAAGAACTGCCAGCCTCTGACTGGCCGCAAGCTCTTAGTGGGCAGGTTTATCCACCAAAGTGGCCTTTAATCCTGAGGGAGGTCTACCTTTGGCTACTTAAGTGTCTGAGAGACATTTAACATGAGTGGGTCTTCCCAGAGGATCCTGCCCTGGATGGGGAAGGATGGTGAGTGGAGATGAGAATGATAACACCCCAGCTAAAGTCAGCAAAATAAAATTAAACAGCAATTTCTATCAATGTGAAAAAAATGTAAAACAAAACAAATATTTGGCACTTTAAAACAGTTATTTTTATAACCACTAATACCATATTGTTCAGGGAGTTTTTTTTTCAATTCTTACAAATGCTTCCACATATATTTTATTTTTTACCAAAGTAAATCAATAATTACCTTCGTTCACCTGACCAGTCCACCAAGTCTACTTGGAGTAAATAGGGTCTGTCAGTCTGTGTAGTTATTAAATGTATTTTCTCATTACCAAGCCAGAACTCTGTGGTATCACCAGGTGACAAATATCCAAATCCTTCCTTATATGGGATCCAGTTTCTAGAGAAGTCCACACTTCCATCAAGTCGCTGAAAGAAATTAGTGGAGCATTGCATGATGATACCTTTTATCACATTTACAAAAGGTTTCGCTTGTCAATAGCAGAACGATGGTGTAACATACCCTTTGGAGCACTGTCCAGCCTCTCCTATTCCCGTCTATCTCACAATACACTAAGAATGGCTGTCGAGCTTTCAGTGGTTTGATGTAGTACAGGCCACTTTCTTGAGCACCATTGTCAGCAACACCTTGACAGTCTGAATAGGAGCAGGTTACAGTTCGGTAATTGTTTATTAGCCAATTACAATTACAGTAACATCATACCAAACAACTTATTTATTTCAATGGTGCAATAATCGTTACTAAAACTATAATAAACAACATCAATTTGAACATAGTAAAACCGAGATACTTCATGGCAGCATTATGAGAAAAGATTTGACACCAAGCCACATATTATCACAAAGAGGCAGTTGAGGAGATTTTTTTTAAAAAGAAGGAAACAGTGGTAAAAGGTTAAAGGCCGGAGTTCAACAGTCTCGCCCACCATGGGAATCGGAGCAGGCGAGGGGCGGACGATAAGAAGGTCCACTGACCTCAGACGGGGTTTTCCAGTCTCGGGTCGAGCGAGGCTGTAAAATCCCACCCATCGACTTTCGTGAGGGAATTCTAAGGCTTAGGGCCTGCACAGAGGAAAACACAGCTAGCAACAATGGAAGTAGGAATGTGCAAGAAGCCAGAACTGGAGGGACGCAGAGTTTTCAGAGTGCGACAGGAGGCAGTGATCAGAATTGGATGAGGTCATGGAGGGACTTGAAGATGGAGAGGGTAATTTTAAACTCAAACTGTGCTGGAACTAACACCAGTGTAAGTCGGTGGCCAGATGGATGAAGAGCGAAGACTTGGTGAAAGTTAAGATTTGAATTAGGATAATAGAACGTTAAACTATCCAACCGAAGAAGAATTGATTTCTGAGGTAATCGGTAAAGTCTAAATACATACACAAACATAACCATTTAGCAGGGGATGCTAACCTGGACCTGTAATTTCATTTATACGAACAGTGTCTTGACATGAGTCTCTGCACCTGGCCTGGAGTTGTTGAGTAATACTCTTTAAATAAGTGATCTTTTCATTGTTCATCAGGACAAGGGTTTTCAGTTGCCTGTTGAAAAATAAAATAAGTCATGGATGTTTGATGAAAGGCAATAATATCCACAATGGTAATCTCAACAAATCAAGATCAAAACAGAAAATGATTGAAAAACACAAGTCAGTTCACACCTTCAAAAAGAAAAGGCAGGTCATTGGTTCAGGTCTTACTCCTTCATTATTTTTATTTGTTCATGGGATGTGGGCATGGCTGGCTGTGCCAGCATTTATTGCCCATTCCTGATGGCTTTTAAGTGTCAACCACTTTGCTGTGGATCTGGAGTCACATGTAGGCCAGAGCAGGTTAGGATGGCAGATTTCCTTACCTGAAGGACATTAGATGGCTTTTTACAACAATCGACAATGGTTTCATGGTCATCATTAGACCTTTAATTCCAGATTTTTATTGAATTCAAATTTCACCGTCTGCTGTGGTGGGATTTGAACCTGAGTTCCCAGAGCGTTACCCTGAGTCTCTGGGTAGTCCAGTGACAATACCACTACACCGCTGTCTCCCTTCATACTTCTTTCTATTCTGCCAAAGGAGCATTGATTCCCTAATTGGACATTTTGACTTGCAGGATACTGGTTAGAAAAATGCAGCCCCACTGGCCTCCAGATTTTTAATCCATTGCAAGAATTACACCTCACTGGGATTCCCCAATCAGAGAATCAGTCCCAAGCTCTACTCCTGAATGTAGACAGGGCCAGTCATATGGGTAAAACCCTAATCATTATAATAATTTTAGCAAACATTTCTCAATAAGAAACACATTCCCATCGTAAAACTAAGAATCAGCAACATAAGCAATTTCTGAGAAATCATGTTTAGGATTTGAACGTGTGAACAGATATTAATGACTAGCAATTTCCAATGACAGGGAGGTAGATGTTTTGTTTTTGGCCCTATTGATGATGCAGGTACAAATTGCTCCCAAGCTTGCTCTAGTTTTGTAAATCGTTGTTTGCTGATATAAAAGCTTGGAAGTTAACTGTTTCCTGGTGCATTCTCCATGGTAACACATCAACCAATCAAAGCTTACTTGCCAACCTATAGCAATTTTAAATCAGAATTCACCATCTGAGGAACCTGATTTTAAATAACTGAAAATGACTTTAACAAGTGTGCAGAACCATTTGCTTGTTGTGCAGATATACACAATGGTCAGTTTTATTTCTTTGTAAGTTAAAAGCTACAATCAACAGCTTGACTGCATTAAACCAATGCTGCATCTTTTCCTCAATTTGAGCTTGCTTAAAGTGGTCTGGATGTGGATTATTCTGCAAAATTACAGACTGGATTCAGGAGTCGGTGGTCAACAAACATGCATTTGCCGAAGTTGAGAGTTGCTGTCATTCTACATGGCACAGCAGCCTCTACAGGCCTCCTGTTTAAACAGCACCTGCATGCAGCTCCTTAACAAAGTAGATTGGAGAATCATTAGTGAACAGCGCAGAGGCCGATATAGGTCAGTAAGAATATTTAATGTCAACCCTGTTACAGAGAGCAAAATATAAACAGGGAAAGAAAGATTGATTTAAACAAGAGAGAACAGGAGACAAAGTGAAAAAAGTTATTTTTTCAGTAGTTAGTTTTCAGTGCCAGGTAAGTTATTAACAATGTCATTCAAAGTTAAAACTAGAATAGATGATGCTTAACTTTATCAGTTCTCTCACAGGGTGTCAGCATCTAATGGGAAATCAATTGGCGAGCTACCGTATTTCCAAAATGTTTGGTGAGGAGCAAGGCATCTCAGACAGTAGCTTCCACACTTTCACATAGGAACATAGGAATTAGGAGCAGAAGTAGGCAAATTCAGCCCTTCGAGCCTGCTCCGCCATTCAATCAGATCATAGCTGATCTCTCCCTGCTCTCAAATCCACCTCCCCAACTGTTCTCTATATCCACTTATCCCTTTTTTTATTCAAAATATATCTATCTTCTTGAAACCATTCAATGATTCAGACTCCACCGCGCTATAAGCAGCAAGATCCACAAATTCACTACCCTCTGCTAGAAGTAGTTCCTCCTCATCTCAGTTTTAAATCTACTGCCTCTCAACCTATATCTGTGGTGTCTTGCTCGAGATTGTCCCATAAGAGGAAACATTTGGTCTATATTTACTCTATCGATCCCTTTTAAAATTTATATACCTCGGTCAGACCTCCTCTCATCCTTCTAACCGTCAGCGAGTTCAGATCCCCTCTCATGCTATTGGCCTACTCTTGCTCCTAGTTCTTATGTTCTTCTAAACTCCCAAACTGTTTAATCTCTCCTAATACATCAACCCCTTCATCCCCAGAATCAACCTGGTGAACCTCCTCAGAACTGCCTCCAATGCTACCACATCCTGCCTCAAATAAGGAGACTAAAATTGGACACAACACTTCAGATGTGGTCTCACCTATACAATTGCAATAATACTTCTCTACTTTTATACTCCAGTCCTTTTGTAATAAATGCTAACATCCCATTTGCCTTTTTTATTATGTGCTGCATTTGTATTCCGACTTTCTGCGATTCTTGAACATAGACACCCAGATCCCTCTGCCCCTGCACATTTTGAATCTCCTTTCCATTTAGGTAATAATTTGCCTTTCTATTTTTCTGCCAAAATGGATAACCTCACACTTATCCACATTAAACTCCATCTCCCAAATTTTGGCCCATTCTCCTCGCCTATCAATATCCATCTGTAACATCTTTATATCCTCTTCACTGCCGGCTTTCCTTCCTATTTTAGTATCATCCGCAAATTTTGCTATGTTGCACTCTGTCCCTGGTACATTTTAACGAGTAAGAGTTTTAACAACACCAGGTTAAAGTCCAACAGGTTTATTTGGTAGCAAATGCGGTTTGAGAGCAGATTTCCACTCCATCTGACGAAGGAGCAGCGCTCCGAAAGCTAATGGCATTTGCTACCAAATAAACCTGTTGGATTTTAACCTGGTGTTGTTAAAACTCTTACTGTGTTTACCCCAGTCCAACACCGGCATTTCCACATCATGACATTTTAACGACACACAGAAAACAGTAAGCCATTTGGCCCTTCGAGCTTGCACGACATTCAATATGATCATGGCTGATCATAAACTTTCAGTAACCCATTCCTGCTTTCTCTCCATATCCCTTGATCATTTTAGCCACAATGGCCATGTCCAGCTCCCTCTTGAACATATTTAATGAACTGGATCCAACAGCTTTCTGTGGTAGAGAATCCCACAGGTTCACAACTCTCTGAGTGAAGAAGTTCTTCTTCATCTCAGTCCTGAATGGCTTACCCCTTATTCTTAGACTGTGACCCCGAGATCTGCACTTCCCCAACATTGGGAACATTCTTCCCACATCTAGCCTGCCCAGCCCTATCAGGATTTTATATGTTTCTATGAGATCCTCTCTCATTCATGTAAGGACCCTCGTTGTCGTTGGCCAATTTCCATGTAAATTATGGTGAATGCTGTTAGCCTCACCGCTATTTCTACCTGGAAATCTGCTCCTACATAGACTGAGCCTATAAGGGACATAAGCATTACACCGAGAAAATAATCTCAGCTTCTCTACATAAAGATACTGATAACCCCTACTGTGTATTCTCAGCAGATTCTGTTTTCATTTCAGACTTAAAAGCTTTTTCAGTTTGTTCTTTTTATCAATTGGAAATTGAATCGACAAGTAGATTTAGTCTTTTAGATGCTTGTGGAAGCGTCAAAGAATCACATACTTGTTTTTCACAACAATATACTTTTGTACCTACCGCAATTCTTGATCTCTGTCTCCAGTGGATTTTTCAAACCTCAGAACTTCTCCTTGTATTTCGCGAATCCTGTTAATGTATACATCTTTAAAACATAAAAATGCAGATTAAAGTCATATGTCTCCTGGCAGAGGAGTCATTCTGATTGGTTTTAAATGAAAAGTTTGCTGTTTTAGCTTGTGTACTTAAATTACCATGGAAATATTACCTGGCAATTGTTTCTTAATGAGATTATTGGATTCTTCGATATGCTCAATCTTATTTGTTGTTACAGTGGTTTCATTTTCAATGCGATGCAACCTATTTTCAATTGCCCCAAGTTGCTGGTCAACTGTTGCTTGACGCTTTCCAAAATATGTAGCAACTCCACATGTTGTTGGGCAGAATTCTCCCTAAATTGCCACAACAGAGAGTAAATGATGTGATATTACATTTCCAACCAGAAAGTCATATTCCTTGTGATTGCACGGCAGACTGTATAATGACTTGCTACTTACAAATCTGTCGTCTAAGATGCAGCAGGATGAAAGTGGTGAAACCTGCAATAAAAGAAAAAGGAGAATATTATCACTTGTTCACAGCTGTAAAGTCAATTCTTTCCAAATGATTCATTGATGCCTTTCTTATAAATTCACTTACAGCTTTAACAGATGAAAATGCAAGCAGCAGAACTTGCAGGAAGGGTAAGAATTTTCCCTTTGTCCCTGACATGGTATGAAAGAAAGTAGATGTCCCAAACCGCTATGCCAGATGAGTGAACTGGCTTCTTTCTCGACAGCAGCTTTATCTTATTGAGTCCCTGAGCTGAGATAAGAGTTCCCGATGATTGCTAAAGAGACGTAATTCCAGAACACACAGCAAATCAGGTCATTGCCTCTGACTCACTCTGTTGGAAATTATTGGCGGAACGGAAGTGTATAGCAATGATGAACCACTATCGAAATTTTGATTTCCACTTGACTTAAAATAGAACTGAAAAACGATAACTTATTCAAGTTGGCAGTTAAATCAGGATGGCACATCATTTTGGTACAGAATATATAAAATATCTTCCAAAAAGGTTGTCATTAATTGAATTTCTGTGGCATTTTATTATAGTCTGAAGCTATGGATAGAGGCACCAATATTCTGTCCATCAAATGGGGCTGACCAAGACCCTCTCCAGCTCTTTACACCTGCCATTGGCATGCATTCGAAGGATTTTCAGGTTGATATTCAACACACTTTCCTTGGTGTAATAATTCAGCTGAATGCCAGCTTCTTGTCACCAAGCACCCTTTATTGTGCATTAAGGAAGAGATTGCTCCCATGACTAGGTAGTTCAACAGCTCGAGACTGTTAGGGACCAGATCAGAAACTCCAAGGTAGATAATTAGGTTAGCCAAGACCCCAACTTTATTTGATTTTGGCATCAGTATGAGCATAAGGTGTTCCACTGAAGATGTGATTCTATTGACCCATTCGGTAGTTTATATGAAAATAAACTTGATTCAAGAGCACAGTTTGAATATAACAAAAATAATTAGCATAACTTTTACAAATTAAAATACTAAAACACGACAAAGTATAATTCTTAACAGCTATCTATCTCTTTAGTTCCAATTTAAGCAATATCCCCATAGACATGCATCCTTCTTCAAAACCAGTTAGCACCAAAAACAGATATGCTCATGTGGATGCTAGATTTCCAGCCTTTTAACTTCTCTGGACAGATACAAAAAGAAACCTGATTTCTGACGCCCATACAGCAGTTTTCAGAGAACGATCTACCTTCAAGCAGGGTTTCAGAGAAAGAGACCTGTTTTCTGACAGATCCCAGAACCTCCAGAGAGAGAAAGAAACAGACAGACAGCTATTTTTTTCTCTGCACAGATCCCAAATGGCAATTGAACTTAGTTTCTTTCTGTGAGCCTAGCCCTGCCCAGTCACATAGAAACATAGAAAAACTACAGCACAAAACAGGCCCTTCGGCCCCACAAGTTGTGCTGAACATATCCCTACCTTTTAGGCCTACCTATAATCCTCCATTTTATTAAGTCCCATGTACTCATCCAGGAGTCTCTTAAAAGACCCTATTGAGTTTTCCTCCACCACCACTGACGGCAGCCGATTCCACTTGCCCACCACCCTCTGTGTGAAAAACATCCCCCTAACATTTCCCCTGTACCTACCCCCCAGCACCTTAAACCTGTGTCCTCTCGTAGCAGCCATTTCCACCCTGGGAAAAAGCCTCTGAGAGTCCACCCGATCTATGCCTCTCAACATCTTATATACCTCTATTAGGTCTCCTCTCATCCTTCGTCTCTCCAAGGAGAAAAGACCGAGCTCGCTCAGCCTATCCTCATAAGGCATGCCACTCAATCCAGGCAACATCCTTGTAAATCTCCTCTGCACCCTTTCAATCTTTTCCACATCCTTCCTGTAATGAGGTGACCAGAACTGAGCACAGTACTCCAAGTGGGGTCTGACGAGGGTCTTATATAGCTGCATCATTATCCCCGGACTCCTAAACTCAATCCCTCGATTGATAAAGGCCAGCACACCATACACATGACCTTACTTGTCAATCAACCTAATCAAGCCCCACTCTGAAAGCCCCGAAGGAAAATCACTAAAATAACAGCCCTGCATTAGTCCAGATTAAAACAGACATTTTAGCAATTAAGATCAATGATGCTGCTGCAGTAAGAACATAGGCTGCCGGGTACAGACAATGCAGCACTGAAAATAAAACAAGCTGCTATAACAAATCCTGCACAAGAAATGTGACACAAATACATTTCTTAAAAGCACAGTATTGTCACAGGATCTACAACACTGGTCAAGGTGAAGTAACAGGTTTGACAGCTCCCACTGAACGCTTCTACTGGGCAAGCCTCCATCTGCTCAATAAGAGAGCTTGCATTCCAAAAAGCTCATAGGGAGATCTATCGACGACCCTCTATGGCCTTCATAACATCCCTCCCCATTTAGGTCCTAGTCTCTCCCAGCACCCCCATTGTAAGAAAGCCCTTTGTATCATTTAGTTCTTTCTGTCCTTGCAGAATTGTAATTTCTTTTTGGTTTTCTTGTTGGGACTCCACCCTCCAGCCAAGTTTGGGAATAGCAGGCTTGATCTGGTAGAAAGTCATTGTCCTATTAACATCTCTGCAACTTGTTGCTGTGTGTGGTGTGGTCCTGTAATCAAATGAAAAATGTGTCAGTTTGGTCTCCATGGATGCCGCCGGTTGCTTCTTCATTGCCATTTTTGAAGGTTTGCACTGCCCGTTCTGCCAATCCATTTGAAGACGGCTGATAAGGTGCAGTTCAGACATGTTGGATACCATTAGAGAGCACAAAGTTCTGGAAATCACAACTAGTAAAGGCCGTGCCGTAATTGGAAGCCAGGACTTCTAGCATCCCGTGTATACTGAAGCCAGGACTTTTGGCATCCCGTGTATACTGAAGCTTTGCCGTAATTTCTTGATTGTAGCCTGGGAAGATGTGGAGCCCATGCGGTGCACCACTTAGAGTGTGCGCCCACCATGAGTAAAAATATGGAACCCATAAAGGGCTCTGCAAAGTCCACATGTACATGCACCCAAGGCCTGCCAGGCCACTCCCATTGGTACTGGGAGGCTGAGGGTGGGAGTTTTTGATTCTTTTGGTACAGGTCACATTGCTTTACAAAGTCTGTGATGCCTGAGTCAAGAAGGCCACCAGGCATACCTCCTAGCCAGCATCTACATTTTTGATACTCGGGGATGGCTATTATGCATTTCTGTTGATATTGGACATTATTCTGGAAGTGGAACAAATTCTGGAAGTGGACCCCCAGTGAATGATCCCGTCCTCAACGCCAAGTTCACCTTTCTTATTGAGGTAGGTTTAATTTCTTTGGAGGGTCGTCCTTGGAATCCCCCGGTCAGGATCATATGCCTTATTTTAGATTGGGTGGATCTTTTTGGGTCCAGGCTTTGACCTGCCTTGCTGACACTGGTAAAATCCCCAAGAAATTCAGGGTCATCACAACCTCTTCCAATGCTGGGAAAGGAGCTAGGCTTGTGGGCAACGGGTGGTGACTCAGTGCGTCAGCATTAGCTATCTGGGTTCTATGGTGGTGTTCTGGAAGATATTCATAGGCTGCCAATAACAAGATCCGGCTCCAAATTTAAGCAGAGGTGATAGGGGGGATTGCCTTGTCCTCTTTGAAAAAGCCCAATAAGGGTTTATGGTCGTAAACTGTAAAAAAGTGTCCATCGTAGATACACTGATGGAACCTTTTCACACCAAATACAACCGCTCACCCTTCTTTCTTACTCGGAGAATACCTTTACTCGCATCTGAAAGTGTTCTGGGGACATACATAATGGGCTTTTCTGTCTCATCTTTCCAGCAATGTGACAGCACCAAATAATAACATCATGGTGGGGTGAGAAATAAAGTAATAACTGATGCATGTAAAAATGGTACAACAATTATCACGGGGGATTTTAATCTACATGTACAGGTGGTCAAACCAGGTCAGTCAAGGCAGCCTTGAGGAGGAGTTCATAGAATGTATCCGTGATAGGTTCCTTGAACAGTATGTAATGGAACCTACGAGGGAGCAAGCTATCCTAGACCTGGTCCTGTGTAATAAGAGAGGAATAATTAATGATCTTACAGTTAGAGAGCCTCTCGGAAGAAGCGATCACAATATGGTTGAATTTAAAATACAGATGGAGCGTGAAAAGTACAATCTAATACCTGTGTCTTGTGCTTAAACAAATGAGACTACAATGGGATCAGGAAGAAGTTGGCTAAGATAGATTGGGAGCAAAAACATTCTGATGGGACAATTGAGGATCAGTGGAGGACTTTCAAAGTGATTTTTCACAGTGCTCAACAAAAACATATAGCGGTGACAAGGAAGGACTGTAGAAAAAGAGATGATCAGCCATGGATATCTAAGGAAATAAAGGAGGTATCAAATTGAAAGAAAATGCATACAAAGTGGCAAAGATTAGTGGGAAACTAGAGGATTGGGAAATCTTTAAAGGTCAGCAGAAAGCCACAAAAAAAGCTATAAAGAAAAGTAAGATGGATTATGTGAGTAAACTAGCTCAGAATTTAAAAACAGATAGCAAAATTTCTACAAATATATAAAACAAAAAAGAGTGGCTAAAGTAAACATTGGTCCTTTAGAGGATGAGAAGGGGGATGTAATTAAAATGAGGAAATGGCTGAGGCATTGAACAGGTATTTTGTGTCAGTCTTCACAGTGGAAGACACAAATAACATGCCAAAAATTGGTGACAGGAAGGCTACGGCAGGTGATAACCTAAAAACTAGCACTATCACGAAAGAGATAGTGTTGGGCAAGTTAATGGGGCTAAAGGTAGACAAGTCTCCTGGTCCTGATGGAATGCATCCCAGGGTACTAAAAGAGATGGCGGGGGAAATAGCAAATACACTAGTGGTAATTTACCAAAATTCGCAGGACTCTGGGGTGGTTCCTGCAGATTGGAAAACAGCAAATGTGACGCCACTGTTTAAAAAAGGAGGTCGGCAAAAGGCGGGTAACTACAGGCCGGTTAGTTTAACTTCTGTAGTAGGGAAAATGCTTGAATCTATCATCAAGGAAGAAATAGCGAGACATCTGGATATAAATTGTCCCATTGGTAAGACGCAGCATGGGTTCATGAAGGCAGGTCATGTTTGACTAATTTGGTAGAATTCTTTGAGAACATTACATGTGCAGTGGACAATGGGGAGCCTGTGGATGTGGTGTATCTGGATTTCCAGAAGGCATTTGACAAGGTGCCGCACCAAAGACTGCTGCATAAGATAAAGGTGCACGGTGTTATGGGTAATGTATTAGCATGGATAGAGGATTGGTTAACTAACAGAAACCAAAGAGTGGAGGTAAATGGGTGTTTTTCTGGTTGGCGATCAGTGACTAGTGGTGTGCCTCAGGGATCAGTGTTGGGACCGCAATTGTTTACGATTTACATAAATGATTTGGAGTTGGGGACCAAGTGTAGTGTGTCAAAATTCACAGATGATACTAAGATGGGTGGAAGGGCAAAGTGTGCAGAGGACGCTGAAAGACTGCAAAGGGATATAGATAGTCTAAGTGAGTGGGCGAGGGTCTGGCAGATGGAGTACAATGTTGGTAAATGTGAGGTCATCCATTTTGGTAGGAATAACAGGAAAATGGCCTATTATTTAAATGGTAAAAAATTGCAGCATGCTGCTGTGCAGAGGGACCTGGGTGTCCTTGTGCAGGAATCTCAAGGAGTTGGTTTGCAGGTGCAGCAGGTAATTAAGAAGGCAAATGGAGTTTTGTCCTTCATTGCTAAAGGGATGGAGTTTACAAACAGGGAGGTTATGTTGCAGCTGTACAAGGTGCTGGTGAGGCCACACCTGGAGTACTGTGTACAGTTTTGGTCTCCTTACTTGAGAAAGGATATACTGGCACTGGAGGGGATGCAGAGGAGATTCACTAGATTGATTCCGGAGTTGAGAGGGTTGGCTTATGAGGAGAGACTGAGTAGACTGGGGTTATACTCATTGGAATTCAGATGAATGAGAGGAGATCTTGTCGAAACATAAGATTATGAAGGGGATAGATAAGATAGAGGCAGGGAAGTGGTGAAACTCAAACTAGGGGGCATGGCCTCAAAATAAGGGGAAGCAGATTTAGGACTGAGTTGAGGAGGAACTTCTTCACACAAAGGGTTGTGAATCTGTGGATTTCCCTGCCCAGTGAAGCAGTTGAGGCTACCTCATTGAATGTTTTTAAGGCAAGGATAGATAAACTTTTGAACAGTAAAGGAATTAAGGGCTATGAAGAGTGGGTGGGTAAGTGGAGCTGAGTCCACAAAAATCAGCCATGATCTTATTGAATGGCGGAGCAGGCTCGAGGGGCCAGATGGCCTACTCCTGCTCCTAGTCCTTATGTTCTTATGTTCTTATGTCCCACCCATATGGGGAAGCATCACAAGTCAATATAAGTTCCTTCTTAGAGTCAAAGTGGGCCAGTAGGTTAGATGACAGAAGCTGATGTTTAACTTTACATAAAGCCTCTGTTTGCGGAACTTCCCAGGACCACCTCTGGTACTTTCACACGAAGGGATGCAAGGGGGCCAGCATGGAATCCAAGTTCGGGATAAACTTTCCATAATAATTTACTAGTCCCAAGAAGGAGTCTTCAAGTTGAAGATAGGCATGGCTCATGTCCAGCTTGAAGAATGTCTTGCTGCCTGCTAACTTAGTGTCTAAATCTTCGATTCAGGGCATAGGGTACCTATGAAGTTGGGAGACATGATTGACTGCTAGTTTATAGTCCCCACAGAGATTAACTGATTTGTCAGGCTAAGAGCAAGGACTTTGAGGGCAGACCATTCTGTGAACTGCACCAACCTTAATATATCTAGACTTTCAAGGTGCCCTAGTTCAGTTTCCACCTTCTCCAGCATGGAATATGGGACTGGCCTTGCTCTGAAATACCTAGGTGTAGATCTTGGCCTAGGCTCCTTTCATTTTTCCCAAGCCTCCTTGGAAAACTCCAGGTATCTATTTACTGATTACTTTGTATAATCTCCCCATGTCTACTCTGAAGATCTCCAACCTGTTCAGCTGGATCTGCTGGAACCAATCTCTCCCTACAAGGCTAGGTCCATGCCACCATACAACAATGAGTGGGAGGCAAGCTGATTGCAGCCTGTAAGTTAGTGGGGCCATTGTGGTTCCTTTTATCTGTAAAGGATCCTCCAGTCTGGCCTTCGTATCTTCCAACCTCAGGAGTTGGATGCTGGATCAGAGATGTTTATTTGTTTGTGCTCCGATAACAGAGACTGTAACTCCCATGTCCACCTCCATGTTGAAGGGATGGCCATTCACCAGTAATTCTGCCATTATTTTGTTGTGATGATACGATTCAGTTGTATTGTCCCTGGCTCTGGAGGAGGGGACAACTGCATGGTATAGTCAGGCACTGGCCTTGTCTTTTTCACAAGGCTGCATACATTTTGCCTGTTCCTGAAACTTCGCCTCAGCTGTGTCATTTGACAGTGTTTCCAATAGTCTTTTGTCTGGCAATTGCACCTTTCTGGAGTATGTTGTCTAATATTCTTAGGGTCGCACTGCCTTTCCTTAACTGACAGGTGGTGACATTAGGGTTCCTATATTAATGGGGTTCCTATATCAATCTATTTCATCCTTTAACACCTGGTTTATACCAGCACTCTCCATTAAGAACTGATTGCATGGGATTTCTCCCTGAGTTGGAAGACATTGCTGCAAGATGCTCCCTGTAGTTCCTGAACCTCTTCATTCTCAAGTGATAAGGTTATTTCAATGGCTTTTCTAAAGTCCAACTCAGGCTCTGCCAACAGCTTCTTTTGGATGGTTAGGCCATTTATGCCACATACCAATCTGGCACCAACATATCATTAAGAGGTGGTTCAAATTCACAATATTCAGCCAATTTCTGCAACCTAGCCAATATCTCAGTGACAAATTCTCCAGGAGTTCTCCCAGCCATGTTGAAGTGGTATCTCTGAAGGATCTCAGGGGGCTTTGGGTCATCATGAGTTTTTAACAGGTCGACCAGCTCATCAAAAGTTTTTGAGCCAGGGGCAATTGGACGGGTCAGACTTTTTATCATGCTGAAAGTCGGAGCCCCACATGCAGTCACCTACCGACAACAATCTCACCCAGGCCCTATCCCCGTAACCCCATGTATTTACCCTGCTAATCCTGTTCTGGGACCCTTGCTGTTTGTCATTTTCATAAATGACCTGGATGAGGAAGCGGAGGGATGGGTTGGTAAGTTTGCCGATGACACAAAGGTTGGTGGGGTTGTGGATAGTCTGGAGGGATGCCAGAAGTTACAGAGGGACATAGATAGGATGCAAGACTGGGCGGACAAGTGGCCGATGGACTTCAACCCAGATAAATGCATCGTGGTCCATTTTGGTAGGTCAAATGGGATGAAGGAGTACAATATAAAGGGAAAGACTCTTAGTACTGTAGAGGATCAGAAGGACCTTGGGGTCCGGGTCCATAGGACTCTGAAATCGGCCCGGCAGGTGGAGGAGGTGGTTAAGAAGGCGTATGGTGTGCTGGCCTTTATCAATCGAGGGATTGAGTTTAGGAGTGCGGGGATAATGATGCAGCTATATAAGACCCTCGTCAGACCCCACTTGGAGTACTGTGCTCAGTTCTGGTCGCCTCACTATAGGAAGGATGTGGAAAAGATTGAAAGGGTGCAGAGCAGATTTACAAGGATGTTGCCTGGATTGAGTGGCATGCCTTATGAGGATCGGCTGAGGGAGCTCGGTCTTTTCTCCTTGGAGAGACGAAGGATGAGAGGAGACCTAATAGAGGTGTATAAGATGTTGAGAGGCATAGATCGAGTGGACTCTCAGAGGCTTTTTCCCAGGGTGGAAATGTCTGTGACAAGAGGACACAGGTTTAGGGTGCTGGGGGGTAGGTACAGGAGAGATGTTAGGGGTAAGTTTTTCACACAGAGGGTGGTGGGCGAGTGGAATCGGCTGCTGTCAGTGGTGGTGGAGGCGAACTCAATAGGGTCTTTTAAGAGACTCCTGGATGAGTACATGGAGCTTAATAGGATGGAGGGTTATAGGTAGGTCTAGAAGGTAGGGATGTGTTCGGCACAACTTGTGGGCCGAAGGGCCTGTTTGTGCTGTAGTTTTTCTATGTTCTCTGTTCTATGTTCTAATCCCCCTGACTAATTTATCATGGCCAATCAACCTAACCTGCACATCTTTGGAGTGTGGGAGGAATCCAGAGCACCCGGAGAAAACCCACGCAGACATGGGGAGAATGTGCAAACTCCACACAGACAGTGACCCAAGCTGGGAATTGAACCCAGGTCCCTGGGAGGAGGAGAGGGGGTGTGACGTCTCATCCCCTGTATGTGTGTACAAGCCATTGAAAACAGCAGGATAAGTTGAGAGAGTGATTAATAAAGCATGGATCCAGGCTATGTTAATGGGGTATACAGTCCCTGAGCAAGGGGGTTATTTTGAAATTGTATAAGACACTATTTCACCCTCAGTTGGGATACTATGTCCAGTTCCGAGCACCACTGTTTAAAAATGATATGTAGGCATTGGAGATGGTGCAGAGAAGATTGATTAGATTGGTTCCAGGGATGAGGAACTTCAGTTACATAGATAAATTGTAAAAGCTGGGTAAATTTTCCTTGGAGAATAGAATGTTGATGGGAAATTTGATAGACGTTTTGAAAATCATGAGGGGTTTAGACAGAGTAGACAGGGAGAAACTGTTCATAATCTTAGAAGGATAGAGAACCAGAGGGCACAGATTTAAGGTAATTGGCAAAAGAAGCAATGGCAACATGAGGACAAACTTTTTCATTCGGCGAGTGGTTACGATCTGGAATGCACTGCCTGAGAGTGTGGCGGAGGCAGGTTTAATTGAGATATTCAAAAGGAATTTGATTATTAACTGAAGAGGAAAAATGGGTAGGTTTACAGGGAGAAGGCAGGGAAATAGCTCATTCAGTGAGCACAGACAAGATGGGCCAAATGGTCTCCTTCTGCACTCTAACCACTGTGTTTCTGTGAGTCCTCAGAGGACAGAAAGCACTCTTAGAATGCACTGGCATTTGACTCGCGCATGTCCTTCGCCAGCTGGACAAAGTTAACAGGTCACGTGGTCAGGAGCCCATTGCACGTGATCAGAGCAGGGAGAACAGTAGAGAGTCCACATTGGAAGGGAGAGTTCTACTCAGCTGGACCTGGGTACTAACCCTGGGGGCTTTCACAAAAGGAGCATTTCCGGAGAAGCAACAGAAAATGTGTGTGTTTCTGATACAAGTTCCTGAGACACTGAACATCCTCGGAGAGCGACTTCAGGAGTACGTCTTTCTCATGAGTGCCATGATGTCACAGGCATTTTTTAAAAATTCAGTCATGGGACGTGGGCGTCACCGTCGAGATCAACATTTATTTCCCATCCCTAATTGCCCTTTAAGAAGGTGGCGGTGAGCTACCTTCTTAAACTGCTGCAGTCCTCGTAGTGTAGGAACACCCATAGCAATAGGGAGGGGGTATCAGCATTTTGATCCAATGACATTGATGTAACGACAATATACTTCCAAATCAGGATGGCGAGCGGCTTGGAGGGGAACTTGCAGGTGGTGGTGTTCCCGTGTATCTGCTGCCCTTGTCCTTCTAGATGGTAGAGATCATGAGTTTTAAAAGTGTTGTCTAAGGAGCCTTGGTAAGTTCCTTCAGTGCATCTTGTAGATGGTACACACTGCCACCACTACATGTCAGTGATGGAGGGATTGAATTTTTGTAGAGGGGTGCCAATCAAGCGGACTGTTCTGTCCTGGATGGTGTCAAGCTTATTGAGTGTTGTTGGAGCTGCACTCATCCAGGCAAGTGGAGAGTATTCCATCACACTCCTGACTTGTGTCTTGTGCATGGTGGACAGATTTTGGGGAGTCAGGACGTGAGTTACTTGTCGCAGGATTCTCTGACCTCCTCTTGTAGCCATAGTATTTAAATGGCTAGTCCAGTTCAGTTTCTGGGGCAATGGATGTTGATAGTGGGGGTTTCGGCAACAGTAAAGCCACTGAATGTCAAGGGGCGATGGTTAGATCCTTTCTTGTTGGAAACGGTCATTGCCTGGCACTTGTGTTTAGCAAATATTACTTGCCACTTGTCAGCCCAAGCTTGGATATTGTCCAGGTCTTGCTGCATTTGGGCATGGACTGCTTCAGTATCTGAGGAATCACGAATGATACTGAACATTGTGCAGTCATCAGCGAACATCCCCACTTCTGACCTTCGAAGGAAGGAAGGTTGGTGAAGCAGCTGAAAATGGTTGGGTTAGGACACTACCCCAAGAAACTCCTGCAGTGATTTCCTGGAGCTGAGATGATTGACCTCCAACCACCACAACCATCTTTCTATGTGCCAGGTATGACTCCAACCAGTAGAAAACTTTCTACTTGATTCCTATTGACTTCAGTTTTGCTGGGGCTCCTTGATGCCATACTCAGTCAAATGCTGTTTTGATATCATGGACAGTCACTCTCACTTCACCTCTGGACTTCAGCTCTTTTGTCCATATTTGAACCAAGGCAGTAATAAGGTCAGGAGAACCAAGGCAGTAATAAGGTGAGGAGCTGGGTCACTCTGGCAGAACCCAAATTGAGCATGAGTGAGCAGGTGCTGCTTGATAGCACTGTCGATGACCCCTTCCGTCACTTTACTGATGATCGCGAGTAGACTGATGGGGTAGTAATTGGCCTGATTGGATTTATCCTGCTTTTTGTGCACAGGACTGGAACTGCTTGGCTCAAGATACAGCAATCTCTGGAGCACAAGTCTTCAGTACTATTGCCAGAATGTTATTTTTAAGAATATTTTTATTAGAAGTTTTCCATTTTAGGTTTGCCACAAAATGCAACAAATCCCCAAAATTGAGTGCAGTACAGAGTAATATTATTCCACATAAAAATACAGAAAAGACCAATGAATATTGAGGCAAATTATTCCACTTATCAATCATTGCGATTGTTGTAGCCAGTATTTCCTCTCATATGGAGAAAGAAAGGATACAAAGAAGGCTGCGTGATCTTAGGATACAGTCATGAGCACATGGCCCCATGGTGCGCATCCTCCTCCACAGGGTAACAGAGACAGAGCTACACAATATACAGGATTCCTTTTGGGATAATATACCGCCAACCAGGGTCTAGCTCAACATCCCAGAACCTCCAAGCAATGAAAGAATAGCCCAGGATATTGCCATCAGTACAGAATGTGGCATATCAGTGTATTCTCCTATGCACAGGAAGCAGTAAGCCAAGGAATTGTACAACTCGCCTAGGCTCACAACATTACAAATCTCCCCCCTCTCCAGCCACATCAAAGGCACTGATCAGGCTCCCCATCACTGGAAAACGTAAACCATTTTCTACCAAGGAAACCCCACTAACAAAGAGAAGAAGAATCGTCATTGCACTTATCACAGGGTATCTCAGGGAAAGATACAACACTCCTCTTCCTGACAAGATAAGGGACACCCTCCAGGATCAACTATAACAAATCAGAGATTATATCAACACTCCACCTACCCAGATAGGGAGAGGAAGCCCCATAGCGTGATAAACATCAGGATTAGCCAACAGACACTAGACGCAATCACTTTCACAAGAAGGATACCCTAAAAACTTTGGGAACTACACCAGTGCGAGTGACTTACCAGGACCAGTCTACTCAACTACTAATCATTGTCGCAAAAGGGGCCTTGAGGCCTAATCTCATGGGGCGAGATTGATGGTGTCAATAAAACTAAATTGGCTAAATATCTTCAGTATATCTGATGGCAGTTTACACGAAGCTTTTCAAAATACCCCAAGGTTTTTCAAAATGAATGAGGCAGAATTTGGACATTCAAGGTTAAAATTTACATTAATTCGGACGCGAGTCCAAAATGTTTTGGAATGCACCCAGTGCCTTATGTCTTGCATCAAAACGTTGAGACAGATCTTAAACTTTTGAAAGAATTAGGAGTCATTAGGCCAATACAATTTTCTGAATGGCCTGCCTCCATGGTACCTGTGCTGAAATCGGACAAGACTGTCCACGTTTCTGAGGATTACAAAACAACTATCAATCAATCAGCCAAGCTGGACAAATATCCAATTCCAAAAATTGAGGATCTTTATGCAAAGCTAGCGGAGGGGGGGCCTAACATATACAAAATTAGATATGAACCATGCCTATCAACTATTGGAATTGGATGAGGATTCAAAAGAAATTGTAACAATTAACAGCCACAAGGGCTTATTTCAATACACCCGGTTACCTTTTGGTGCATCTTCAGCATGTGCTATTTTTCAATGCACCATGGGTAAGTTTATTACAAGACATGCCTGTTAGCGCGAGTGAACAGATACCACACCACTCGCACCCAGAGCCAAGATCGATAACAGCACAGTTTATTATAGTTTTTTACGTCGACGGAGGTACAATCAGGACACAGACAAGACAGTCCCGCAAAGTACTCTGCCTGCCTGCCAAAACGGAGTATAGTTATAGTAACGATCTGTTTTGATATGTAAATGGTTTGTGAGTGGTTTCCTGATATAATCATCCTGTTTCAATAGGTTTGTGGGTGTGGAGTTTGATGTGTAAATGGTTTTCTTTTATAGTTATCCCGTTAATGGGTTTTCTGGTCTAGAGTTTTAATATGTAAAGTTTGGTTTAAGAGTGTGATAATTGCTTTATGTCTCTGAATTCCTTTGGACAATGGGTGTTTGATGGGATGTCAGGAAGTTTTCCAGGTCTCAAGATATTTTCTGAATAGCATATTGATGCGAGTTCCTGAGTCTTTGTCAACCTGGTTTCTGTGTTTAAAAGATGTCTGCTTGCCTTACTCACACCTTTCTGGCTGAATGCTGTCCTGTTTTGCTTCATTTATCGAGTTATAGTTTAAGAAATATTCTAATCCTAATACCCACAAAATTTATGCCCGCCTACAGTCCCCCCTGTCGGTCAAAAGTGAATTTTTGTTGTTTATTTCCTTTTCACTTTTCTAACCGATCTTTCCCCCCTTTATTATATTTTGTGTCCGGTGCTTCCTGCCTCCGTACGCTGCAGTCGTACAGTTTAGGGGAGTCCCGGAGTTTGTCAAATCATGTGTAGGCGGGAGTAATCATCCCGCTTGGCTACCTGCCCCATCATACCAATTGTTCTAACTAAGTTCTTATGTGCTTTCATTCTCTTCCGCTGGCGGTAGGTATAACATGTAGCCAATCCCCAGGAAAGGGCTAAGATGAGTTGGATGACCACCAGTGTGTGCGATGTAATTCGGACCCAGGGGTGGATGTTTACATTTAGACCCCAGTCCCACACCTTCTGTACCCATGTTTGACTTCGTAACGCCGTCTCGGTATCTTGTTCCAAGGTTTTGATGTGTGACTGTAACCGGTGGTATAATCGGACGGAGTGTCCTACTTTAAGTCGGAGCTCCCTTAGGACTTCGGTCAGGTGTGGGATGGGGGCTTGCTCGGGTTCTTGGTAGTCTCTTAGGTTGTCTTTTAGGGGGTCTGTGGCATTAAAGGCTATGGTCTGCCTATTTCGAATATTGGTGATGTGAGCTTGACCTATAGTGACTGGCTTGCGAGGGGTAAAACAGAAGTTAGGGTCGGGGATTGGGCATGTTAATCCGTTATATGTGAATGATGTACGTGTGGTGGCTACACAGTATCTACCCCGCCCCCCGTATCCTGCCCGGGCGAAATGTGGGTCTACGGGTATAATCTCTAAGGTGCAGTCCTGTGTTCGGTTAAACCCACATTCTGCTGCCTCTCCTTGTCTCAGTGGGTGAGGACAGATGGTGACCTCTCCCCTCTGCTTGCACCCTGCGAGAGAAACACTGGACATTATGCCATGTTTGGAGATGGCCATGTTTTCGGTTATGTGGTAGCGGAGGGAAGCATTGCCCCTAACAACACCAATATTTTCAATTCGGAAGATGGGGAATGGTCCAGCGTCCTGTGTGACCGTTGGAATTAGCAGAACCATTCCTATCCCGGTGCCCTCACTAACCTCGCAGTCGGGGATTACTGGATATACTCGTGTCATCCCCTTCAGGGTCCGGTCATCCAGCACCCCCTTCTGATCTGCAAGTTGCGTTAGTTGGGCGCTGTCGATCCAATCGGGCACTTCCCCCCTGTGTACCTGGTCCAAATTGTGTCGTATTTGTGCCACCATCCACTGACCATATGCATGGCATAACTGTCCCTGTTGTACCCGGGCAGTGTCTTCCCTTTCCCTGTCTATGAGGCGATTGATAGTTCGGGCATGTGCTTCTAACACTGCAATCCCATCTAGTTGGATATGGGCGCCCGCTTCCCCTAAGAATGCTTGTTCCGCCTGCTGGTCTAATGACCGCTGTAATATGGTTTTCATTACCCCTTTCAGCTGTTCAATTTTACTGTTGAGGCCCTGGATGTCAATGGAGTTAATCATTGTGTCTCCTGTATTCAGCCCTGTGAGCATATAATTGATAATACCCCGTTTGCTTCGGTATGTGTTGGTGTTTATGTTTCCCCTGTAGTGTGTGGCCCCCATTGCGTCAATGGCCCGTTTTATGGTCTCTCTCTCTAACATCTGATACAAGTTCTGTACCCGTTCTGAGCAATGCCTGGGTACCTGGATTCCTGAAATGTCGATCAGGACAGGTACCACCTCATGTTTTACGTTGTCGTACACAATTTCCCCCTCGTTCCACAACACCAGTCCTCCCTCCGGTCCCCTGCTTTGCAAGGGACAGGGTAAGATTTCGGGCCTTGTGGTCGTGGGGGCCCGCGTTGGAAGCGGTGCAAAACATACATACAATGAGACTGCGGGAGCCTCAACAAGTCCGTAATAGCCGCAAATGTCCATGTTTGAATTCAAAGTGTCCTGTGGTCGGGCCTCTTGTGGGTTGTCGGGGAGGGCGCAGAGAGTCCCAAAAACGCACTGGTCTCTGTTCTGGAGGTCCCGCTGTTGAATGCATGTTCGGAGTCCTTCTAAAGTGCAAGTGAAGCAGATCTCGTTGATACCCGGGTAAACTTGTAGCCATGCGTTAAGATAAGTTCTACTGTTCATAGGGTCCGGTCCAGCTGGCACACATAGTGCCTCGGATGTGTTGAAGGCTACCCCGTGGAATCGCGGGTAGATGGGGTGTTCTTCGGGTGCCACACTCGTCAGGAAGGTCGCCGCGAGGATCATCCTCCAAGTGGTCCACATGGTTCTGGAGAGGGGTTGGGGGAGGATATATAAAACCTGGTGGCCGCCAGTCGTTAGGTTCATATTAGGTGATGAACTTGTCTTACTTATCTTATTCTTATTTCTATCTACATATATACATTCATGCCTCGGTTGGCATATAGTTCCTTTAGTGTTGGAAAATAAAGGTTGTTATTTCGATTTCCGCTGTAAGGACAAAGATGGTTAAGGGCCAATACGTGGAGTGGACGGAGCATCCTCTGTCCTTTCAGTCAGTCTGCTCTGTCCTCTTTCCCCGTGGTGATAGGATTTTAATTGCGACCAATGTTTCCATCGGCCTTTTCCTTTCACATCGACACACGCACATGTATCGCTGGTAAGGATAACCTCGTGGGGTCCCATCCATTTCGGTGCAAACCCGGGTCGGTCTGGGGCAATCCGAATCAAAACCCTATCCCCTACTCGAGGGAGGGTGGGGGTATGACTGACATTTTCCTTTTTAGCCTGGTCTCTAATGGCTTGCTGGTCCCTGGCTGTGTGGTGCAGGTCTCGGAGTTGTGAATCTAAGTGTTGCACATATCGTTTGAGCTTGTCCCGGAGGGGTGTCATTTCTTCCCCTCCCACGGCGATGTTTTCGGGGAGTCGCATTGCTCTCCCGGTCATTAGTTCGAACGGGGTGAGCCCTATGGTTCGACCTGGGGTGGCCCGTAGGCGCATCAGGATACAGGGAAGGACATCTACCCACCCCTGACCTGTTTCTGCGATAGTTTTTGCTATCGTGTTCTTGAGGGTGCGATTCATTCTCTCTACCATTCCAGCACTCTGGGGGTGGTATGGTATATGGAACCGCTGTCGGATCCCTAAGGTTTTACATGCGTGTTTCATTACCTTGCCTGTGAAGTGTGTCCCCTGGTCGGAGTCCAGTTGTAACGGGACTCCCCATCTGGGTATTATCTCATATGCTAAGATGTGGGCTACAGTGGTTGCCCCGCAATCCCGGGTTGGGAAGGCTTCTACCCATCGGGTGAACTGGTCAATGAGGACCAGGCAGTACTTCTTCCCACGACTGGTGGGTAGAGGGCCGATGAAGTCAATTTGGAGGTTTTCCCAAGGTCCCTTTGGTCTGGGTTGGTTTGCTAGTTTAACCTTCAGGGGCCGGCCAGGGTTATGCTGTGCGCATATGATGCATCTTTGGCAGTGCTTAGCTACATCCCGCCCCATCCCTGGCCACCACCAATCTCCTGATAAACGAGCTAGGGTCCCATCCCGTCCGGAGTGGTTTGGTTCGTGGTGGAGTCGAAGTAGTTCCGCCTGTATGAATGAGGGGGCGACTACTTGATGTCCTTTCCTCCATATACCATCTTCGTCTAAGGACGCCCCGGTCTGTTTCCACCGCGCCACCTCGTCTGGGTCAGCGCTACCCTGTAGTTTATGAACATCCATCTCTTCCATGGGGGAAGAGGTGATGGCAGCTATCTGTGGGAGGGCTTCCCCTGCTGCAGCTTTAGCAGCGGCATCTGCTAGTTGGTTCCCCTTCTGCTCTACAGTCCTTGTCTTTTGATGGGCTTTTATTTTAATTACGGCTGCTTCTGAGGGTAGTCTGGATGCTGTGGCCAGGTCTCGAATTATATTTTTATGTTTTATGTGTCCCCCCGCTGCGGTAATGAATCCGCGCCTATTCCATGCTATCATATAGTCGTGAACCACCCCGAACGCATATTGACTGTCCGTGTATATGTTTACCCTTTTGTCCCTTCCTGCGCTAAGGGCCTTTGTTAATGCTATAAGCTCGGCCACTTGAGCAGAGGTCTCCCCCCCCATGGTGCCCTTTGCTATTAGTGTTCCTTCCTGATCTACCACTGCCCATCCTGTGCGGTACTGTCCCTCCACCTGCCTTCGGGACCCGTCTACGTATAGTATTATATCGGGGTTCTCCAGTGGCTGATCACTAATCCCATCCTCTGTATCCATGTCTGGGTTAATCGGACAGTGATGTGGACTGCCGTCTGGAAGGAACCCCTCTGCTGGGTTTCTTCCGGTATCTCATACGATTTTAATAGATTGGTCCTGAGGAAGGAGCACTGCCTCCCAAGTTGCCCTTCGAGCTCTGAAACAGTTCGGAGTCGACCTGTGTTTAATAATTCTACTATTGTATGTTTTGTGTGCAGGATGATCTGTCCTAACATAGTAATGGGTTCGCACACCCTGACTGCCCATGCGGCACAGTCCAGGGCTGCCACACATTTGTGTAGTCCTTTGGCTATCGGGGACTGCCGCACCGAATAATATGCTACAGGTCTCATGGTGCCCCCACTTTCTTGAGTCACAACGGAGCTATAGAATCCGTCCTCCGCATTATAAAAAAGATGGAACGGTTTCGCTATGTTGGGCAGGCATAAGGCTGGGGCCGCTAATAATTCTGATTTCAGGTGGGAGTATGCTGTTTCTTGTTCGGGTCCCCATTCAATGATTTCTGCCCCCGGCCTCCCCCCTTTTACCAATCGCTGGATAGGTTCTGCTATGGATGCAAACTGATCGATGAAATTCCGACAGTAATTAAAGAGTCCCATTACCCTACGCACCCCCCTAACTGTGTTCGGACGGGTCATGTTGGCAATTGCTGTTTTTCGGTCCGTGGGAAGGGTTTTCTTTCCCTGACTTATGTAATGCCCCAGATATCGGACCTCTGGTTTTGCGAGTTGTGCTTTGGTTGGGTTAACCTTAAATCCTGCTGTTTGTAAGCCCCGCAGGATTACTGACAGGGCTCCCAAATGTCCCGTCGGGTTAGTGGAGGCGATCAAGATGTCATCCACATATTGGAGAAAAGCGCTCTCATAGGGGGATAAGTTACAATTTTCGAGGGCTTTGCTCATAACCCGGTGGAATATGTTGGGGCTATTGTGGAATCCCTGGGGGAGACGGGTCCAGGTGTACTGTCTACCTCCACAGGTGAAGGCAAACTTCTCCTGGGAGTCTGGGTGGAGTGGAATTGACCAGAATCCGTTTGCTATGTCTAGCACGGAGAAGATACAATATTCAGGTCGCAGTCCGTTAAATATAGTGGCCGGGCTCGCAACGATAGGGTGTTCCTTTGGGGTGACCTTATTCAGGGCGGTATAGTCGATGGTTAGTCGGTAGTTCCCGTCTGGCTTACGGCCGGGCCACATCGGGGAATTTGTGTGGGACACGGTGGGTCTCAGGATGCCCCGTTTAACCAAAGCCTGGACGATTGTTTCGGTTGCCTGTAACGCCTCGGGTTTTATGGGATATTGTTTATGAGGGGCATGGGCTGGTCCTTGTATTTGTAAAGGAAGGATTGTGACAAGACCGCAGTCTTGCTTGCCTGTAGCCCAGACCCGGGGTAGTGCTTGACATAAGAGTCCCACTAGTCCCTCCTTCTTCCAGTCTCGGGCCGTCGGAGCCGGAGCCCCCATGCCTATGGCTGCTACGTTCTTATTAGGGACCCAGTATCCTTGGATCCCGCTCTTGTGTTCTTTCCTTGCCGTCCACAGCAGGCGCTTATTGAAAGCGTCCACCACTGCTCCTAACTCTCCCAGGAGGTCTATTCCCAAAATTGTCCCTTCTTCATTTGGGCCCACCCAGAAGTGTACGGGGAGTATGATCCCCTCTACCTCAAGTAACACTGCTTCGCTCTGATATGCTATAGTCCTATCCCCCCCTATTCCTACTACTACTATGGAACGGTGGGTGGTGGGTAGTGCCATGTTGGTGAGGGATATCGAAGCCCCCGTATCTATTAATATTTTGCATCGCCGGCCCCCTAACGATGCATTCACCCAGATACGGGGGTCCGTTCCCGGGGCGGGGGCCGATGCCACTCATGCAGATTTTTGTGCCGCCAAGGTTTGTATAATGTCCAGCAGCTGCTGGTGGCTGAGGTGCGCTGGGTCCGAAACCACCTCATTCTCCCTTATATCTGGGGCGCTTGCCGGGGTTTTCTCCAGTCTCTTCGGGGGCGCTCCCTTTCTCCTTGGGATCCTTCTGTCTTTGCAGGTAGATTCGGTGTGTCCGATTCTGCCGCACTTATTACATGTATTAGGAGGGTGCGGGATTATAGCTCGGCATTCCCTTTTGAAATGGCCTAATTCCCCGCACCTGTAGCAATTTCCTCCTTCAGTTCCTACCGCTGATATCCCTGCTCTGGCGCCCTGTGTTTTCCTTTGCTGGTTGTCTACAGTGACAGCCCAGTTTTCTAATTCATCGAAGGTGTTAAAGTTTACCAATCCTGTCTTTAGGATAGCTTGGTGTGCTGGGCTCAGCCCATCCCTATATAACTGGAGGAATGCCGGGTTCTGTCTATCTGCATCTGGCATTCCTCCGTGGGCTACAAAGGCATCGAATTTTCGTCGCCCGTATTCCTGAGCCCCTTCCTCCTTTTTCTGCGTTACTCCTACTATTACACTCCAACTCACGGGGACCTCCCCCATGGTCAGGATGATATCGTTTTTAAAGCCTGTCAGAGCCTGTTCCTACTCCCGGCGGCTCCCGTCTAGGTCTGCACACCAAGTCCCATTCTGGTGTTCTGCCCGGAGCCGAGCCCAGTGATTCTCGGGCATCTTGGCTCTTACTAACCCTGCTATATCTCGGTTGTGTAAGTTGTGGCACAGTTGCATCTCTTTCATCTTTTGCCAAAAAATTGCGTTACTGTGCCTGGGCTGCAGGGTTGGGAGCTTTTCTAGTAATTTCATAGTGTCCCCTGGCGAGAGTGACACATAAGTCATTTTAATTTGGGCCTGCCTTCCTCGCCCGTCTCTCCCTTGTCCCCCTGGGATACATTCGATCTTAAGAGGTGCTGCTTTGGCGTTTGGGGGATCGGTGGTTACCGGGGGACTCCCCACTGTTGGACACCGAGGACTTGTCTCGTCTATTAAGCACTCCCAATCGGGACATTCCTCGTATGGGGCTTCACGGGAGAAGTCGGTCAGTGCCGGCAACACGGGGTTAATAGCCATCACAGCAGCATGCTTTTTCTGTTCAGCCTTTTCTTGTTTATCCTGAACGTATTTATGGACTCGCCCTGCTAGGGTGAGGTGTGCCTTTAGTATGAGGATCCAAGCCTTATCATCCTTGTTCCTCTTTTCCGTTGCCCACCATTCCCGTTGGCTCTCAAGGGGGTCTTGGGGTTTCCACCCTGTTTTAATCATGCTTTTAATTAGGTTCTTGTTTTTATCTGCTAGATAGCGGGTGAGGGACCCTTCCGGCCCCCATTCAAAAATGGTCTCAATGCTATCCATGTCGAATCTCTTAGCTAAGATCAGTGGTGTACTAATCCTGGTTTGGTGCTTCCCACAGATACTTGTGTAGGTATCCCTGGGGTTCCTGGTTTGGTGTTTCCACTGTCAGTACCTTTAAACCTTCAGCAGTAACACGCAGAGCCCGTCCTGCATGTAACGGGGAGATCACCGCTCACAGAGACAGGGGGGGGGGGCTCTGACCACGACTACAGGGGCCGGGGGCCACTCTTTCCTGACCAAATCCTACCGCTAAATCAATCCACAGAGGCTCGCCGTTTCCCTATCTCCCCGGGAATCACCCTGACCTGGGTGCGGACAAGCGTGGGATTGACCGCAGGTAGGAGTTCCCCCGGCGTGTTGCCGTTCTTTCGCGCTACCAGAGGTCTCCTGCTTGTAGTGCCCGAAGCACTCACAGAGGCTCCAGACTTAGTAGCGCCCGGACATGTAGCAGACTCCTCGCGGATCTGTTTCCAGTGGCCCAGACTTTCGCGCCTGCAGAGGTCCTACCCGACTTGCAGCGCCCGGACTTAAACCGAACTTCGTGAGTCCGCGTTCATTGGCCCTAACCCTGGACGTCCTCCCGGCCTCCCGGCCACTTAACCCTTGTCTTCCTTAGGTACCTTTTGGGTCAGCTAATGTCTGGTCGGGTCCGCTGTCAGGGATACACGGAATGCAACAGTACACAATCAATTACAATTCGCGACCCCACTCACCCGCCCAAAGAAGAACCTACCCCGCTGTGCAGCTCTCGATCGGGCTCTGTTCACAAGTTCAGATCGCGGCAGCCGTGGAACACCGCTGGCACTGGGAATTCCCGCGGACTTTAAATGAGTAAAGATACTCACCCAGTGTTTGAGAGGCGATGTTCCAGCGGCGGTCACGATCCCGGACGAGCCCCCAATTGTTAGCGCGAGTGAACAGATACCACACCACTCGCACCCAGAGCCAAGATCGATAACAGCACAGTTTATTATAGTTTTTTACGTCGACGGAGGTACAATCAGGACACAGACAAGACAGTCCCGCAAAGTACTCTGCCTGCCTGCCAAAACGGAGTATAGTTATAGTAACGATCTGTTTTGATATGTAAATGGTTTGTGAGTGGTTTCCTGATATAATCATCCTGTTTCAATAGGTTTGTGGGTGTGGAGTTTGATGTGTAAATGGTTTTCTTTTATAGTTATCCCGTTAATGGGTTTTCTGGTCTAGAGTTTTAATATGTAAAGTTTGGTTTAAGAGTGTGATAATTGCTTTATGTCTCTGAATTCCTTTGGACAATGGGTGTTTGATGGGATGTCAGGAAGTTTTCCAGGTCTCAAGATATTTTCTGAATAGCATATTGATGCGAGTTCCTGAGTCTTTGTCAACCTGGTTTCTGTGTTTAAAAGATGTCTGCTTGCCTTACTCACACCTTTCTGGCTGAATGCTGTCCTGTTTTGCTTCATTTATCGAGTTATAGTTTAAGAAATATTCTAATCCTAATACCCACAAAATTTATGCCCGCCTACATGCCCAAAGTAGAGATACACCTGAATGATGTTTTAAACACAGGAGTTTCCCCAGAAGAGCATTTGGCAAACTTCTGTGCTTAAGAGATTCAAAGAGCTGGAGCTATGACTTAAAAAGAGAAGTGTATCTTTCAGGCTCACGAGGTCACTTCCCTCGATATCAAGGGGCTCTAACCTCATGAAGAAAAGGTAAAAGCTATAAAGGAAGAATCAGCGTCCAGAAACATGTCAGAACTCAAATCTTTTTTTGGACATTGTGAATTATTATGGGGGGTTCATTTCCAAATCTATCAACATTACTGGCTCCGTTGCACCTCCTTTTAAAAACATATCAGTGTTGGTATTGGAGCGAATCACAAAAAGAAGATTTCGAGAGAGTTAAATTTACTTGAGAATCTTCAGATTTGCAAGTCCATTTCGACCCAAAAGAGAAATAATCCTAATGAGTGATGCTTCACCAGTTGGCATAGGGACAGTTTTGTCTCAAAGAATGGAAGATGGCGCAGAATGGCTCATCGTCTTTGCATCAAGAACTTTAACTGATGCCGAGAGAAAATGATCCCAAATTGAGAAAGAAGGGCTAACCATCATTTATGGAGTTTAAAAGTTCCGCCAGATGTTTGCAGGCATCACTTTATAATCATCACCAATCACAAGCTGCGATTGACGATATTTCGTGAGTACAAGCCTATTCCTCCCATTGCATTGGCCAGATTCCAGCGGTGGGTTTTACTTCTAGAAGCATTCAACTACGCATTCCAACATAAATCAGGCATCAAAATATCGAATGCAGATGCTCTTAGTTGCCTTCCATTGCCTCGAATAATATCACCACCCATAGTACCACGAGAAGAACTCTCACAACACCAGGTTAAAGTCCAACAGGTTTATTTGGTAGCACGAGCTTTCGGAATATCGCTCCTTCTTCAGGTGAGTGGGAGTTGTGTTCACAAACAGGGCATATATAGACACAAACTCAATTTACAGGATAATGGTTGGAATGCGAATCTTTATAGGTAATCAAATCTCAAAGGTACAGACACTGTGAGTGGAGAGAGGGCTAAGCACAGGTTAAAGAGATGTGTATTATCTCCAGCCAGGACAGTTAATGAGATTTTGCAAGTCCAGGCAAGTCGTGGGGGTTACAGATAGTGTGACATGAACACAAGATCCCGGTTGAAGCCGTCCTCATGTGTGCGGAACTTGGCTATCAGTCTCTGCTCAGCGATTCTGCGTTGTCCTCGGTGTCTGCTGCGAGACTGAAGGGGTCTATTTTGGTGGTGGGGCAGAAATTGAGCCCTCGGCTGAGAACTTTGATTTCACCTGGTTGAAGTGTGTAGTCCGACAAGTTGACAGTGGACTTCCCTGCAGTGGTACTGTTTTCTACTGTGGTACCGGGTGAGGCTTGGTTGCTGCTGGTGGTGATGCCGAGTTTCTCAAGTTTCCTGTTCTTGGTGTGCATGTAGATGGTGTCATTCCATTGTCCTGTCTGCTTGGCAGTGTTCACAGCTGGTCTACGTCCTGAGTGCAAATTGAGAATATGGACTCTATCTTGGTTTCCAGGTTGCGGCGTTTGCTGTAGAGCTGGTGTATGAGGTGGTTGAGGAGCATGAGAGAGGTGCGACGGCAAATTCTCTCAGCGTAGTCTGTGTTATAGGTTGACATGAGAGGGTTTGTGATCTGTAATCCTTTCGGTATCTTGTCTGCTTTCTTGCATCTTTGTAGAAACCTGATGTCTATGTCGATATGCGCGATCTTCTTGGAGATCCTCTCCACTTGGAGCCGGCAGTTTGCGGTGTCGATGGTAGCCATAATCATCATAGAAATCATAGAAACCCTACAGTACAGAAAGAGGCCATTTGGCCCATCGAGTCTGCACCGACCACAATCTCACCCAGGCCCGACCCCCATATCCCTACATATTTTACCCGCTAATCCCTCTAACCTACGCATCCCAGGACATTAAGGGGCAATTTTAGCATGGCCAATCAACCTAACCCGCACATTTTTGGACTGTGGGAGGAAACCGGAGCACCCGGAGGAAACCCACGCAGACACGAGGAGACTGTGCAAACTCCACACAGACAGTGACCCAAGCCGGGAATCGAACCCAGGTCCCTGGAGCTGTGAAGCAGCAGTGCTAACCACTGTGCTACCGTGCCGCCCCTGGATAATGTGGAGATGCCGGCGTTGGACTGGGGTAAACACAGTAAGAAGTCTCACAACACCAACTTTTCGGGCTACACACTTCAACCAGACGAAATCGAAGTTCTCAGCCGAGGGCTCAATTTCTGCCCCACCACCAAAATGGACCCCATCAGTCTCACAGCGGGCACAGAAGACGATGCAGAATCGCTGAGCAAAAACTGATAGCCAAATTCCGCACACATGAGGACGGCCTCAACCAGGATCTAGGGTTCATGTCACACTATCTGTAACCCCCACAACTTGCCTGGGCTTGCAAAATCTCACTAACTGTCCTGGCTGGAGACAATACACATCACTTTAACGCTCTCTCCACTCACATTGTCTGTACCTTTAAGATTTGATTACCTGTAAAGACTCACATTCCAACCATTATCTTGTAAATTGAGTTTGTGTCTATATATGCCCTGTTTGTGAACACAACTCCCACTCACCTGAAGAAGGAGCGATATTCCGAAAGCTCGTGCTACCAAATAAACCTGTTGGACTTTAACCTGGTGTTGTGAGACTTCTTACTGTGCTTACTCCTGTCCAATGCCAGTACCACAAGAAATAATGTTAGCCCTCAACTAGAACAAAGAAAGAAAATCACAGAACAGGAACAGGCACTTCGGCCCTCCAAGCCTGCACCAACCATGCTGTCCGGCTGAACTGAAACCCCTACCCTTCCGGGGACCATATCCCTCTATTCCCATCCTATTCATGTATTTGCCCAGATGCCCCTTAAAACTCACTATCATAGAACATAGAACATAGAACAGTACAGCACAGAACAGGCCCTTCGGCCCACGATGTTGTGCCGAGCTTTATCTGAAACCAAGATCAACCTATCCCACTCCCTATCATCCTGGTGTGCTCCATGTGCCTATCCAATAACCGCTTAAATGTTCCTAAAGTGTCTGACTCCACTATCACTGCAGGCAGTCCATTCCACACCCCAACCACTCTCTGATATCCTTCCTGTATCTCCCACCACGAACCCTATAGTTATGCCCCCTTGTAATAGCTCCATCCATCCGAGGAAATAGTCTTTGAACGTTCACTCTATCTATCCCCTTCATCATTTTATAAACCTCTATTAAGTCTCCCCTCAGCCTCCTCCGCTCCAGAGAGAACAGCCCTAGCTCCCTCAACCTTTCCTCATAAGACCTACCCACCAAACCAGGCAGCATCCTGGTAAATCTCCTTTGCACTCTTTCTAGCGCTTCCGCATCCTTCTTATAGTGAGGTGACCAGAACTGCACACAATATTCCAAATGTGGTCTCACCAAGGTCCTGTACAGTTGCAGCATAACCCCACGGCTCTTAAACTCCAACCCCCTGTTAATAAAAGCTAACACACTATAGGCCTTCTTCACAGCTCTATCCACTTGAGTGGCAACCTTTAGAGATCTGTGGATATGGACCCCAAGATCTCTGTTCCTCCACAGTCTTCAGAACCCTACCTTTGACCCTGTAATCCACATTTAAATTAGTCCTACCAAAATGAATCACCTCACATTTATCAGGGTTAAACTCCATTTGCCATTTTACAGCCCTATCGTATCTGCTTTCACTACCTCCCCCGGCAGCAAGTTCCAGGCATCCTCCGCCCTCAGTGTAAAAACTTGCCTTGTACATCTCCTTTAAACCTTGCCCCTCGCACCTTAAACCTATGCCCCCTAGTAATTGACTCTTCCACCCTGGGAAAAAGCTTCTGACTATCCACTCTGTCCATGCCTCTCATAATCTTGTAGACTTCTATCAGGTCGCCCCTCAACCTCTGTCGTTCCAGTGAGAACAAACTAAGCTTCTCCAACCTCTCCTCATAGCTGTACCAGGCAACATCCTGGTAAATCTTTTCTGTACCCTCTCCAAAGCTTCCACATCTTTCTGGTAGTGTGGCGACCAGAATTGAACACTATATTCCAAGTGCGGCCTAACTAAGGTTCTATAAAGCTGCATCATGACTTGCCAATTTTTAAACTCAATGCCCCGGCCAATGAAGGCAAGCATGCCGTATGCCTTCTTAACTAGCTTCTCCACCTCCGTTGCCACTTTTAGTGACCTGTGTTACCTGTACACCCAGATCCCTCTGCCTATCAATACCCGTAAGGGTTCTGCCATTTACTGTATATTTCCTATCTGTATTAGACCTTCCAAAATGCATTACCTCACATTTGCCCGGATTAAACTCCATCTGCCATCTCTCCGCCCAAGCCTCCAACCGTTCTATTTCCTGCTGTATCCTCTGATGGTCCTCATCACTATCCGCAAATCCACCAACCTTTGTGTTGTCCACAAACTTACTAATCAAACCAATTACATTTTCCTCCAAATCATTTATATATATTACAAACAGCAAAGGTCCCAGCACTGATCCCTGAGGAACGCCATTTGTCACAGCCCTCCATTCAGAAACGCACTCTTCCACTGCTACCCTCTGTCTTCTATGACCGAGCCAGTCCTGTATCTACCTTGCCAGCTCACCTCTGATCCCATGCGACTTCACCTTCTGCACCAGTCTGCCATGAGGGACCTTGTCAAAGGCCTTACTGAAGTCCATGTAGACAACATCCACTGCCTTACCCTCATCAATCATCTTCGTCACTTCCTCGAAAAGCTCAATCAAGTTAGTGAGACATGACCTCCTCTTCACAAAACCATGTTGCCTCTCGCTAATACGTCCACTTATTTCCAAGTGGAGGTAAATCCTGTCTCAATGAATCCTCTCCAATAATTTCCCTACCACTGATGTAAGGCTCACCGGCCTGTAATTACCTGGATTATCCTTGCTACAATTCTTAAACAAATGAACAACATTGGCTATTCTCCAATCCTCTGGGACCTCCCCTGTAGCCAGTGAGGATACAAAGATTTCTCTCAAGGCCCCAGCAATTTCCTCCCTTGCCTCTCTCAGTATTTTGGGGTATATCCCTTCAGGCCCTGGGGACTTGTCTACCTTAATGTTTCTCAAGAACTCCAATAGCTCCTCCCTTTTGATCTCAACATGACTCGAACTATCTACACACACTTCCCCAGACTCAACTTCCACCAAGTCCTTCTCTTTGGTGAATACTGACGCAAAATACTCATTTAATACCTCACCCATTTCCTCTGACTCCATGCAAAGATTCCCTCCCCTGTCCTTGAGTGGGTCAACCCTCTCCCTGGCTACCCTCTTGCTCTTTATATATGTATGAAAAGCCTTGGGATTTTCCTTAATCCTGCTGGCCAATGATTTTTCATGACCCCTTTTAGCCCTCCTTACTCATTGCTTAAGTTTCTTTCAACTTTCCTTGTATTCCACACTTGCTTCATGTGTTCCCAGCCTCTCTCGCCTTGACAAATGCTTCCTTTTTCTCTTTGACTAGGCTCACAATATCTCTCGTTATCCAAGGTTCCCAAAACTTGCCATACTTATCCTTCATCCTTACAGGAATGTGCTGGTCCTGAATCCCTATCAACTTACACCTGAAAGCCTCCCACATGCCAGATGTTGATTTGCCCTCAAACATCTGCCCCCAATCTACATTCTTCAGTTCCTGTCTAATATTGTTGTAATTAGCCTTCCCCCAGTTTAGCACCTTAACTTGAGGACTTCACTTTTCTTTATCCATCAGTACATTAAAGCTTACTGAATTGTCACTGTTCCTGAACTATTCCCCTACTGAAACGTCAACCACCTGGCTGGGCTCATTCCCCAATACCAGGTCCAGTATGGCCCCTTCCCCAGTTGGACTATCTACACACTGTTTCAAGAAGCCCTCCTGGATGCTCCTTACAAACTCTGCCCCATCCATGCCCCTAGCACTAAGTGAGTCCCAGTCAATATAGGGGAAGTTAAAATCTCCCACCACAACAACCCTGTTACTTTTACACCTTGCCAAAATCTGCCTTCATATCTGTTCCTCTATCTCCCGCTGGCTGTTGGACGGCGTATAGTAAAGCCCCAACACTGTGACTACACCTTTCCTATTCCTGAGCTTTATCCATATTGCCTCGCTGTGTGAGTCCTCCGAGGTGTCCTCCCGCAGTACAGCTGTGATATTCTCCTTAACCAGTAGTGCAACTCCCCCACCCCTTTTACATCCCCCACTATCCTGCCTGAAACATCTGTACTCTGGAATGTTAAGCTGCCAATCCTGTCCTTCCCTTAACCAAGTCTCTAATGGCAACAACATCATAGTTCCAAATACTAATCCAAGCTCTAAGTTAATTTGCCTTACCTGTTACACTTCTCGCATTGAAACAAATGCACTTCAGTCCACCAGACCCTCTTTGATTCGCAATCCCACCCTGCCTGCTCTTCCTCTGAGTCTTATTGGCCCTTCTCTCTCGTTCCCCTTCAGTTAATTCACCTCTGCTTTGGTTCCCACCCCCTGCCAAACTAGTTTAAATCCTTCTGTGTGACACTAGCAAACCACCCGGCCAGGATATTTATGCCCTTCCAGTTTAAATGCAACCCGTCCTTCTTGTACAGGTCCCACCTGCCCCAGACAAGACCCCAATGGTCCAGATATCTGAAACCTTCCCTCCTACACCAGCTGTTTAGCCACGTGTTGAGCTGGATTGTCTTCCTATTCCTAGCCTCACTGGTAACCTTGGATACGCTGCCGGTATCATCAAAACAAACTCAGAATTGGACTCAAAGAGTCATGGTCCTGTCCAGAGTAAAGCGGATGGCTTTCCATGGATGGCACTTTGACATGTTGGACCAATTCAAGTGTTTCCAACTCCACAAAGACAAACTGAGCTGCGAAGACACAGGGCCCTATTTTACCATTTTGATTCTAAGTGCTGGACGGACTTGAAACTGGGAGTGTTTCAGATCCGACTTTTAGACTCGTTCTGAGGCGCCCCCATACGCACTCTGCCTGAAAAAATATCAGCGATTCTGAATCACGCTGCACAAGCCTGTGGGTGGGGCTTATCGTGCCCGAAACCCTGCAGCTCCGATCGGCCCCTCCCATTGCGCATGCGCAGAAAAAAAAGATAGAATAACGCTCCCCTGCCACATCCATCTTGGGCCGGGTAATGCCCCCCACTGGCCCCCGCAGACATTGCCCCATCCCCACAACCAACCCTCCCCCCATCACCCAGACCGATTGTGGGCCCCTCCCCCTTCCCTCCACTGATCTCAGGCAGAGTGGCAGTGGACCCATTTCACCCCCACTGATCTCCACCCTATCAGGCAGAGTGATCCCCCTCACCCCCATCCCAGACCCTCCCGCACAAGGCCCCCATCTCCCCCCGGACTCCGATGGCTGTGTGACACCTCCCTCTCTCTCTCCCCTGTCCCCAATCATCGAGGCACTGATCCACCCCCACCCCACCACCCCCCCTTTCAGCGCACCTGCAAGTGCTCACTTGCCTTCCCCTCAATGCTAAAAGGCAAATTGCATGGAAGTTTCTGGAACGCTCTGCCAAACTGCCTGCAGCTGATCTGCCCTAACGAGGGGCAGCTCCATAAAAAACCCCAAGAATGGACAGGCAGGCAGGCAGTGCAGGACGATGTGCGCACAACCAGCCCCCTGATTTTCTAAGGGTGATCTGAGGAGGCTGCTGGATGCAGCAGAGGGGAGGCGGGACACCCTCTACCCCCCTGGAGGACACTGTCCCAGGGGCTCTGATGGCAATGCGGCCTGGGAGGGAGTCACCGCCTCGGTCAGTGCCATGGCACTGGCTCCCCGAACCGGGAGGCAGTGCCGCAAGAAGGTCAATGACCTCATCCGTGCAGCAAGTGTGAGTGCTGCACCCCATCTTGCATCTTCACCCAAATCTCCCACAGATCCTCCCATCCCCAGCGCCCTGCACGTTTCCAGCCCCTGACCCTCAAGCACCTCCTTCCTATCCTCCCCAAAAGCCCCACTGCACTTGCCCTCTAAGGGCCACCACCTGATACTCTGCAGGAGTCACGCCACCATTTCTTTCCTGGCTCCTTCTGTCCCCACAAAAGAAGATCAGCCATAACACCCGTGAGAGGGCGAAGACGGAGTGGTGAGCCAGACCTCCGGGTCCTCACCTCCTTTGAGGAGCGGGCGCTGGAGTTCTCAAGAGAAGGGGAGATGCAGGCTGTCAGCAACAGTGAGGTCGGGCTGCCGTCAAGACGTGAGCACTTGTCTTTCCTCCACTCACTTTGAGGCAACTTTTTGGGGGCATGAGTTTCGGGTGCGAAGGGCAAGGTTTAAAGGAGATGTACGAGGCATGTTTATTTGCACAGAGAGGGTAGTGGGTGCCTGGAACTCACTGCTGGGGGAAGTCGCGGACTCAGATACGATAGTGACCTTTAAGGGGCATCATTACAGCTATGTGAATGGGATGGGAATAGAGGCAGATGGTCTCCGGAAGGGTAGGGGGTAACAAATCAGATGGGCGGCCTGGTTGCTACAGGCTTGACGAGCCGAAGGGCCGGTTCCTGTGATGTAATTTTCTTGGTGCTTTGTTCAATGTTCAATGGAGAAACGTGAATCACGTATTTTGCATCCTGGATTCCTCTCCTTCCCTTGCGCTGAATCCTGTGTCCTGTGCTGCAGGATGCCCCAGGGCCTTCTGGACTTCAGGCCTGTACTGCAACTCCCACCCATCCTGGTCCAGACAGCTCCGAGTCCTCGGAGGATATGGGTGAAGGGACCTCCAAGGATGGCACCGTTTTAGCGTCAGCTTCCACCTCACAGTTCACCATCCCAGATACTGACACGTCAGTGGGTCCAGTTAGTGGTGAGGCTTCTGTGTCAGTCTCTGGTGAGCACGACACATCTGATAATGTACATCGAGTGGAGAAGGGAACATCCGTGGCCTCTAGCACGCGGGGCCTGCCGGAGGCGAGGACTCAACTGGCCCCAGGCTACATGCTGGGCCTCTGAGATCACTTCTCCCTCAGCTGCTGGAGATGCAGCAACAGAGCCAGGGAATGCAGGAGGGGCTGACGGCCACACTGGACCAACTGTGAGGCTGTTGGGAGGAACTCCAAAGCTTTCAGACGGACCAGCTACTGCCTGTTTTGCCTGCTTCCCAGACCAACACTGCAAGGGTGGCATCTGCAGTGAAACGCCTGGGGCAGGGAATCCTCACCGTGAGTAGCAGGCTCCAAGCGATGGCCAAGTCACAGCAGGTCACAGCTGAGTCCCAGAGAGCCACGGCTGAGTCACAGCGGGCCACAGCGGATGAACTGAACAGGCTTCTCTAGATTCTGTGGCCCATAGTTGAGAGGCCATGAGCTTGGCCGAGAGCTTGCAGGAGGCCTAGCGGGACAACTCTGAGACACAACGGGCTACAGTAGCACCCCTTGAGAACGTGACCAAGTCTCAGAGGGTCATGGCTGAGGGCTGCAGAGCATGGCCCAGGCTCAGGGGTCACTTGCTGCGGCTATTGAGAGGTGGCCCCTGACTCAGGTGGCCATTGCTGAGGGCTCAATCACCATGGGTAGGACGCAGGTGATCCTCCAGGACAGGCAGAGCCAGGTAATGCCGGAGCTACTGGCGCTCACTGCAGAAGCACCACCATCCCATGGAGTGGCTCAGGGACCTACAGGAACCCCAAGGGAGGAGGAAGGGCTCGAGCCCATGCCGGGGTCTTCCAGCCAGGGGACTGTCAACTTCCTGACAACAGGGCATCTCAGGGGCAGCAGGATGAAGAGGGGTCATGGAAACACCCCAGACATCTGGAAGCCGTCCAGGGCCCTCAAGGTCCAGGGCCTCCAGAGGATGCCCGCCGCGCGTATCACAGGCAATGGGGTAAGGTAGGCAGCTGGCCCCCTTCTACCTCCGATGTACATTCTGGGGAGACACTGAGACGTAGTGGTAGGCCACATAAGGTTAGGAAGTTGTAGTTGCACTGAGATGGTATGGGTGTAGGGCTGCACTAGTTAGAAAGATATTTCAGCACCTTAACGTTTTCTGTTCACAAGTTTTTATTAGAGCATCTTATTTAAACACCTTTATTGCAATTTAAAGTTTTTTCACTGTGACTAATTTGTCTCAGATTTGTCTCGAATAGGAATCGTCTTCCATTGACAGTCGCCGGAGCGATGCTTCATGTTGATGTCAGTTGGGGAGGCCCCTCAACGCTGTCACTGAGAAAAGGAAGCCATTGGTTCCCCAGAACACATGAGCGATTTCCTCCCGTCCCCCACCCCACCCGCCCCAGGGCCCTTTATGGGGGTTTCAGATCCCTTACCCACTACACAGACGTGGGTCCAGGTGCCAGTGTGCGTGTGGAGCCCAGGTAGGAGTCAGACTAGTTTGCACCAGGGCATCATCATAATGATGCTTAGAGAGTTGTCATCACCCCCCTGCCTGCCAAAGAACTCACTAACACAGAGTACCCAGGCCCACCACTCTGGTGTGACAATGTTGCAGGAGATAGAAGGAATTTTTATGGGGGGGAGGAGGATAGAACCCACAGACACAAACCCCTAGCGAGTGGACCACCTGGTGATCAGGGCCTCCTTTGCCGCCCTCGCATGCCTCATTTGAGTTGCCAGCCCTCCAGTGCCTGGGTGGTGTTCCTCGGCATGCTCTTCCTCATCTTCCTCCTCCTGCTGGTCATCGTCCCCAGCGACGCCCGGCTGGTCAGCCTCCACCTCCTCCTCCTCCTCCAATATGTCACCTCTCTGTACAGCCAGATTGTGCAAGGCACAGCACACGACCACTGTGCGGGAAGAGATCGTTGGGCTGTATTGGAGGGCCCTGCCAGATTGGTCCGGGCACCAGAATCACATTTTGAGGAGCCCAATGCTCCTCTCCATTATCGCGCAGGTGGCTACATGGGCCTCATTATAGCGAGTCTCCACCTCAGACACAGGCGTCATCAGCCGTGTCCGAAGCAGGTAATCCATATCACCCACAAGCCACCCCCGTAGCCGGGGCTCCTCCTCAAATGCCTCCGAGATGTCAGAGCTCCTGACAACGAAGCTGTCGTGCACACTTCCTGGATGTCTTGCGCAGACGTACATAATGTTCATATTGTGGTCACACACTAGTTGAACATTCAGGGAGTGGAACCCCTTTCTGTTGATGAATCCCCGCAGATTCTGTAGGGGGTGCTGTCGATGGCCCCCTTCTATGTTAGGCATCTCCTCAATGACTGTGAACCTTGCAGCCCGGGCTTCCTGATGGGCCTGGTCCAGGTTAAATTTGATGTACTGTCCAGCCCCAGGCATACAGGGCTTCTGTGACCTGATGCCACAGACATCTCTGCTCGGGGTCTGGAACAAGCCAGTTGCATAAAAGTTCAGAGCAGCCATCAATTTGACGGCCACTGAGAGTGGGTGCCCCTTCCTGCTTCTCGGTGCCAGGTCCTGCAACAGGTTGCACAGGTGTTGCACCATCTCCTTTCGGAAGCAGAGACGTCAGCGGCACCCGGTGTCCGGCATCTGTTCAAATGACACTCATTCACAGAACTGCCGGAGTCTCTGCTCCCTCCTCCTGCGCCCCCCACTCTGGGCAAATGGCGGCCACCTCCTGCCTCTAGTGGTCATCTCCCTCTACTCCTGCAAGTGGTAAGGCCCGGGCCTCCTGTGTTCACACTTCTTCCTCCACCTCCTCCTCCTCAGCTCCAGCAGCAACCCAATGAACAGCAAGATCGATTGGTTGCATCACTAAAGGCATCTTGTCACTCTGAAGTGGGGGGGAGTGGGGGGAAGATGGAGAGGAACACATGTAGAGGTTAAGGAATGCTTCTTGCACCTAGCACATCAACTGTCACTGCCTCCCCCCCATTCCCCCAGCCACATGCTCCCCACAATCACAGCCCCCCCCAATTCCTCCAGCCACATGCTCCCCGCAATCAAGGCTCCCCCAATTCCCTGAGACACATGTTCCCCACAAGCTCAGACCCCCCAATTCCCCCAGCCACATGCTCCCCACAATCACAGACTGTAAACCTCTATGACTCTATCTATAACAATTGGGAAACCGCGAGAAATCTCGCAATGAATGCATGGCATGCTAAAAGTTGAGGTCCCTGATAGTGGCACACCCTTTACAGGAGCAGAGTTTCAGCACTTCGTGCAAAATCAGGGAATAAAACATGTGTGCACGGCACCCTATCACCCAGCCTCGAATGGCTGTCCAGACTTTTCTGTCAGTAATGAAAAAGCAGCCGAGTGCACCATTATGATTGAAGCTTGCGAGCTATCTCCGCACTTCACACATCACTACAGGATTATCACCCGCAGCACCATTAATGGGGAGGCACCTCTGGACAAGACTTGACCTACTGTTTCCAAATTTGTTGGGGAAGGTGGAAATGAAACAAGGTATGCAAAAGGGATATCTCAATACTGTTAAGGGTGATGGGTCATTCGAGATAAATGACTTAGCATTTGTCAGGAACTTTAAATTTTGTCCGGCCTGGGTCCCTGGGAAGATTACAACAAAAACAGGCCCGGTGTCCGACCTGATTTCCCTCCTGGAAGTGAGGAAACATGTAGACCATATTAAGGAAGAGAAAAACTAACACAATACAAACAGAGCAGGCTAATGCAGAAGCACCTACCAGCATTCAAAGAACAAAGAAAATTACAGCATAGGAATTGGCCCTTCAGCCCTCCAAGCCCGTGCCGATCATGATGCCCGACTTAACTAAAAAAAAAGTCTTCTGCCTTTACTCGGTCCACATCCCTTTATTCCCTCCCAATTCATGTACCCATCCAGATGCCTCTTGAATGTGACTAATTTTCCCAATTCCACCACCTCCTCTGGCAGTGCGTTCCAGGCACCCTCCACTCTCTGCATGAAAAACTTCCCGCACACATCTCCCTTGCCCCCTCTCACCTTGAACCTGTGCCCCTTTGTAATTCACACTTTCACCTTTGGAAAAAGCCTCTGACGACCCATCCTGTCAATGCCTCTCATAATTTTGTAGACCTCTATCAGGTCCCCCTCAGCCTCCGTCTTTCCAGTGAAAGCAATCCTGGTTTATTCAACTTCTCCTCATAGTCAACACCCTCGAAACCAGGCAACATCCTGGTGAACCTTCTTTGCACTCTTCCCCGTCCTTCTGGTAGTGTGGTGACCAGAACTGCACACAATAGCCTACATGCAGCCTAACCAAGGTTTTATATAGCTGCAACATGATTTCCCAACTCTTGTACTCAATGCCCTGGCTGGTGAAGGCAAGTGTGCCATGTGCATTCTTAATCACCTTGGCAAATAGTGACAAGGTCAGGGGGACTGTTTATTTCAGAGGAACGCTCTTGTGCTGTTCCCATGTGAACTGGAGATGATATCTGCACTGGTGCACTTCCTAAAACAGCAAACCGACTGACATTCAAGACATCACTATCTCAAATGAGGCTGAGGTGGCTGAGATGTTTTCAGAGTTTGGAAGTCTCTTGTTAGACTGAAATTTTGAGACACTGTGCTGTGTTCCCCAACCATTTTTTAAAACAAAGTTTCATTGTCTGTTCTTGGAAATAGTTATTATA
The DNA here is from genome assembly GCF_964213995.1 of Mustelus asterias. Classification (NCBI taxonomy): domain Eukaryota; kingdom Metazoa; phylum Chordata; class Chondrichthyes; order Carcharhiniformes; family Triakidae; genus Mustelus; species Mustelus asterias. The sequence continues at coordinate 60,246,499 of NC_135801.1, forward strand.
AATACAATTGTAAAGAACTGAAAGGGGGAGGGAGATGTGGGAGTACCGCAGAGTGCAACACTCGGCAGTTCAGCATGGGTCTGAGAACACGGAGTGGTGATGGAGTGTGAATCTGAGTGTGCGGAGTGGTGATGGAGTGTGAATCTGACAGTGCGGAGTGGTGTTGGAGTGTGAATCTGACAGTGCGGAGTGGTGATGGAGTGTGAATCTGAGTGTGGAGTGGTGTTGGAGGGTGAATCTGACAGTGTGGAGTGGTGATGGAGTGTGAATCTGACAGTGCGGAGTGGTGTTGGAGTGTGAATCTGACAGTGCGGAGTGGTGATGGAGTGTGAATCTGAGTGTGGAGTGGTGTTGGAGGGTGAATCTGACAGTGTGGAGTGGTGATGGAGTGTGAATCTGAGTGTGGAGTGGTGTTGGAGGGTGAATCTGAGAATGAGTTACTTCTTCAGCGTAAATGCAAGGATTACAGCACATTAACCAAATAACAAACCACTGCACAACTCTCATGTCGCACAACCTGTGGTGAACCATTGTTGGTTCCCACTAGGTAGTGCTGAACCATGGTCTGGCCAGTACTATGAGTCTGTATATATGTTACTGTTGGGGTTAGGGTTGTGCTGTTCTACCTGTTAATATAGTTGTTATGGTACACCCCAGTCGGCTCCGCCTCCTGGGAGAGGTATAAAGGTCACTGCTCTGCCTGGTGACCCTTTAGTCTGGGATCGTGTACTGTATATAGTAGCTCTGTTATTGTTGGCAATAAAAGCCTTTATTTCCCGAGTACATCACGCCTCTCGTGTGTTATATCGCGCATCAATTTTATTGCCAACAAATAAATTCTTTTTTTTTGTGAAAAAAAACGACAAAGAAAACATGGAGCAAATGCTTAAACCCGAACGGCTTACGTTGGACCCACGTGCGGCGGGCGCATCGAACACTTTTGACCACTGGTTGAAGTGTTTCCAGGATTACCTCGATGCCTCCACAGCGGTCAACAACGACGCTGACAGACTCCGGGTCCTCCACGCGAGGGTAAGCGACGCTGTATACCTAGCGATCCGCGCGGCCACCGACTACAAAGGGGCCCTCGAGCTTCTCAAGAAGCGATACAACAAACCGCCGAATGAGATGCATGCTCGATATCTTCTAGCCACTCGACGGCGGCAGCCCGGCGAAACGACAGAACAGTACGCGTGCGAGCTTCAACAGCTAGCCAGAGCGTGCAACTGCAAGGCAGTGTCGGCAGACCAGTACATGAACGACCTCGCTCGAGATGCGTTCGTGGCGGGAATTGGCTCGTCGTACATCCTCCTTCGGCTGTTGGAGCAAGGTAACCTCGATCTCACTAAATCCATAGAGTTAGCTGACGCTCTAGAAACGGCCTCCAAAAGTCTGGCGATGTACCCCGACGACCGCGTGGGGACAGCGTGGCAGGGGCAGTCGCAGACCCCACTTCATTCAGCGGGACCGAAAAACTGCGCGATTGCGTTCCCAGCCTCGGACCTGACGACGGCAGCAGCTCCAGGTGGCCCACGGTGTTACTTCTGTGGGGGGGTGAAACACCCTCGGCAGCGATGTCCAGGTAAAGCGGTGTTGTGCTCCGCCTGTGGCAAGAAGGGGCACTATTCCAAGGTATGCCGGTCCAAACTTTCATCCAAGACTAGCAGTGCGGCGTGTGACTCCCCAGAGCCGGCCTCCTTGTCTTCTGCATCTTCAAGGTCTTCGGCCACGTGCGATTCCAGGACGTCGCCATTCCGAACGACGGAGTCGCAAGACACATGCGACCTGCAGGGGCCGCAGGTTTTGGCGCCATCGGCCATGTGTGACCTATGGGGGCAGCCATGTTGGTCGGCACCGTCCGCGAATGACCAGCAGGGGTCCTCATCAATCATCTCAGCTGCCTGCAGTTGTGCCCATGAACCAACGGTGGCGTCGATCATCCTGGACCAGGCCAAGCCTCACAGACTCGACAAGTCCATGATGGACATACAGGTAAACAAACGCCCGATTTATTGTCTGTTTGACAGCGGGAGCACGGAGAGCTTCATTCATCCAGACACCGTGAAGTGGTGTGGTCTCCAGATTCGGACTGTCAAGCAGACAATTTCGATGGCGTCAAGGTCCCGGTCTGTCGCCGTGCTAGGGAGTTGCGTGGTCAATCTGACGGTGCAGGACACAGTCTACAAGAACTTCAAGCTCCTTGTGTTACCGTATCTTTGCGCGCCAATACTCCTAGGACTAGATTTTATGGTCCACTTGAAGAGTGTAACCCTGCAGTATGGTGGGCCACTCCCTCCGCTTTCAGTGGGAGACCCGCAGCCTCTAAATTGCCCAACGCGCTCCACATGTAGCCTCTCAACGCTTAGGATTACCACACCCTCCCTATTCCAGAATCTCGTGCCAGGCTGCAAGCCCATCGCAACAAAGAGCAGGCGTTACAGCACTGAAGATCGGATCTTCATTCGATCTGAAGTTCAGCGGCTCCTCAAGGAAGGGATCATCCAACCTAGCGCTAGTCCCTGGAGAGCGCAAGTCGTGGTGGTTAAAAATGGGAACAAACCCCGGATGGTCATAGACTATAGTCAGACCATCAACAGATACACGCAGCTGGATGCGTATCCCCTCCCGTGCATATCTGACATGATCAATCAGATTGCGCAGTACCGGGTGTTCTCCACCATCGACTTAAAATCTGCTTACCACCAACTCCCCATTCGCCCAGAGGACCGACAATACACGGCCTTTGAGGCGGATGGTCGCCTGCACCATTTTTTAAGGGTTCCTTTTGGTGTCACGAATGGGGTCTCGGTCTTCCAGCGTGCTATGGACCGAATGGTGGACCAGAACGGGCTGCGGGCTACCTTCCCGTACCTGGATAACATCACCATCTGCGGCCATGACCAGCAGGACCACGATGCCAACCTTTTTAGATTCTTACGCACTGCATCTCGCCTGAATCTGACCTACAACAGGGAGAAGTGTGTATTCAGCAAGCGCCGTCTAGCTATCCTCGGATACGTGGTGGAAAACGGGGTCCTTAGCCCTGATCCAGACCGTATGCGTCCTCTCCTCGAACTTCCCCTGCCCACTAGCGTCAAAGCACTGAGAAGATGCGTAGGCTTCTTCTCATACTACGCACAGTGGGTTCCCAATTACGCGGACAAAGCCCGTCCGCTCATCAAGTCTACCTCTTTTCCCCTAGCAACAGAGGCTCGCTTTAGCCTTTGCAAGAATAAAAGCCGACATCGCGAAAGCCACGATGCACGCTATCGACGAGTCCATCCCCTTCCAGGTGGAGAGTGATGCATCTGATTTCGCCCTGGCCGCCACACTTAACCAGGCGGGCAGGCCCGTCGCCTTTTTCTCTCGTAACCTCCAAGGCCCTGAAATTCGACATTCGGTGGTGGAAAAGGAGGCCCAGGCCATTGTGGAGGCCGTTCGGCATTGGCGCCATTACTTGGCGGGCAAACGGTTCACTCTGCTCACGGACCAGCGGTCCGTGGCGTTCATGTTCAACAACACGTTACAGGGTAAGATCAAGAATGATAAGATCTTGAGGTGGAGAATCGAACTCTCCACCTACAATTATGATATCATGTATCGTCCAGGGAAGCTCAACAAGCCCTCGGATGCCCTGTCGCGTGGAACATGCGCTCGTATGCAGGAGAATTGATTGCAGGCTCTCCACAATGACCTCTGCCATCCGGGGGTCACTCGGCTCTACCACTTCATAAAAGCCCGGAATCTACCCTACTCGGTGGAGGATGTCAGGTCCATAACCAGAAGCTGCCGGGTATGCGCGGAATGCAAACCGCACTTTTACCAACCTGACAGGGCACAACTCGTTAAGGCCACTCATCCCTTCGAAAGACTGAGTGTGGACTTTAAGGGCCCCCTTCCCTCGACAGATCGGAACGTGTACTTCCTCAATGTGGTTGATGAGTACTCACGTTTCCCTTTTGTCATTCCCCGTTCTGATATGACCACTGCCACAGTTATCAAGGCATTTCGTGATCTTTTCACCCTGTTCGGTTACCCCTGTTACATCCACAGCGATAGGGGCTCATCGTTCATGAGCGATGACTTGAGCCAATACCTGCTCTCATACGGTATTGCCTCTCGTAGAACCACGAGCTACAACCCAAGGGGTAACGGACAGGTCGAACGAGAGAATGCTACAGTCTGGAAGGCTGTCTTACTGGCGTTGAAGTCTAAAGGTCTTCCAGTCTCCCGTTGGCAAGAGGTACTCCCTGATGCGCTCCACTCCATACGCTCACTCCTGTGTACGGCAACCAACGCTACTCCTCATGAGAGAATGTTTTCATTCCCTAGGAAGTCTTCCTCTGGGACCTCATTACCATCTTGGTTGACGTATTCAGGACCTGTCCTCCTGCGGCGACATGTTAGGACCCGCAAGTCCGACCCTCTGGTTGAACTGGTCCATCTCCTCCACGCCAACCCTCAGTATGCCTACGTGGCATATCCTGACGGGCGAGAGGACACGGTCTCGATTCGAGATCTGGCGCCAGCAGGAGACTTGGAAACCCCTGTCGCTCCCACACCTACTGTTAGAGACCCCCCAACCATTTTTTCCCCTCCTGACACGGCGCGGGCAGTATCGGGACCATCACTTAACCCTCTTACTCCCGTGTACAGCTTGCCTGAGTCCAGGAGATGGTCGCCACTTCAAGGCGTGCCCGAGTTCAGCGGATTGTCACCACCTCGGGGTCTACCGGCCCGTGAGGCACTGGAGGAGTCGCTGGACATCGCCTTGGAGAGAACGTCACTGCGATTGCCTGAACCGGTGTCATCGCCGGTGTTGAGGAGGTCACAACGACGGTGCGGTCCCCCAGACCGCTTGAACTTATAGACAAACGAACAATTATTCTGTGTTTTGTACCCCGCCGGCCTTTGTTTTCAAAGGAGGGGTGAATGTGGTGAACCATTGTTGGTTCCCACTAGGTAGTGCTGAGCCAGGGTCTGGCGAGTACTATGAGTCTGTAGATATGTTACTGTTGGGGTTAGGGTTGGGCTGTTCTACCTGTTAATATAGTTGTTATGGTACACCCCAGTCGGCTCCGCCTCCTGGGAGAGGTATAAAGGTCACTGCTCTGCCTGGTGACCCTTTAGTCTGGGATCGTGTACTGTATATGGTAGCTCTGTTATTGTTGGCAATAAAAGCCTTTATTTCCCGAGTACATCACGCCTCTCGTGTGTTATATCGCGCATCACAACCAATTCAGCATACTCCCCCAATGGAAAGAAGAAGATCCACAAACAATTACACCCCAGCCTCCCTCGTTCCACTGTCAGAACATGCCAGTGAATGAGCACCAAAGAAATAAAACCAAATTGACTAAGTTGATTTTTGCAATATAACAGGATAACAGTCGACAACCCCCTCTACGCTCAAATATCATACATCTTTGTCACGATGAAAGACAGAATCACAAAATCAGGATTATAGTTTCAAGAGAACTAAGTTCTGGATTAATGATGAATTGCAGGGTGGCACGGTGGCACAGTGGTTAGCACTGCTGCCTCACGTTTCCAGGGACCTGGGTTCGATTCCTGGCTTGAGTCACTGGATGTGCAGAGTTTGCACATTTTCCCGTGTCTGCGTGGGTTTCCTCCGGGTGCTCCGGTTTCCTCCCACAGTCCAAAGATGTGTGGGTTAGGTTGATTGGTCATGCTAAATTGCTCCTTGGTGACAGGGGGACTAGCAGGATAAATATGTGGGGTTATAGGGCTAGGGCAGGATTATTGTCAGTGCAGGCTCGCTGGGCTGAATGGCCTCCTTCCGCACTGTCGGTCTTCTATTCTATGATAACCATCCAAGGAGCTTGAAAAGGCTGACGCCATGACAGGATTGCCAAGCAACATCCAGGATCTATCCAGAGTTTCACCAAGGCCTCTACACCTCTGCATGTCAATGTCCGGCCACCTCTTTTTGATGAACACCAAGGACAAGTCAACGCAAGACCAGTGCTCGGAGTCTTCATCCGACCCCAAGCCTCGAGGACCCGGATATAACGTGCTCCATCTAAGTCGAGTTACCCAGCCTTCAAATTGTGTTGGGAAAACATGGCAGCCAGTTCTCAACTTCGGCCGGAATTCACCCACAGCTCCCGTTGGGAGAGCAAGTGCATGGATACTCCTCCTTCAGTCCCAGCTCCCCAAGTCAGCTCGGATGCACAATAAACCATGCGCAAGAGATTAAGGTCCAAGATGGATAAAATGACCTCTAAGAAATCATCGAGGAAAGCTGACTCTCAGAACAAATGCTGTGATCACAACCCTTCCACATCGGCAGGCCAGCAGCTAAGTAGTTTCACTGTTGAAAGGTTTTCCAGCCTGTCATTGATCAATGACCCCTGGTTGCGCTCTCACTTGTTGGCAGTGCCACATCCGCCAGAGCTTGAGAAACCCATGGGTTTGCTGTTAAAGGCAGAATCTTGAGATAAAGTTGCAATTAATTGCTTGTGTGCATATTTAAATGATTGTCCCAGCAGCTCTGTTGCTTTCCTACTCATCTCCAAATGTGTCAGGAAACTGGTAGGATCATGTTGGATTTCTGACCAGCTGGCATTTTTCAGGGATTTAACCAAGCCCTTCTTGGCAATTAAAACTCTGCCTGTTGTTTTGAAGCTAATTACAAAATGGAGAGGTGCTGCCTTCTCTCCTTGCTATCAGTGAGTTGGATAACAGTGCAGTTAATAAATAGTAAGAAGTCTCACAACACCAGGTTAAAGTCCAACAGGTTTATTTGGTAGCAAATACCATAAGCTTTCGGAGAACTGCTCCTCAAAGGAGCAGTTCTCCGAAAGCTTATGGTATTTGCTACCAAATAAACCTGTTGGACTTTAACCTGGTGTTGTGAGACTTCTTACTGTGTTCACCCCAGTCCAACGCTGGCATCTCCACATCGTTAATAAATAGACCATTCTAGTTTGGCTATGTGATGAGCGAGAGATGCAGCAGTGTTGTGGCTGCCTGTGCTGCTCGGGTGCATGTCTCTGTCACTTCTAATTAGCAGATCCCATGGCTGTAATGACCTGTGGTGAACCATAGATGGTTACCACGATGGGTACTGAACCATAGATGGTCATCACTATGGGTACTTGTACATATGTTACTCTTGTTACTGTTGGGGTTAGGGTTGGGGTGTTCCACCTGTTGGTATTGTTCTGTGGTACACTCTGGTTGGCTCCGCCTACCTATAGGAGTATAAAGGTCACTGCACTTCCTAGTGACCCTTTAGTCTGGGATTGTATTGTTATGCAGTATGCTCTATTCTTGTTGCTAATAAAAGCCTTTATTTCCCGGGTACGATCCAGCCTCCCGAGTGAATTAATCGCGCATCATGACCTTATTGTTTTTTTTCATGTCATCAGTAGGCCACTGAGAGGCATAACTGATAGTGCATCTCAAGGCCTTGAAAGTTCAAGAGAAATGCTTAGCCTGGTGCTGGAACCTCTATGTCTGAGGTGTGTTGCACTTATCCCTTAAGTTGCCATACATTTTAACATGTGAAGGCTCTACCCCATGCCGGCTGTGGTATCCTGCAGACCAGCCCTTGTATGATGAAAACTAATATACATCCTCTCAAATGACTCCAGCAATCTATCACCCTCAGGAGGAATCCTTATTTTAAAAGCTGGGCCCAGAAATCAGGATCTCTGTCAACATCAGACAAATGCAATCTCACTCTCAAATCTGCAGCTTCCTTCTCATCAGCTGCAATCTCCTCCCATTCTGGCTCACAAGCCCTAAGCACTTTACTCAGTGAGCTCATCTGAAACTCAGCATCTGCAAACCTCGCCACCCACCCCCCCCCCCCCCCCCCCCCCCCCGCCCCCTACCGTGTGCGCAGACCCGTGTTACTCTCTGGAAGGTGAGACTGAATGATCCAATGTGTTGGAGTTATTCCAGTTCATCGGCTCCCACCTCAGCTTCTTACGCCAAACCTACTGATGCGCTATCAATAAGGCGAAAGACTACCGGTGTGCCAATACAAGTGTAGGCTTTTATTCACAACAGAATCAGGAGCAGATCCCAACAAATAACTGACCTGGACTGAACAAGGGGGAGGAAACAGCCACCTTTATACTAGGTGCCGAGGGGAGGAACCAAACTGGAAGGGGATGTGTCCAGGTATGACAAGCACACACAACGGTGGTCCAAATAGGACAAAGGCACAACTGAGGTCCACCACACCTACAGAAAGAGAAAGAGAAAAAAATGTCCTGATTGAAAGTTGATGGCGTGATGGATAGATTGGCTTCTTTGAAAACCTGTGAGACTTGCAGTGAATAATGGGTGTGGTCGATAATGGCAACATGATCAAACTTTTCACGGGGATGTTCAGGAAGTCTCACAATGTCACTTTTGGTTAATTCACCCTCAGTACCATGACTAGAATGATTGACGAGGGAAGTGCCGTGGATGTCATCTATATGGACTTTAGTAAAGCGTTTGACAAAGTCCCTCATGGTAGGTTGGTGCAAAAGGTTGGATCTCATGGGATAAAGGGGGAGGTGGCTAGATGGGTGGAGAACTGGCTTGGTCACAGAAGACAGAGGGTGGTAGTGGAAGGGTCTTTTTCCGGCTGGATGCCTGTGACTAGTCGTGTTCCGCAGGGCTCTGTATTGGGACCTCCGCTGTTTGTGATTCATATAAACGATCTGGAAGAAGGTGTAACTGGGGTGATCAGTAAGTTTGCGGACGACACGAAAATGGCTGGACTTGCAGATAGTGAGGAACATTGTCAGAGGCTACAGAAGGATATAGATAGGCTGGAAATTTGGGCAAAGAAATGGCAGATGGAGTTCAATCCAGATGAATGCGAAGTGATGCATTTTGGTAGAACTAACGTAGGGGGGAGCTATATGATAAATGGCAGAATCATAAAGGGTGTAGATACGCAGAGGGACCTGGGTGTGCAAGTCCACAGATCCTTGAAGGTGACGTCACAGGTGGAGAAGGTAGTGAATAAGGCATATGGCATGCTTGCCTTTCTAGGACGGGGCATAGAGTATAAAAGTTGGGGTCTGATGTTGCAGATGTATAGAACGTTGGTTCGGCTGCATTTGGAATACTGCGCCCAGTTCTGGTCACCACACTACCAGAAGGACATGGAGGCTTTAGAGAGAGTGCAGAGGAGCTTTACCAGGATGTTGCCTGGTATGGAGGGGCTTAGTTATGAGGAGAGATTGGGTAAACTGGGGTTGTTCTCACTGGAAAGACGGAGGATGAGGGGTGACCTAATAGAAGTGTATAAAATTATGAAAGGCATAGACAGGGTGAACGGTGGGAAACTTTTTCCCAGGTCGGTGGTGACGTTCACGAGGGGTCATAGGTTCAAGGTGAAGGGGGGGAGGTTTAACACAGATATCAAAGGACATATTTTACACAGAGGGTGGTGGGGGCCTGGAATGCGCTGCCGGGCAAGGTGGTGGAGGCGGACACACTGGGAACGTTTAAGACGTATCTAGATAGCCATATGAACGGAGTGGATACAAAAGAATGGTCTAGTTTGGACCAGGGAGCAGCATGGGCTTGGAGGGCCGAAGGGCCTGTTCCTGTGCTGTATTGTTCTTTGTTCTTTGTTCTTGTTCAGTCTTCATCCTCAGTAGTGGCATGGGCCTACAATTCAATGCTGCTTAATCATCACCGAATATTTGAAGATAGAGACTAATAGAGGGACAAATGTGGTGGACACACTGAGTCAGGGCCAGTCAATCTGCTTGCTCTCCAAAGTGGCATCCTTCCTTTAAAAATGGAGACAAGATGTGAGCCTGCAAGTCTTCTTCCAGTATTTGTGCTGTATTTATCCCTTCTCTCCCTCTTACGTTGCACTCTCTTTTACAATTGTGGAGACATGCAGTGAGTAAGTCTCATAAATTGCATACAATATATTGCAGCTTGTGTATTCGGGAGATATATATTATTGTTGGAAAGTCAGAAACGTGCATAATGTAGGACCTCTCTGGTGTCAGGGATAAGGATGTCACTGAATGGCTGCAGAGAATTCTGATGTGGGGAAGGTGGACATTAAGGGCCTGAGGTGACCTTCCATGTTTCTACTTAATTGGACTATGAACTGATCTAACAGAGGTAAACTTAAGACTTAAAATAAATAAAGACTCATCATTTACTCCCCAATCATCCTCTTCTCATGCTTACGTCATGTTGTTTTATAGGACATTTACTTAACTTCTATTCATTTTGGTAGGACAAATTTGAATGTGGATTACAGGGTCAACGGCAGGGTTCTGAGGAATGTGGAGGAACAGAGAGATCTTGGGGTTCATATCCACAGATCTCTGAAGGTTGCTGCTCAAGTGGATAGAGCCGTGAAGAGGGCCTATAGTGTGTTAGCGTTTATTAACAGGGGGTTTGAGTTTAAGAGCCGTGGGGTTATGCTGCAACTGTACAGGACCTTGGTGAGACCACATTTGGAATATTGTGTGCAGTTCTGGTCACCTCACTATAAGAAGGACGTGGAAGCATTGGAAAGAGTGCAGAGGAGATTTACCAGGATGCTGCCTGGTTTCGAGGGTAGATCTTATGAGGAAATGTTGAGGGAGCTGGCGCTTTTCTCTTTGGAGTGGAGAAGGATGAGAGGCAACTTAATAGAGGTTTATAAGATGATGAGGGGAATAGATAGAGTGGACATTCAGAGACTATTTCCTCAGGTGGATGTAGCTGTTACTAGGGGGCATAACTATAAGGTTCATGGTGGGAGATATAGGAGGGATGTCCAAGCTAGGTTCTTTACTCAGAGAGTGGTTGGGGTGTGGAATGGACTGCCTGCTGTGATAGTGGAATCGGACACTTTAGGAACTTTCAAGCGGTTATTGGATAGGCACATGGAGCACACCAGGATGATAGGGAGTGGGATAGCTTGATCTTGGTTTCGGACAAAGCTGGGCACAACATCAAGGGCCGAAGGGCCTGTACTGTGCTGTACTGTTCTATGTTCTATGTTCTACTATCTCTATACCTCAGATAGCAATTTACTGAAAAATCCAAAACTATTCAAAGTTACTATCACTTGCTAATTTTAATTATATGTTAGGACCTGATTTTACCATCAAGTCATGCCCGTTTTCAGGCATGTAAACTTGGTAAAGTTGAGCGTGAGATGAGTAGCGCAACCAGAGCCCACCTTCAAACCCTTTACCAAGGGCTGAAAATGGCCACCGTCGGGACCGAGCCCGAAACGGGCGCGACGTCAATTTAAATGCATTTGCATGCATTTAAATTGACTTAATGGGCTGGACGCCCAAACTTACCGGCACTTCCCCCTTCACCACCGCATTCGCCCGTCCATATTCAGCACGAAACAGACATGGTCCGCAAAGCTCCAATTCGGGTGCTCCAGCTTCTGAAGAGGTAAGTTCCGATCTTCTGGCGGCTCTCTGACTCAGATCGATGGTGGTGGGTGGGGGGAGGGAGGGGGAGGGTGGGGGTGGAGGGGGGGGAGGTGGGTCAGATGGCTCTCTCGTGGGGGGGAGAAGGGAGGCGGGTTAGATCGATCTCTTGTGGGGGGGAGGAAGGCGGGTCAGATGGCTCTCTAGTGGGGGGCGGGGGTGCGGGGGAGTGGGGGGGGGAGGGGAGGCAGGGGGTGTCTGCTGCCACTCTGCATGTGATCAGTGGGGGGGGTGAAGGGGGGATCCACCACCACTCTGCGTGTGATCGGTGGGGGGGGAAGGGGGCAGGGGGCCACGATCGGTCTGGGTAGTGGGGAGGTGTGGGGATAAGGGGGTCAGTAATGTTGTGGGGGTGCGGCAATGTCTGTGGGGACTAGGGGAGGCATTATACAGCCCTGGAATGATGTGGCAGGGCAGCATTTTCTTTTGCTGCACATGCGCAGTTGAAGGCTCCAATTGGAGATGCAGGGTTTTCGGGCACATTGAGCCCTGCCCACAGGCTTGTGCAGCGTGATTCGGAATCGCTGATATTTTTTCAGGCAGAGTGCGTATGGGGGCGCCTGAGAACGGGTCTAAAAATCAGACCTGAAACACTCCCAGTTTCAAGTCCGCCCAGCACTTAGAATTAAACGGTTAATTAAGATCCATAAAGTACCATTCTGTGATAGTGAATTCCACACATTCATCATCCTCTGGGTGAAGAAATTTCTCCTTGCCTCAACTCAGAAAGGTTTACCCCATATCCTCAAACTATGACCCCTAGTTCTGGACACGCCCATCATTGGGAACATTCTTTCTGAATCTACCCTGTCTAATCCTGTTAGAATTTTGTAAGTTTCTATGAGATTGCCTCTCCAGTGAATATAATCCTAACTGATTCAGTCGCTGGAATTCTACCGCCCGTGGCAGACAACGGAAATGTCCATTGACCTTGGGTGAGAATTTCTAGGCTCGCTCGAGCAAGGTCGTATAATCCTGCCCAGTATCTCCTCACAAGACAGACCTACTATTCCAGGAATCAACTTGGCAAACCTTCGCTGTACTCCCTCGATAGCAGGCATCCTTCCTCAGATAAGAACACCAAAACTGCACACAACACCCCAGGTGTGGCCTCACCAACACCCTATACAATTGCAGCAAAAAAGAGATCCTTAGCAACACGAGATAATGATGCAGGAGTGGAAAGAGTAGCTGATACATGATTAAATAGATAAAAATGTCACCAGTTGACTGCAGTTCCATCCAACTGGACAACAGTGGAAAGGAACTGAAGGAGAATGACGTGATCAACTTGATGCGCGATTAAATCACTCGGGAGGCTAGATTGTACCCGGGAAATAAAGGCTTTTATTACTAACAAGAATGGAGCACACTATATACAATACAATCCCAGACTAAAGGGTCACCAGGCAGTGCAGTGACCTTTATACTCCTCCAGGTAGGCGGAGCCAACTGGAGTGTACCACGGAACAATATCAACAGGTAGAACAGCCCAACCCTAACCCCAACAGTGACAACAGTAACATATCTACAAATACCCATAGTGCTGACCATCTATGGTTCAGTACTCATAGTGGTAACCAACTATGGTTCACCACACAACTATGTCGACATGATGTAGACAGGCAGAGAAAGATAAGGAGCGAAAATTTGCCTTTATCACAGTCACATAGGATGTTATTCGTGACTTCAATAAGAACTATATCAGCACTGTGGCTGTAGGGGAAACTTGATTAGAGAATTTCATACATTCCAGGGACAATGGGCACAAATTTAGGATGCAAATATACGTTCAAGAACTTTGGTGAGAAGAAACTGAGGAGAGAGAACTGTTAACATTATCAGATAACAACGGAGCGAGGAAGGACATTGGGTGGTCAGTAATGTAATGGGGATAGAGTTGAGAGAGTTGGAGCTGGATATCATGGATAAGATGGATTCAGAAAGGGTATGAGAAGAGATAGAAGAGAGATGAGAGAAGGAAACAAAAGAGAGCTAGCGTAGGAGGAGCCTCAAAGGAAAGGTGACCTAGTGGACTAGGGGAAGAGAGGGAAAAGGCAGAAGCAGCTGATACGATGGTCTCAGGTTTGGTGACAAAGGGATCAATGAGTTCCTTTTGCTTGTTGTTGGATGTGAGCATGGAGGAAACAGGAGAAAGGGGGGGGGGGGTCAAGCAGACAGTTTGCAATAGTGAGAAGGGGTCATTTTTACAGGCCAGCATTAGTTTCACAGATGGAAGAAAAACTGTTAGATCTGGTGGTGAATAGCTAGACCAGTAGTCCAAATATCCTTTCTAGTCTTCATCCCTTGAAACTAAGGGAATGGGAGTTGAGGGCTGCACCAGGGGGAATAGTCAGGGAGAAAGAGTGCAATGCTTTTATTCAGGACTAGGGTGCAAAGTAGAGGTGAGTGAATCAGATTGTGAAACTTTGCTTTAGTTGAAAAGAGCTTCCCAATCCCAAAACAAATCCCTACGATTTTCTTAATAAATATTTGTGGTGAACCATCGTTGGTTCCCACCAGGTAGTACTGAACCAGGGTCTGGCCAGTACTATGAGTCTGTATATATGTTACTGTTGGGGTTAGGGTTGGGCTGTTCTACCTGTATTATAGTTATTATGGTACATCCCAGTCGGGCTCCGCCTCCTGGGGGAGGTATAAAGGTCACTGCTCTGTCTGGGACCCTTCAGTCTGGGATTGTGTATTATATATGGTAGTTCTATTGTAGTAGTCAATAAAAGCCTTTATTTCCTCGAGCATCTCTAGCCTCGTGAGTTATATCGCGCATCAATTTTAAAGCAAATTACTGCGGATGCTGGAATCTGAAACCAAAAGAGAAAATGCTGGAAAATCTCAGCAGGTCTGGCAGCATCTGTAAGGAGAGAAAAGAGCTGATGTTTTGAGTCCAGATGACCCTTTGTCAAAGCTAAAGGGCATAGAAAGTGGGAGACATTTAACCTGCAGGGTGAGGGACTGAAAGATGAGTCATAGCCACAGAAACCAGGGGAAAAGGCTGCTAATGGCAGTCCACAGAGAGAATATAAGGTGTGAATGGCCAAACAGCAGAGAAGCTGAAATCAGAGGGTAAACTGTGACAGATGAAGATGTTGGGGGAGGGGGAGGATGGGTGGGAGAGAGGTAAAATTGAGAAAAAGGGGGAAATGGGAAGGGGAGAAAAGGTAAGGAATGGGGATAAAAAGGGGGAAAGAGTGGGGGGGGGAAAAGAGAGACAATAAAGAAATAAAAGGTAGAAAACATTAAAAAATTAAATGAAGTGAAAACAAAGAGGTCGAGGTGGGGTATAGCTAATTATCTGAATTTGTTGAATTCGGTGTTGAGACCGGAAGGCTGTAATGTGCTGAGCTGGAAGATGAGATGCTGTTCCTCCAGTTTGCGTTGAGCTTCACTGGAACATTGCAGCAGCCCATGGACAGACATGTGGGCACGGGAGCAGGATTGTGTGTTAAAATGGCAAGCAACCGGAAGGTCAGGGTCCTGAATGCGCACAGACCGAAGGTGCTCAGCAAAGCGATCACCCAGTCTGTGTTTGGTCTCTCCGATATAGAGGAGACCACATTGGGAGAATGCAATAAACTTAATTGAAAGAGGTGCAAGTGAAACGCTGCTTAACCTGGAATGAGTGTTTTGGGGCTTGGATGGTGAGCATGGAAGAGGTAAAGGGGCAGGTGTTACACCTTGTACGATTGCATGGGAAGTACGATGGGTGATGGGAGAGGTGCTGAGTATCCATTTTCTTACATAGTGCGGCATTGTTTATTTCTTCTTTCAGAAAACATCAGAAGAAAACTCCAAATTGTTCCAGTAATTCATCACAGTGCTCCTAAAATTCTTTGCCACAGCAAAAGTCAGAAGCTTCTCAGCTGCAACTTGTTGAGTAGCCCGTTAAGTCGCCCCAGAATAGGGTGCAACTTGCTTCCTAACATTGCAGTTCCAGGAGTGATTGGATGAGAGGAACTTGGTGAAATTACAATCACAAGGGAAGCAATATTGAGCAAACTGATGAAGTCAGCAATTCCTGATGGACTTCTTTCTGGGGTTTTAAAAGAGCTGGCTATTGAGGTAATAGATAGGCTGAGGTTCATTTCCCACAATTCCCTAGATTCTGGAAAGGTTCCATCAGACTAGAAAGTAGCAAATATAACCTCTCTATTTGAGAAGGGAGGGAGGCAGAAAACAGGAAACAATAGGCCAGTTAGCTTGATGTCTGTTGGAATTTATCATTAAGGAGGTTATAGCTGGGCACTTAGAAAAATTCAAGCCAATGGAGAAGAGTGAAAGGGAAAGTTATTGGAGTTCTTTGAAGGAGTAACATGTGCTGTGGATAAAGGGAAGATGTTAGATGTACTGTACCTGGATTTCAATAAGGCATATGGTTGGTGCCACGTCAAACTTTGTTGCACAAGATTACAGCTTAAGGTGTAGGGGTAACATCCTAATGGATAGAAGATTGGCTGGCTGGCAGAGAGGATGCATAAATGGCTCTTTTACTGATTAGCAGGATGCGCTGAATGGAGTCCTGCAGGAGCCTCAACATCTTACAACTTATAGCAATGATTTAGATGAGGAGAGTGAAGGCATGGTACAAAATTTGCAGACGACATAAAGATAGGAAGGTAAATATGTTCTGAAGAGAACAAAAGGAGGCTATAAATTGAAGAAGGGAAAGGGTTAATGTTTTTTGTATTCAATGTATTTTGTACCTAAAGGGTTAATGTATTTTGTACCTAAAAGGTTGAACTTTGTACTTAGAATGTATCACAAGCATAACCCTTCATTGTGGCTCATCTCCTCAGGTTTATACTGCTTTCCCTCAGGTTTATACTGTTCCTGTCATGAATAAAGTTATTCTTGTTTGTACTGCTTCTGACATTAATACCAGTTAACTTTTATTCTTATAACAATAAATAGTCAAATGTAAATGTAAATGTGAATGTGTTTGCAGACATGCAAGTCTTACCTTTTCTACAGGCTTGCGTGGTAAATGTAAACAGAAGAGAGCATTCCAAGGTGTGAAGTGCGATACGGCCATTTGAAGAGGAACTCCCGCTGAGGCAGCTGGAAGAGCGTTGGAACTTCAAAGGGAAACCGTGGGAAGAACAGGAAACAGAAGACCTGTGCTTCGTGTGCTGAAGATGCCAGATACACTGGTTTATGGTCAAGAAGCTATCAATGTATATTTTGTGGTTGGTCTGGAAGCTTGCTTCGTGACCAGCAGTTGTAAATTGTATTTCTGAGTCGTGACTGGTCTGGGGTTTGATTCATGACCAGACCAGTGTTTGTATCGTGACTGGTGCTGGGAGCCATCATGTATATATATCCCCACTTTTCTGTGTTCAGGGAGAACTTTGGCTTCCGCTTTCAAGGGGTCAAGTTCTCCCGCAAGCTTGTGAGAATAAAGCCTTACTGTATTTTGACTCAGACTAGCCTCAGAGGTATTTTTACTGACTTCAAAATGATTATCAATAGGTTGAGTAAGTGGGGAAAAAAATCAAGCAGATGGAGTATAATGTGGGAAAATGTGAAGTTATTCACCTTGGCGGGGAGAATAAAAAAACAGAGTATTACATAACCAGAGAACAAATTCAGAATTTGGAGGTGCAGAGAGATCTAGGTGTCCTTGTGCATGAGTCACAAAAGGTTAGTATACAGGTATAGTAAGTAATTATCAAGGCTAAGGGAATGCTATCCTTTCTTACGAAAGGAATTGAACAAAAGTAAGGATATTATGCTTCAGTTATACTCGGCATTGGTGAGACCACATCTTGAATATTATGTGCAGTTTTGGTCTCCTTATTTAAAGAAGGATGTAAATGCATAGGAGGCAGAACAGAGGAGGTTTACTAGATTGATACCTCGAATGATCCAGGTATACATAGCACGGGGACACAGTGGTTATGCTTCACGGCATCAGGGACCCAAGTTCAATTCCAGTCTTGGGTCAGTCTGTGTGGAATCTGCACGTTCTCCCCATGTCTGCGTGTGTTTCCTCCCACAGTCCAAAGATATGTGGGTTAGGTGGATTGGTTATGTTAAATTGCCCCTTGTCCCAAGATGTGTAGATTACGGGGATAGACTGGGACGGATGGGTCTGGGGAAGATGCTCTGTTGGAGAGCTGGTGTAGACGTGACCCGGAAACAATTTTACAATGGAACGGGCAAGGCCCCGGATGTAAAGCATGCCATTGCTCCAATCAAGGCCCTCAAGTGGCCTTTACCCATCCGGCCTCAATGTTTTGGCCAGAAAGTTCAGGGTGCAAAACAAAAAAAAACAGGGGGAAGGTTGGGGGGGTGTGGGGGGGGGGGGGGGGCGGGGGGGGGGAGCGTGGGGAGCAGCTCCATTGGTCGTCCCCTTCTGGCGGGGCGTGCTGTCATCTCAGGGACCAGACAGCTCCAGAACTCCTCCCTTCCCCCACCCTATCCGCCAATAACACAATCACCTTCTCACGAACCCCACCCCCTCCCCCCACTCCCCATCCCAGCAGTCTGCTCTCCTCCTCTCCCAGGACCCCTACCACTTACCCGGCCTCCATTTCCTGCCACTTAATCTCAGGCTCATTGCTGCAGTGCCTCTTCCAGCCATTGGAGTGCTGTGCCTGGATGGGCAGGAGAGCTGTGGGCCAATCGAATTGGTCAGCAGCTCTCCAAAGTAGGACTTCCTTCCAAGTGAGGACAGAAGTCCTGCCTGCTGCTAATCAGCGCCCACTGGAAAATAAAATGGCAGAATCGGCAGGATCATCTTTGAGGAAGATTATTTTCTCTCAGAGGGTTATGCGACCGTGGAGCTCTCTGCCTCAGAAGACAATGGAGGCGGAATCATTGAATATTTTTAAGGCAGAGGCCATTCCTCTCTAGTGTGCTTATACCATCATTAATCAACAGAACCACTCTACCTCACTTCCTGTCATTTCACTTTGAAAATTGAGATCTGACACTTAGTGTAGAATCCCAATTTGCATATTTAAATAATTTAGGTGCCATTAAAGATTTGCATAAAACCAGTTCTGCAAATGGTGTTCCAGGGTCTCCACCCAAATTTCACTCGCTGATGTCCCACTCTCCAAGCAGGTGGTTAGCAGCTCAACACCCGTTGAAGAGAGTGGAGGTGAAAAATCCAGGAATCATTTCACAATTAACTGACTGTCATAATGGTGGGACTTCAGGATCTTTCTGGATGGATGAATTAATATGGGTCAAATGGCCTTTGTAATTGGTAATTACAAAGAACAAAGAACAAAGAAAAGTACAGCACAGGAACAGGCCCTTCGATCCTCCAAACCTGCGCCGATCAACATAGCTGCCTAAACTAAAACCGTATGCATTTATGGAGTCCATATCCTTCCATTCCCATCCTATTCATGTATTCATCTAGTTGCCCCTTAAGTACCAATATCGTACCTGCTCCCACCACCTTCCCAGGCAGCACATTCCAGACATTCACCACCCTCTGTGTAAAAGACTTGCCTGGCACATCTCCATCTCGACCTCGCAGCCTTGTGCGCTAAGGGTTAAAGATCCTCTAAACGGTACACAGGAAATGTATTGTGAAACCAGTGTGAACATAGCTGTATTTCTTCACTGTTACTCCTCCGAATGTTTACATGATCACTGGACAAGTACTAATGTTGTAACTTGCTATTTGGATTTATTATAATGACCATCCCTTCTCTGACTCATTTCCTTTTGGCAATTTATATGATACGACTATTGCATTTGAAAATTGGTTTTTAAGTTAGAGTGACGGACAAAGTTAATTTTGTTTAAATAGCTTACATGAGTAAATAGTCACATTTGTACAAACGCTACACTTTGAGTTGCAACATCCTGATGCACTTTTGACATGATGCCACAGTTACTATTCCTACCCTCAGTTAGTTGCAATAGTGCAATCCTGTGACACAAACATTTATTTTCTTAATCATAGTGACGATCCACAAGAGATGGGTGAGATCCTAAATGAATATTTCTCATCAGTATTTATTGTTGAGAAAAGCATGGATGTTAGGGAATTTGGAGAAATAAATACTGATGTCTTGAGGAGTGTACATATTACCGAGGAGGAGGCACTGGAAGTCTTAAAGTGCATCAAGGTAGATAAATCCCCGGGACCTGATGACACGTACCCCAGGGTGTTGTGGGAGGCTTGGGAGGAAATTGGAGGTCCCCTTGCAGAGATATTTGAATCATCAACTGCCACAGGTGAGGTGCCTGAAGATTGGAGAGTGGCAAATGTTGTGCCTTTGTTTAAAAAGGGCTGCAGGGAAAAGGTTGGGAACTACAGGCCGTTGAGCTTCACATCTGTAGTGGGTAAGTTGTTAGAAGGTATTCTGAGAGACAAGATCTACAGGCATTTAGAGAGGTGAGAACTGATTAGGGAAAGTCAGCATGGCTTTGTGAGTGGAAAATCATGTCTCACAAATTTGATTGTGTTTTTTGAAGGGGTAACCAAGAAGGTAGATGAGGGCAGTGCAGTTGATGTTGTCCACACGGAGTTTAGCAAGGCCTTTGACAAGCTACAGCATGGTAGGTTGTTGCGTAAAATTAAATCTCACGGGATCCAGGATGAGGTAGCCAAATGGATAAAAAATTGGCTTGATGACAGAAGACAAAGGGTGGTTATAGAGGATTGTTTTTCAAACTGGAGGACTGTGACCAGCTGTGTGCCTCAAGGATCAGTGCTGGGTCCACTGTTATTTGTCATTTATATTAATGATTTGGATGATAATATAGGAGGCATGGTTAGTAAGTTTGCAGATGACACCAAGATTGGTGGCATAGTGGACAATGAAGAAGATTATTTCAGATTACAATGGGATCTTGAACAATTGAGCCACTGGGCTGACGATTGGCAGATGGAGTTTAATTTAGATAAATGCGAGGTGATGCATTTTGGTATATCGAACCAGGACAGGACTTACTCAGTTAATGGTAGGGCATTGGGGAGAGTAGTAGAACAAAGAGATCTAGGGGTACATGTTCATAACTCATTGGAAGTGGTCATAGGTGGACAGGGTGGTGAAAAAGGCATTCGGCATGCTTGGTTTCATTGGTCAGAACATTGAGTACAGGAGTTGGGACATCTTGTTGAAGTTGTACAAGACATTGGTAAGGCTAAACTTGGAATACTGTATACAGTTCTGGTCATCCTATTATAGAAAAGATATTATTAAACTAGAGAGTGCAGAAACGATTTACTAGGATGCTACCAGGGCTTGATGGTTTGAATTATCAAGAGAAGCTGGATAGACTGGGACTTTTTTTTCTGGAGTGTAGAAGACTTAGGGGTGATCATATAGAGGTCTATAAAATAATGAGGGGCATAGATAAGGTAGATAGTCAATATCTTTTCCCAAAGGTAGGGGAATCTAAAACTAGAGGGCATAGGTTTAAGGTGAGAGGGGTGAGATACAAAAGGGTCCAGAGGAGCAATTTCTTTCACACCGAGGGTGGTCAGTGTCTGGAACAAACTGTCAGATAGTAGTAGAGGCGGGTAGAATTTCGTCTTTTAAAAAGCGTTTGGATAGTTACATGGGTAACACGGAAATAGAGGGATCTGGGCCAAGTGCAGGCAATTGGGACTAGCTTAGTCGTTAAAAAAAAAGGGCGGCATGGACAAGTGCAGGCCGAAGGGCCTGTTTCCATGCTGTAAACCTTTATGACTCTATGACTCTATATAGGACTTTTTAAATATTAGTGTGCATTACAATTACAGATGCCACACTCTTGTCCTATTTGAAATAACATGAAAATAAAGATTGCCTTGGGATTAAGGCTGGCCTATTGGTACACTGCTTGTCC
Organism: Mustelus asterias; assembly: GCF_964213995.1. Taxonomy (NCBI): domain Eukaryota; kingdom Metazoa; phylum Chordata; class Chondrichthyes; order Carcharhiniformes; family Triakidae; genus Mustelus; species Mustelus asterias. The sequence continues at coordinate 60,267,750 of NC_135801.1, forward strand.
TAGCAATTGTGTTTGGCATATGAAGGAAGAATTTACGTTTTGCCAAACAGCAAGTTCCCATTTTTAACATGAGATCAAGTACTGCCCCAGAACAAGGACAGGAACAATACAGGTACAAGCTAATCAGATTCTGTTGGCTGGTTTACCCACAGTTTTGATGGATCACTGGAATTAATTCATGAATCCATTACCCTCTCAGATTAGAAACTATATTTGGATGGAACATTTACTTCGCAATGCCAGTAGTGTTGTGTGGTATTGCTTACAATGTGTAGGAGATCGTGATGCTGCAAGGGGAAGTGGATGGTGAGGAGAGGTGATTAAAATTACCCATTTATTTTATTTGCTTCTGTTGAGTTCACCGAGTTAGGTTTCCAAAGAAGGAGGACTGCTCTTTACTTCCAAGGATTCCCAGCTATATATCCAAGATAACTGACATCTGAAGAAACGCCCACCTCTGGACTCCTACATTCAGACTGTGGCCCAAAACTTGATGAAAATTCTTGAATCCTGTGTAATATTAAGAAATTTAACTTACTCACAGTAAATAGAAGGATATTGTCCATTACATAGCATAACACTAATGTTGTTCTGAAATAGAATATTCTCCAACTCAGTCACACAATGTGACAGAGATTTGCAAACCATACAGTATTATTTGACTTGTGCCTTGTAGAAGGTGGACAGGCTTTGAGGAGGTGAGTTATCCGCTGCAAAAATCCCAACCTCCGACCTGCTCTTGTAGCTGCAGTATCTAAAATGCTAGTCTGTTACAGCATTTGGTCAATGGTAACTCCCAGGGTGTTGATAATGGGGGATTCAGTCATCCTAATGCCATTGAATGTCAGGGGATGTGGGTGAGATTCCCTCTTGTTGGAGATGGTCATTGCCTGGCACTTCTGTGGCATGAATGTTAGCCAAAGTCTGAATGTTGTCCCAGTCTTGTTGCATTTAGACATGGACTGCTTCAGCATCTGAGTTTTTGCAAATGGCCCTAAATATTGTGCAATCATCAATGTGGGTCCCCACTTCTGACTCTATGATGGAGAGAGGTTATTGATGAAGTGGCTGAAGATGGTCGAGCCTAGGACACTATCTAGAGGAACTCCCTCAGTGATGTCCTGGGACTGTGCTGATTGGAATACAACAATCATAATCATTTTCCTTTGTGCCAGATGTGAGTTCAACCAGCAGAGAGTGTTCCCCCTGACTCCCATTGTGCATGGGATCACTTAGTTCTATCCATCGCTTATTATATCACTGTTTGGCATGCAAGTAGTCTTGTGTTGTAGCTTCACCAAATTGACAGTTCATTTTTAGGCATGCCTGGTGCTGCTGCTGGCATGCCCTCCTGCACTCTTCAATGAACCAGGGTTAACCCCCAGTTTGTTGGTAATGGTAGGATGAAGGATGTGCCTGGCCATGAGGTTACAGATTGTGGTTGAGTACAATCCTGCTGCTGTTGATGGCCCACAGTGCCTCATGGATGCCAAATTTTGAGTTGCTAGATCTGGTTGAAGTCTATCCCATTTTGCACAGTGATGATGCCACACAAGATGAGGGGGAGAATCCTCAGGGGGAAGGCAGGATTCTGTCTCTATGAGGATTGTGCAGTGGTCACTGCTGCCAACACTGTCATGGACCGATGTATCTGCGGCAGGTATATTGGTGAGGATGAGATGTTTTTCCCTCTTGTTGGTTCCCTCAGCAACTGTCACAGGCTCAGTCTAGCAGCTATGTCCTTTAGGATTCAGCTAGCTTGGTCAGTAGTTGTACTACTGAACCACTTTTGGTGATGGACATTGAAGTCCTCACCCAGAATACATTCTGCGCCCTTGCCACCCTCAGTGCTCCTCCAAGTCGTGTTCAACATGGAGGAGTATAGATTCATCAGCTAAGGGAGAGTGGGGGTGGTAATCATCAGGAGGTTTCTTCGTCCATGTTTGACTTGATGCCTTAGACTTCACAGGGTCCAAAGTTGATGTTGAGGACTCCCATGTACCTGCTGCCCAACTGTATATCACTGTGCCGCTGGCACCTCTGCTGGCTCTGTCCTGTTGGTGGGACAATGATTTTTTTTTATTCATTCACAAGGTGTCGTTCGCTGTACTGGCATTTGTTGCCCATCCCTATTTGCCCTTGAACTGAGTGACTTGCTAGGGCATTCAGAGTCAATCGTATTGCTGTGGATCAGGAGTCCCTGTGGTGGGATTCAAGCTTGTGTGACGTTGGTGTCTGGGACATTAACTGTAAGGTATGATTCCGTGATATGACGATGTCAGGCTGTTGCTTGACTAATCTATGAGACAGTTCTCTCAATTTTGGCAGAAGCCTCCAGATGTTAGTCAGGAGGACTTTGCAGGGCCAACAAGACTGGACTTGCCATTACAGTTTCCGGGATCTAGGTTGATGCTGAATGATTCATCCAGTTTCATTTCTTTTTGTAGTCTTCATAGAAATTTGATACAACTGAGTGGCTTGCTAGACCATTTCAGAGGGCACTTAAGAATCAACCACAGTGCTGCGGGCGTGGAGTCACAATTGGCCAGACCAGGTAAAGAGGGCAGCTTTCCTTCCCTCAAGGACATTAGTGAACTAGATAGGTTTTTATACTTGACAACGGTTTCATGGTCACTATTATTGAGGCTAGCTTTTTAGTTCCAGATTTATTAACTGAACTTCAATTCTGCCAGCTCCAATGGTGGGATTCACATTTGTGTCTCCAGACCATTAACCTGACCTACTGGGTTCCTAATTGGTGAAATTATCACCATGCCATTGCCTCCTCTCAAAAAGGTAGATGTCATTGTTGTAGCTGGAATGGCTTGGCTAGGGGTGTGGTTAGTTCTGGAGCACAAATCTTGAGTACTACTGGCAGGATGTTGTCAGGGCCCATTGCCTTTGCAGTATCCAGTCCCTTCAACGTTTCTTGATAACATGTTGAGCGAATTGAATTAGCTGAAGATTGGTATCTATGATGCTGGTGACCTCAAGAGGAGGCCGAGATGGATTATCCACTTGGCATTCTGGCTGAAGATTGTTGTAAATACTTCACCTCGACAGGAAATGTGTGATTGTCACTCCCTATACTGTCATGGACAGGTGCATCTGCAACAGGTAGTTTGCTGAGGAAAGGGTCTAATCAGATTTTCTGTCTTGCTTGCTCCTTCGCCACCTGCCACAGTCTTGTAGCTCTGTCCTTCAGAACTTTAACCTGGTGCCATGACACTTCATGGGGTCATGTTGAGGCCACCAGGGCAAATGCCCCACGACTGTATAGCACTGTGCTGTCAGTGGATCACAGCATACCCATGGTGGGTGGTAGTGTCTGAGACACTGTCAGTAAGGTATGATAATGTTTTGGCACAAGTTCCTAGATGTTAGTAAGGAGGATTGTGCCGGGTCAACAGGGCTGGCTATGCTGTTGCCGTTTCCTGTGCCTTCTGGATTTATTCCTTTCTGACTGCCTTTTTTGTCATGACCTGGTAGAATTGAGTGATCTGCTGGGCCATTTCTGAGGGCAGTTAAGAGTCAAGCACATTGCTATAGGTCTGAGGGAATGTGTAGGCCAGGCCAGGTAAGGACAGCAAATTTCCTAATCTAGAGGACATTAGTGAACCCAATGTGCTTTTGTGACAATCGATGATAGTATCATAACAAGGTTACTAATGCTAAATTTGAATTCCAGATGATTTTTCAATTAGCCAGTTGAATTAATTAATTGAATTTAAATTCCATAAGCTGCCATGAACCCATGCTCTTAGAGCTTGAGCCTTTGGTTTGCTGGCACAGTGACACCACCATCTTCTTCTGCATCTGATGGGGATTGGGTGAGTACCTGATGCTAGTGGCACTCAGAGTTACCGAGGCATTCTATTTCTATGCCTCCAGGTACTTCCAAAGATCCACTGCTGACATGTGTTGCATGTCCCAAGCAGAAGAAGGTGACCAATGCACTGTTCAAGATGGTTGGCAACATCATACAATGCTGCACAGACCCCGAGAGCCAGGCGAAGAGGTCAGTAAGATTGTCTGGCATGGCCGGGTTTCCATATACACAGGGTGTTATTGATTACAAATATTTGGCAATAAAAGCTGCATGGGATAACAAAGACAATTGCACCATACAAACGTACATACAAACATACAAATTAGGAACAGGAGTCGGCCATTAGGCTCCTCTGCCCTTTAAACACCATCTCCCATTCCTGTATGCAGTGTGCTTCCATTCTGCCCAGTGTGATGATAGTGTGCTATTGATACATTTTATATTTAAGGGGAATGTTTTACAATTCAGCTTTTCTCTTCAGGCTGTCAATATGTCTAATGGGCTTGCAGCTCAGATCTGGGAAAGCTGGATAATTGCTCATTTTAGCCATGTCGTGTTGACTAAGACAGAGCTAATGGACTTTTGTTTACAGAGGCAAAGGTCCCCAGGGGTTTTTGATGAAAGGAATGGAATGTGGATTTTTGATTAGGTTGTTTGACAGGTTCATGTGATAATGTGGTTAATGGGAGGAGCTAGGTTGGTAACAGAGATACAGGGCAGGATTTTCTTGCCGTTCACACCAGCAGGATTTTCCTGTCCCGCTGCAGTGAACGGAGATTTGCCCAAGTGCCAAATTCTCCGATCTCACAGTGGTGGTGGGGCATGAATGACCAGAGAATTCCCTAGCTTTCAGACCTGGCTAGGGTTTGTTTCAAAGACAGGGGTGTGCAAACTGCTCTGAAAATCAAGATCTCTCTGAAAGGTTCAAGACTGTGTGCACTCCTTATAGCAAGTATATATATGTATATATATATATATATAAATATGGTTGCTCACTTCATTTAAAGTGGACTTCTGAGTCTAAGAGAATGCTGCTTATTTGGAACTGAAAAAGTGATAAGTTAGAAATTAGAGTTTCATTTTTAAATATTGTTCAACTGTTAATGGCTGAGCTGTTTTCTTTATTACAGTTATACTTAAACTGTGTTATTAAATAAAGTTTGTTTTACTATAAAAGATCCCTATATTGTTGGTGGATTTGTTCCTGGAGCAAAGATCCTTTCCCCACAATAATGCCAAAATAAGAAAATTTATTGGGGTCCAGCCTGGCTTCCCAATGTAACTGTTCTGGTCTGGGACCCCAGCACCAGAAATGTAGACAAACTGTCGCCCTCCCCAATCTCAACATCCATCACTCTGATCTCTGCACTGGGAGTGGAACAGGCACCCTGCTCTCTGGCAAACTCGAGTGCCTCCATCTCAACAAGGATCTGGGTTTGAATATCTGGGCCTCCTCTTCCCACCTTTGTCCTTTCCCAGATGTTGTTGCCCCTTTTCTCCTGCATGCAGAAGGGAGAGTGAGTCTCCAGAGCATGGTGAGGTGGACCCATTTTCATCAGCCCTTCCACAGGCCCATGATGGCTTTACCCAGATGTCGCTCTCACATGTCCACTCTCATGGGACTCAGAGGATACTGGTAGAGATGCAGATGCCTGCCACCCACATGCAACCTTTCCTCCTGAGGCACCTGCTGCACCAGAGACACCTACTATCCTTTTCAGCTTCATGATCTTTCAATTCTGGCCCACCCTGCGAATTCAATGTGCATGTTATTCCAAAGATGTGCAGGTTAGGCGGATTGGCCATCAATGCACAGGGTTATGGGAATAGGGCGGGGGAGTAGGCCAAGGTCGAGTGCTCTTTCAGAGGGTCGGTGCAGACTTGATGGACCGAATGGCCTCCTTCTGTGGATTTTATGGTTAAATTCACTCGAACTCACCATTACAATGGGGAATAGGCCATTCACCTTCTTCTTGCACAGGACCCAGTTTCTTTGCTGCACCCCATAGCTCCTCACTTCTACTGCGGCCTCTGGCTCAGTCTGTTTGGTTGGGCAGAGGGGTTTTTCCCTTCCATCAGCTGGAAGAGGACACCCAGGGATGCGCTGCTGAATGGTGGGGCTATCCTGTATGTGCTCCGTATCACAGACAAGTTAAAGGGTCTTTCCCCATGAACAATGTATTAGTCTGTGAGTGTGTATTCTTACCTTGGAGTGAGGAGTTCAATTTAAAATAACCTTGCAGCAAAGCCTTTTAAAAAGAACAGGTTGGTTTATTTCACGCAATTGCTCTGGTAATTACTTAAAAATAGATAGTCACTGACACATACATGCACAACAATTAGTTATGGTTGAAGATGAAAAAAAGACACTTATTTACATTGAATCAATTCAGTCTATTTTTCAGTGCACGCCTGCTAGCTTGAAGCCAAGATGGTGCATCGCTTGAAGTGAAGGATTTAAATATGTAGTTTTGTTTCTGAAACGGCGATGGCTTCCACAGTTGACTTATCAGACACTGCTTTTACAGCAGAGCTTTGTAGATGGAACAGGATAAGGGAAGGCACTAGTTGCATTGCTTCACTTTTGCAATGTAAAGGACGACCTTTGGTAACCTGGTTAATTAGAGCAGTCCAATAGCTCCCTCTCCTTAAAGTTTATTTATTTGTGTCACAAGTAGGCTTGCATTAACACTGCAATGAAGTTACTGCGAAAATCCCCTAGTCGCCACACTCCGGCGTCTGAACTGGTCCAGTGAGGGAGAATTTAGCGTGGCCAATACACCTAACCAGCACGTCTTTCGGACTGTGGGAGGAAACCGCAGCACCCAGAGGAAACCCACATAGACACGGGGAGAGTGTCAGACTCCGCACAGACAGTGACCCAGGCCAGGCATCGAACCTGGGTCCCTGGCGTTGTGAGGCAGCAGTGCTAACCACTGAATGGGACACTCACTATCCATGTGGATTTGTGTCCATACTGTCCCATCAAACAGTCAGAGGGCCTCTGAAGCTGCTTCAGGATGGGTCAGTGTTATCCACAGCTTGCTCTGCTTCTCTATATCTCTGACAGGAAAGCCAAATTGGCCACTGTATCAAAATGCCAATTTTGTTTTCATCCATTTGTGGGACATGGGCGTCGCTGGCTGGCCAGCATTTATTGCCCATCCCTGATTGCTCAAGGGCAGTTGAGAGTCAACCACATTGCTGTGGCTCTGGAGTCACATGTAGGCCAGGCCAGACCAGGTAAGGACAACAGATTTCCTTCCCTAAAGAACATTAGCGAACCAGATGGGTTATTCTGACAATCAACAATGGTTTAGGTCATCAGTAAATTCTTGATTCCAGATATTTTTTATTGAATTCAATTTCCACCATCTGCTGTGGCGAAATTCAAACCCGGATCCCCAGAAAGTTAGCTGAGTTTCTGGATCAATGATCTGGTGATAATACCACTAGGTCAGCACCTCCTCCTCCCACTCACAATCAAACTATGTGGTAATCCCATTTCCCAATCTTAAATTTTTTCCCACCTCTGGCTTTTATTCTGGCCAAGGTGAAATGAGACACTAGAAAAATGGTGTTACGTCCTGTCGAGACCACAGTGAGCTATAACTAAATTAAAGATTGTCTTTTGTCCTCCCGAAAGTTAAACCTGGTCTAAAACAGTTTGGAGCCTTCACAAAGCTTAACAAATGCTGCAGCAGTAAAAAGGAGTCAGGTGACTCTCAGCAGCCATGTTTTGAAAGCAGTCTTTTAAATCAGTCCAAAGTTTAAAAATGTAACCATTGGAACAGTTTTTTATAAAAGTTTATAATATCATGACTATGCGCTGTAACATCCGTGGCATGTCTTTAAGACGCTGGGTCTTGTTTCTCACAGTGCTCACAGAATGCAGGAGGCTCGATTGAACTCTAGGATTTTTAAGTCCACGTTTAGAGACGCCCTTCTCGAAGTTGAAGTGTGCTGCTATGACAATTTCCTTTCCTTCGCAACTCTGGCATCAGTGAAGTTTTGAAAGGGTATTTAAACTCTACAGGCAGGGAGGGTTGGCATTTTAAAAATGGCGGTAGCACCTGCGTGTCCAAAAACTGCCACCGAGATTTCAGTCCAGACTCGTGCCACTGTCGTGTGATTGGACAGACTCCACGCCTTCTGCTTGGCACCTGATTGTGCTTCTCAGGCCGTTTGCGCCCCATGTGGCAATGCCACCCACTCGCAGGTCTGCAGGCAGGACCCGCCTCACTCGGATAAAATTCTGCCCCTTATGTTTCGTGATATGCAAATATGTTTGAGCAGAAAATTAGTTCTAAAATCTTGCACAATTATGAGTGCACTTTTCCCCTGGATTGCAGATTGTGCCAAAAGAGGGACACTTGGGGCCCGATTTTACCATTGCGTCACGCCCGTTTTCGGGCGCAAAAACGTGGTAAAGTCGGGTGTGAGACCATTAACACGATCCGCGCAGATTGCCACTTTACCGAAACCCAGGAATGGCGGCGATCCGCTTCGCGCACAAAACGGGCGCAACGGCGATTTAAATGTATTTGCATGCATTTAAATTGAATTAATGAACTGCCCGCCCACCTTTATCAGCATTTCCTCCTTTACCACCGCGTTTGCCAATCCGGAACCGCGCCGTAATGGACCTGCTCAATAAAAGTCTGAAACGGACGTCCAGCTGCTGAAGAGGCACGTTCCGAGGTTCCAACGGCTCTCTGACTCAGATCAGTGGTGGGGGGGAGGAGGGAGGTGGGTCAGATCATTCTCTGGTTGGGGGGGAGGGGAGTGAGGCCAGATCGTTGTCTGGTGAGGGGGGAGGGAGGAGAAGGCAGGTCAGATGTGTCTCTGGTGCGGGGGGGGGAGGTGGACGGCTGATCGTTGTCTGGTGGGGAGGGAGGAGGAGGCGGGTCAGATGTTCCTCTTGTGAGGGAGAGTGAGTGAGGCCAGACCATTCTCTGGGGGGGGGCATGAGTGAGGCCAGATCGTTGTCTGGGGGCGGGGAGTGAGTGAGGTCAGATCGTTGTCAGGGGTGGGGGGGGGGGAGGAGGGAGACGGGAAAGATGTATCTCAAGCGCGGGGGGGGGCGCAGATGGATCTCTGGTGGGGGGGACAGATGGATCTGTGGCAGAGGGGCCAGATGGATCTCTGGTGGGGGTGCGGGGCGGGTCCGCTGCCACTCTGCGGGCAATCAGTGGGGGGGGGGGGGGGGCAGGGGTGATGATCAGTCTGGGTAGTAGGGGGGTGGATAAGGGGGACAGTGATGTGTGTGGGTTGTAGGGGGGTGGATAAGGAGGACAGTGATGTGTGTGGATAGTGGGGGGCGTGGATAAGGGGGACAGTGATGTGTGTGGGTAGTGGGGGTTGGATAAGGGGGACAGTGATGTGTGTGGGTAGTGGGGGGTGGATAAGGGGGACTGTGATGTGTGTGGGTAGTGGGGGTTGGATAAGGGGGACAGTGATGTGTGTGGGTAGTGGGGTGGGTGGATAAGGGTGACAGTGATGTGTGTGGGTAGTGGGATGGGTGGATGAGGGGGACAGTGATGTGTGTGGGTAGTGGGGGGGGGTGGATAAGGGGGACAGTGATGTGTCTGGGTAGTGGGATGGGTGGATAAGGGGGACAGTGATGTGTATGGGTAGCGGAGGATGGATAAGGGGGACAGTGATGTGTGTAGGTAGTGGGAGGGGGTGGATAAGGGGGACAGTGATGTGTGTGGGTAGTGGGGGGTGGATAAGGGGGACTGTGATGTGTGTGGGTAGTGGGGGTTGGATAAGGGGGACAGTGATGTGTGTGGGTAGTGGGGTGGGTGGATAAGGGTGACAGTGATGTGTGTGGGTAGTGGGATGGGTGGATGAGGGGGACAGTGATGTGTGTGGGTAGTGGGGGGGGTGGATAAGGGGGACAGTGATGTGTCTGGGTAGTGGGATGGGTGGATAAGGGGGACAGTGATGTGTATGGGTAGCGGAGGATGGATAAGGGGGACAGTGATGTGTGTAGGTAGTGGGAGGGGGTGGATAAGGGGGACAGTGATGTGTGTGGGTAGTGGGATGGGTGAATAAGGGGGACAGTGATGTGTGTGGGTAGTGGGGGGAGTGGATAAGAGGGACAGTGATGTGTGTGGGTAGTGGGATGGGTGGATAAGACCTCTGCAAGACGTGCCGGATCATCGACACAGATGCCATCATCTCACGTGAGAACACCATCCACCAGGTACACAGTACCTACTCTTGCAACTCGGCCAACGTTGTCTACCTGATACGCTGCAAGAAAGGATGTCCCGAGGCATGGTACATTGGGGAAACCATGCAGACGCTGCGACAACGGATGAATGAACACCGCTCGACAATCACCAGGCAAGACTGTTCTCTTCCTGTTGGGGAGAACTTCAGCGGTCACGGGCATTCGGCCTCTGATATTCGGGTAAGCGTTCTCCAAGGCGGCCTTTGCGACACACGACGGCGCAGAGTCGCTGAGCAGAAACTGATAGCCAAGTTCCGCACACACGAGGACGGCCTCAACCGGGATATTGGGTTCATGTCACACTATTTGTAACTCCCACAGTTGCCTGGGCCTGCAGAGTTTCACTGGCTGTCTTGTCTGGAGACAATACACATCTTTTTAGCCTGTCTTGATGCTCTCTCCACTCACGTTGTTTTGTTTCTTAAAGACTTGATTAGTTGTAAGTATTCGCATTCCAACCATTATTCATGTAAATTGAGTTTGTGTCTTTATATGCCCTGTTTATGAACAGAATTCCCACTCACCTGAAGAAGGGGCTTGGAGCTCCGAAAGCTTGTGTGGCTTTTGCTACCAAATAAACCTGCTGGACTTTAACCTGGTGTTGTTAAACTTCTTACTGTGTTTACCCCAGTCCAACGCCGGCATCTCCACATCATGGATAAGGGGGACAGTGATGTGTGTGGGTAGTGGAGGGGTGGATAAGGGGGACAGTGATGTGTGTGCGCACCATCGCTCCCGCTTTTCGCTCCCAGACCGCTTTCTCCGCTTTCTCCGGCCCGGGAGCGATCTGACATGGGCGCGCTTTTTCAAATTTCTTTCTAACTGCGCATGCGCAGTTCAGAGCTCCGATCGTTTCGGCTGCGCTAAGCCCCGCCCACAGCGCGAATGGGACTAAAGATGTTTTTTTCAGACTGGGAGCGCATGGGGGCGCCTGAAAGCAGATTTCTAATTCGGATCTGCATTGCGCCCAGATTCAGCACTTAGAATGAAAATGGTAAAATCAGGCCCTTAGCATCTGCCTATGCTTACCAGACAAATCGACTCTTGTAACAAAGCACTGCCTCTTAAAGCAATCCCACCTTAAACATAAAATATAGCCAAATAACACAGTATCATCATGCCCCTCAGATGCTGAAACAGTCCATGTCCAAAGACAACAAGACTTGAACAATATCCAGGCTTCGGTTGACAAGTAGCAAGTAACAATTGTGCCACACAAGTGTCAGACAAAGACCATTTCCAATAAGGCAGAATCTAACAATCACCCTTTGACACTCAATGGTACTACCATCACTGAATCGCCCACTATCAACATCCTGGAGGTTGTCATTGACCAGAAACTGAACTGGACTAGCCATAAAAATACTGTGGCTACGAGGGAAAGTCAGAGGCTGGGAATCCTGTGGCGAGTAACTCTCCTCATGATCCTCCAAAACCTGTCCATAATCTACAACGTTAAAGTCAGGAGTGCGATGGAAGACTCTCCATTTTTTTCGATGGGTGCGGCTCCAACAACACTCAAGAAGCTTGACACCATCCAGGACAAAGCAGCCCACTTGATTGGCACCACATCTACAAACATCCACTCCCTCCACTACCAACGCACAGTAGCAACAGTGTGTACCATCCACAAGATGCACTACAGGAATCCACCAACATTCGGTTGACTACACCTTTCAAATCCACGGCCACTACTATCTAGAAGGACAAGGGCAACAGCGATATGGGAACACCACCAACGGAAATTCCTCTCCAAGCCACTCACCATCCTGACTTGGAAATATATCACCGTTCCTTCTCTGTCACTGGATCAAAATCCTGGAAGTCCCTCATAAGAACTAAAAGCAGGAGAAGGTAATTTATGCTCTTGAGACTGTTCCGCCATTCAATATGGTCATGGTTGGTCTAATCTCAGCTTCATTTGCATCTTCCTGTGCTCTCCATAACCCTTCATCCCTTTATTGATTAAAAACCTATCCATCTCCTCCTTAAATTTGTTCAGTGTTCCGGCATCCACTGCACTCTGGGGTAGAGAATTCCACAGATTCACGACCTTTTGAATGAAGTAATTCCTTCTCATTTCTGTTTTAAATCTGCTACCCCTTAAACTAAAACTATGGCCTCTCATTCTAGAATGTCCAACAAGGGGAAACACGCATTGTACATCTACCCTGTCAATTCACTTTAGCATCTTTTATACCGCAATTATATCTCCCCTCATTCTTCGAAACTCCAGTGAGTCTAGGCCTTAACTGCTCAATTTCTCTTCATAAGACAAGTCCTTCACCTGGAATCAATCCAGTGATCCTTCTCTGAACCGCCTCTAATGCATTTACATCCATCCTCAAGTAAGGGGACCCACACTGCACGCAGTGCTCCAGATGCAGTCTCAGCAATGCCCTGTACAGTTGCAACAGTGCTTTTATACAATATTCCATTAGCAATGAATAGCTGTGATTCATACACAAGGACACCCGATCCCCCTACACCGAAGTATTTGAAGTTTCTCTCTATTTAGATAATAAGTTGCCTTTTTATTCCAACTTGTGAATCCACTGTGGCAGCTGACACTCTCCAGTTCCCTGTGGTAACATCTGAGGGTGAACCACCATCGATGGCAATCAAATGGATGAAAACCAGCAAAGCCTGCTGAGGGGCCTCAAAGTTGGTGGCCTTATAGATCAATATTCCACACACTCATCCAATGGATCTGGAGGAAGAGGAACTCCTCTCCCTCTCACCACTTCGACTTCAGGAATGTGACGATTGTAAGAACCTTCAAGAAGGGAGATAAATCATGCTGAGGGAACTATTGAAGCATTTCCCTCTTGTTTAGAGCAGGGAAAATCCTTAAACGCATTCTCCTGAATCGCCTACCTGTGGCTGAGGAGATTGTCCCAGCGACACCGGGAGGGATTTTATGAAGGCGACGGGGTTATGCCTGTTGGCTGGAGAGCTGGTGAGTGACCCACGATGCCTCCTTTGAGGAAGGATGGCCAAATTAGGGTCAATCCAATGATTAAGAGCCACAAGCAAGCCTTCCACACTTCCTGGGATGGGAAGTCGTGCTCTCCAAGAGCTGCCAGCCAATCAACTGCCACCGATGACAACATTGTTGCAAATATTTAACAGTAAAATTGCATTGTAAAGTTCCTTCCCTCAAACTAATTTTCTAGAAGGCAGTTGGAGGAGGATATTTATCTATCACATGGAGTGGTTGTTTTGTTTTTCTGCACCCTTCTCTGGGCTCTTACTGAAACCTGGTTATATGCTGCATGATTGAAAAGGTCTTGAAATCTAAAATGAAATGAATTAAATGGTTAAAACCTACAGTGTGACTTGGTTGAAATAATAACATCCAGCTACATTTTAAGCAGAACTGGTTTTGAAATCTTGTGTTCTTATGTCTTCTTCCCTTTTTAGCCATTTCTTTGTCTTCCTCATCTGTTGAAGGAACTGAAGCCTTGTTGGAGTACAATTTTCCTGCTGTACTCTACATGAATGGTCACTCCTCATTTGTGAGCATGGATAATAAGGATCGGTCAGCTTTTCTACTGATGTAGCCATCAGATTTGAACCTGAATCTGCCCCCTCCAAAGTCCAAAGATGCCAATACCCAGCAGGGCTGGTTGGATGTGATCAGAGGAAGGGCGTTGGCTTATCCCCTACCTCTAATCCACGACTGCTGTGAGTAATTCTATTGCCTCAGCACTGCCATGAAAGTTGAGATCAGATAACTCGGCACCGACTAGATATTAAACAGGATCCTTTCTGAGTTGTGTGGTTCAGTTGCTTAAATACATTTCAGAGCCTTTGGAAGCCATTCTTTTGCATTTTAAAAAAAATCATGATTTTCAATTTTGACGACCCAGTGCCAACGCCTCTACTTTCTCAGGAGATGAAGGAAATTCAGCATGTCTGCTATGACTCTCACCAATTTTTACAGATGCACCATAGAAAACATCCTTTCCAGATGTATCACAGCTTGGTATGGCTCCTGCTCTGACCAAGATCGCAAGAAACGTAGCGCAGTCCATCATGCAAGCCAGTAACTCCCATCCATTGACCCACGTCTACACTTCCTGCTGCCTTGGAAAAGAAGCCAGCATAATTAAGGACCCCACACACCCTGCACCTCTCTTCCACCTTCTTCCGTCGGAAAAAAGATACAAAATTCTGAGATCACGTGCCAACTGACTCAAGAACAGCTTCTTCCCTGATTCCATCAGATTTTTGAATAGACCTACCTCACATTAAGCTTTTCTTTCTCTACACTCTAGCTATGACCATAACACTATATTCTGCACCCTCTCCTTTCCTTCTCCCCTATGTATTCTATGAATGGTATGTTTTGGCTGTACAGCGTGCAATAAACAATACTTTTCACTGTATCGCAGTACATGTGACAATAATAAATCAAAATCCAATCAATGAAATTAATGCACAAATTCTTGAGAAAGATTTAAAGCTCAATATCCAAAAGTAATTTATTATAGCTCTTAAGATAGACTCTTTAAGATAGACACATATGACTCCATTGACTGAACAGGTTAAGTGGTTTCAGTCACAGATTTTCAATGGCCAAGCTCCTTGATCATTTTCCAAACACCTTTGACATGCCAAAGAAAATCCTAGACATTAACTGCCTTTCCAGAATGATAACTGCATTAAAAATTGTAAAATATACGAACTAAACCACAAACATTTTGCAATCTGCTGAGGCTGAAGCAAGCTAGAATCTCAATTAGAATTGACGCAGTGAAATCCATTGATCTGAGTTGGTGGTTGCAAAGTTCTGGGTGCTGTGTTCAAGTTTATTCATTAATGCCACAAGTAGGCTTACATTAAAACTGCATTGAAGTTACTGTGAAAGTCCCCTATTCGACCATTCTGTTTGTAGTTAATTCAGAGCAAAATGAGAAATCTGCCCCCTGGTGGCAGGAATGTTCTGAACAGCGGTTATCTGATTTTTTCATCAAGGTAGCAGTGAGATTTGGACTCTTCAACCTGCAGCAGTGTATTTGTCCATCCCTCCTAATTACTGAGACACACAAATATCCATTAGTTTTTATTGGCAGTCATTGGCAGCGTTCATGCTCTTGAATCGCATATCATTACTGAACCAAGGCGGGAAATGTTACTCTGACTACTGGAGCTGGTGCAGAAGCTGAACATATCGGTAGAGCTTAGGTGCCAGAAATGATTAAATTGAGAAGTCAGAGATCTGCAATCATCTGAAGGGATAATGGATAGAGACATGTCTTGGGAGGTAATGTTCTACAGGCAGTATTTCATTGGTCAGCTATTATATACCCAGTATAATATTCAATTCTAATAAAGCAATGTCACTGAATATCATCTGAGGAGATTAGCAGGCAATCAGCGATGTCCATTTTGCACTAAAGCACAAGACAAGTATCTCTTGTCACAGAATAGTGCAGCTAAAATTTCTGCCTGTTAATTCCCACAGATTCCTAATCTCAGCAGAGTAGCCAAAGGAACAATTTGAGCAGAATAACGGTGGGATAATAGTAATGTCACTGGATTTGTAACACAGAGGCCCAGACTAATGCCCTCGGGTCTTGGGTTCAAATTTCACCATGGCAGATCTTGGAATTTAAATTTCATCAATAAGATCTGGAATTGAAAAATAGTCGCAGTAATAATAGTAATCGTGAAATTATCATCAATTGTTGTAAAAGTCCAACTGATTCACTGATGTCCTTTAGGGAAGGAAATCTGCTTTCTTTACCTGGTCTGATCTACAATAGATTCCAGACCCACAGTAATATGGTTGACTCTCAAATACCCTCTGAAATGGCCTAGTAAACCATTCAGTTCAAGAGCAATTAGGGATGTCTAACAAATGCTGGCTATGCCAATAATGCTCACATCTCATGGACGAATTAAAAGAATATTGGAAGGGAGAGGAAATGTCAGACTGAGCCCAGCCCAGTCAGTTATACAACAAATTTAACAGAGACCTGGGAGCAGATGGCTTGAGTCATGCTGAAGACTAAAAAAAGCTGACAAAATATAAGCAACTCATTTATTAGTCCTGCAGCAGACAAAACATGTCACTGAGGAAATGGGTACATAAATTTAAAGGGAGTAATCAAACTAAAGACCATGACTGTACAATAATTTTATTTATCATTGGTAATAGTCAAATGTTATTTAGCTATTATTAACAAAAGCAACAAGGACAAAAACACAGTGTGTTGTCTTTAAAATCGCCTACAGAAATGCACTTCTGAAGCTGCCTTTCATAACATTGACCTTTCGTTTTGTTTGCTAAATAAATGTTGTGCAAAGCAGCAAAAACAGGTTTCAGAGGAAGAAAACTTTCTATGTGAAAAAACTTCAAATATTGACAAAGTGACCCAGTTCACAGTGGACCAGAAAAACAAATTTATCTTAGGCTGGTCAGTTTTATATTAAGTGAACATATCAATCATTCACCTAAAAATTAAGTAAGAATAAACATAACCTTGATAGTGTTATCTATGCAGTCTTATCTGAAAAAAATCAACATGATTTAGGACAAAGGGTCAAAACTCAGTTACTTTTACAATCAGGAAACTCAATTATGAAGGAGTTATATATATCAAAACAAGCATTATTTTAGGCTAGAAATGTTTGTAATAGCCCTCCATAAAACAACCCGTACAACACCTATGTGCTATAAATTGAATTTAATAACTCATGGCTCATACCTGCCTTTAACATTTTCACATGGTTCTATGCATGTTTGTAAAGTATTTTATAAACATAAAGGTAAATAGAAGAATGTATCGTGTAAAAAATGCTGAGGATTTGCAACACAGCAATACTGGGCACTAGGAATGCCATGTGATCCTGATATACTGCATTGTTTTGGTTTGTAGGGGAGGGATTTCAATTTTAAACTCCCTTTTGGGGCAATTGTTTCAATTTGCCCAACACTGCATTTTTAAAAAATCTGACTCCTCCATTCTTTGCGAGGAAGGAATTTCCTGAATATATTTTAATGAGTCTGACATTGGTCGAAGTTACACATCATCGATATTGCACCTTTATCGCGCCTGTGAATTGGCAATTGTACATCTATTTTCCAAATGCACAGGTATATCCATCAGGCCCTGCTGCCTTCACAATGCATCTGCCCTGTGGCCCAACAACATGGTAAACAATAAACACAAGTATGCTACACGCAAGGTACCTCCATGTTCCATATTCACACATTCACATCAGTGGTCTTTCTGACCACTTTGCAGATGTCATTGGATGAAAAATTGCCTGGGCGGAGTCAGCACAGATTTACAATGGCGCCGCAAATCAACTGGGAATGGTGTGCGGTTAAAAAAAGGCAATCATGAGATTTTTAAGGCATCCCACTGGCATCCTTCCACCCATGAAAGATGGTTTATCATGAAGAGGACTCTTCATCTGGCACATGTGGTTGTTGTTTTTGCTGCTAGTGCGCCTGCTGCCAAGCTGACATAAGAACTTGTCATTGGGGTGCTGCATGCCACTTTTCACCTCAGCTTCAGTTAGTGAACCCCTGGTGTGATAACCTATCTTTAGGTCCTTCATGTCACTTTTGCAAGCATCCTTGAAGTGAAGCATCCCACTCGACCACTGGCTCAGGCTATCTCATCATATAGAAAGTCCTTGGGAATGCAACTGTCTTCCCTCCTGTGGACATGCCAGCCGACAACCCCACCTCTGTTTGATAATGCCAACACATTTGGGAGCTCTGCCTTTGAGATGGCCACCATTGTCTTGTCAGGATATACCCATGATGTCCCACAGTCAGTGCAGCTGGACATTGTCATCTATGTTTCACAGGCATACAGCCAGGTTCTGAGAGCCTCAGCCTTAGAAACCCTCAACTTGAGCTTAAGGGCCAAGTATTGCATCAAGGGACTGATTGTTCATCACTGCAGACCCAAGCTAGCAGAATTTGCGAACCACTTCCAGTGGGTTGTTATTTAGTATGATTGGGCAAATAAAGTGGCAATTGAATGGTATCTTACTGGCCTGTTCCAATTTTCCTGAAAGTGTATGAGGACCACAGGGACTGAGTCACAGCAGGTATATCAGGGTGGCAATGGGGTGGCAACTCAGGTTGGTATTGCGTTTGGCTGTCTTTGCTTGAGGCAGCATGCCTTCACAGGAAGTGACATTCAGGTGCCAGAGCTTTGGGATGAACCTTCACCGTGTAATCTGGCTACTGACACTTGGGTGCTTTGAAAAGTGGGTGGGAGGGATGGGGTTTCCTCCTTCTGTCTCTGAGCCTTTTCTGAGTAGACCATAAGACGTAAGAATGGAAGTAGGCATTCGGCCCATTGAGTCTGCTCAGCCATTTAACGAGATTATGACTGATCTGATATAAAATTTAACTCCACTTTCCCAACTTATCCTCATAACCCTTGGTTTCCTTACTGATTAAAAATCTGTCCATGTCAGCCTTGAACATACCTAACAAGCCAACCCCTACAACCCTCTGCGCAGCAGATTCACTACCCCCTGAGCGAAGAGTTTCCTCCTCATCTCTGTCTTAAAATATGTAACCCCTTATTCTGAGATCATAGACTCTCCCGACAAGGAGAAACAATCTCTCAGCATCTGCCCTGCCATGCCCTTGAGAATCCTGTATGTCTCAACTTTGATCACCTCTCATTCTTCCAAACTCCAATGAGTACAGGCTCAACCTACTTAACCTCTCCTCATAAGAAAATCCCTCCATAGAAATCATAGAAACCCTACAGTACAGAAAGAGACCATTCGGCCCATCGAATCTGCATCAACCACAATCCCACCCTGGCCCTACCCCCATATCCCTACATATTTTACCCGCTAATCCCTCTAATCTACGCATCCCAGGACACTAAGGGGCAATTTTAGCATGGCCAATCAACCTAACCCGCACATCTTTGGACCATACCCAAAATCAACCTAGTGAATCTTCTCTGGAGTGCCTCCAATACCAATATATCTTTCCTTAGAAAGGGGGACCAAATCTATTCATAAAGGCAGTGAGAGGAACATGCAGGGAGTTGTCACTGAACTGTGGGGCTACACGGGATATTCCTTTCACCATGGCAACAAGCACCTTTCCCTTCTTACCTTCATTATGGCTGCCTCGCTGACCTCTTGGCATTCTCCACTGGGCTGCAGTGCTGGCTGGAGGTTCAGGGAAGACTGGTTGGAGTGCAGGAGGAATTCAGCTGAATTCCAGTGCTGTTATCTTTTCAAAGATGGCGTTAGCATATCTGTTGGTATCAGCTGCCACCTCATTACCTGCCTCCAACAGCTGACAGGTTGTTCCCCCTTACACCCGCCTGCTGTCCATTCATCGGCCAGCCAGTGCCAGATTTTGGTGAGGTTGGGGACCAGATGAGAAGAGTCAGTGCCACCCGCTTCTGTCCCCACCTTCCACTTCTTGCTCATTCGCAAAAGAAATCACGGCCATGTGTCTGCTCATTCAGAAACTTATATTCCTTATTCCAACATCTATTTCATATTGGCTCACCAAAAGAAATCTGCTCATAATTTGTGCCAAAGAATACCGATAGGAGTGGAAAGGTCGACCTAATCTTTCACTCATGAATCCTGAAGGAAAGGATGCCCTCAAAATTCAGGATGTCGTGGCTGCTGTAATATACCGTGGGGCGGCACGGTAGCACAGTGGTTAGCACTGCTGCTTCACAGCTCCAGGGACCTGGGTTCGATTCCCGGCTTGGGTCACTGTCTGTGTGGAGTTTGCACATTCTCCTCGTGTCTGCGTGGGTTTCCTCCGGGTGCTCCGGTTTCCTCCCACAGTCCAAAGATGTGCGGGTTAGGTTGATTGGCCATGCTAAAATTGCCCCTTAGTGTCCTGGGATGCGTAGGTTAGAGGGATTAGCGGGTAAATATGTGGGGGTAGGGCCTGGGTGGGATTGTGGTCGGTGCAGACTCGATGGGCCGAATGGCCTCCTTCTGCACTGTAGGGTTTCTATGTTTCTAATAAGGGGCTGGAACTCTCCGATGTCATATGCCCTGCCACCTCTGCCAGTGAGAACGGAGAATTTGTCGCTCAGCCAAATCTCCTTTCACAGCAGTGAGACTGGAGAATCCTAGCTGCGGACAAGGTCGGAGAATTCCAGCCGAGGCATATGTAAATTAAAGGGATAATTTTTAAACTGCTGTCAATTACTACCATCTCAATAGGATGTGATGTATTGGTCCCATGAATTGTAGTCCATCTATAAGACGCAGGAGTAGGATTCATAGTCTCCCAGTGAACACTATTTGGATATCGTCATATCTACAGATAAAGAACCAATATTGTGGTTCCAACAATCCTTATCATATCATTGCTACAGCTACGTTGAATAGCAGAACATTACAGTGGCATTGGAAGTGCTGGAGTAGTGGGTAGATTAGATGTTGTGGAAATATTCTTCACTTTTAAGCTTTAATTCATTCCTTTCATCATTTGGTCCACCAGAATGGCTGCCAACTAGGCTGGGATCCGATTACACTGAAAAGTAAAGATCCAGATTGATCTTGTAGGGAAGAATCACTAGCCACCACTACAAGAATAATCACAATGCCAAGATCAGGCAAGAATTAATGTTAAGTATCCCATGAGGCCCCTCGAGTAGACCTCCCCTTTTGGTGAATTACAGGAGGAAGCACAGGGTGAAGGACAGAGCGTGATGAGGAATAGTAAGTGTAGATGGAAGCTGCAACCTGCTGCCTGGAGAGTAAGTTTTAAGGCATCTTCAGCTGCCGTAGGAAGTAGAACTCAGCAGGATTTAAATACAAACTTGAGAGCTATTACTGGGCCTCATCAAGATTCATACCTCCACTCAGCTGGTGATAGTTTCGTTGGGGCCCTTGAAGGACGTATGGGCAGAATTCCTCCTTTCATGGCTCTTTAATACAAGGAAGTTGAAGGGAGAAGTTTCATAAAATGGCCCGACCTGCAATATGGTTCAGAATCCAGGCACAATCTGTTTCCCTCCCCCCAACAGTTACCAGTCACTTCTCTGGAGATTCCCTTTAACTTGCCTCGGGCTGTATTGGAATTTTGGATTCATTCACATCAAATTGCTGCCTGCCATGGTGGAGATTCTATCCCTTTATTCAAAGAACAAAGAACAATACAGCACAGGAACAGGCCCTTCGGCCCTCCAAGCCCGCGCCGCTCCCCGGTCCAGGAATGAATCCTGAATCCAGGATCCCCGCCCAATTTTCCAGCCTATCTACATACCAATATCCTATCCACCGAGCTGTCCCTCACAGCTACGATGCTTTGTTCATTACAACCTATTAACTCACCCCCACCTCCCCATTCCAGACCATGTGATCTCCAGGGAGAGGCGAAAACCCAGAGTGAAAAACCCCAGGGCCAATATGGGGAAAAAAAATCTGGGAAATTCCTCTCCGACCCCCTGAGGCGATCGAAACGAGTCCAGAAGATCACAATGGCCCTGATCGGAAAATGCTTCCCAACCCTAGTCATTTCCACTTCCACGAACACCATATGAATTCCCTGCCCCCGAGACAGGTTCCCAACTATCTGCAGTCTCGCTCTGTACTGGCACCAGCAAGATGATCATAGAATGAAGCCTTAAAACGAGAAACAAGGAACAATTAGCCCACGCCGCTCCCTGGTCCAAACTAAACCACTCTTTTGTATCCCTCCATTCCCACTCCGTTCATATAGCTGTCTAGATAAGTCTTAAACGTTCCCAGTGTGTCCGCCTCCACCACCTTGCCCGGCAACACATTCCAGGCCCCCACGACCCTCTGTGTGAAATATGTCCTTCTGATATCTGTGTTAAACCTCCCCCCCTTCACCTTGAACCTATGACCCCTCGTGAACGTCACCACCGACCCGGGGAAAAGCTTCCCACCGTTCACCCTATCCATGCCTTTCATAATTTTATACACCTCTATTAAGTCTCCCCTCATCCTCCGTCTTTCCAAGGAGAATATTCTATGATGCTGAGCAAGTCAATGCCCTCACATTGTTTCGTTTCATCCATTCTAATCACATAACATTTGAATTTGTCGCTGTGCTTCTTAAAGGCCATACGCTCACAGGACATAGGAGCAGAAATAGGCCATCCGGCCATTGAATCTGCTCCACCATTAGATGAGATCATGACTGATGTGATGAGATAATCCTCAACTCCACTTTCCCACCTTATCCACATAACCCCCGATTCCCTTTCTGATTAAAAACTTCTCTTTCTCAGCCTTGAACATATGTAATGACTCATCCTCTATAGTTACCTGCTTTTCTGTCTCCCTCCCGTTTTGATTAAGGGTGTTTCATTAGCAGTTTTCCAAACCTCCAGGACTTTTACAGATTTTAAGGGTTCTGAGAAGATTATTGCCAGTGAATTCACCATCTCTGTATATACTTCCTTTAATATCCTTGTTCCAGTTCCAGGGGACTTATTGGCCTTTAGCCCCACTAGTTACCCCTAGTAATTTTTCACTAGTGACAGTTATTGTGTTTATTTCCTCTGCCTCTTTTGCCCCTTGCTTATTTAGTGTTTTTGGAATGTAATTAGTTTCTTCTACTGCGAAGATTGATGCAAAGTATTTATTTAACTCTTCTGCCATCTCCTGGCTCCCCATTATTATTTCCCCAGTCTCATTCTGTAAGGAGTCTATGTTCACTTTGGCCTCTCTCTTCCTTTTTATATATTTAAAG
This sequence comes from Mustelus asterias, assembly GCF_964213995.1. Classification (NCBI taxonomy): domain Eukaryota; kingdom Metazoa; phylum Chordata; class Chondrichthyes; order Carcharhiniformes; family Triakidae; genus Mustelus; species Mustelus asterias. The sequence continues at coordinate 60,290,514 of NC_135801.1, forward strand.
AAGGTGTTACTGGTGTGATGACAGAGGGCAGCCAGCATTTGCTATCATTACTCTGTGAAGCTGGTAGACACTTCCGGTGCCCACACACAAAATCCAGATGTTGCTCCCAGTGATTTCCTGTTCCTCTGCAGGGCGCAGTGCTGAATTCCTCAAAGATGGAAATCAATTAGAAAGCATTGAACTGACCTTAATTTCCATTTATTGTGCTGTTATTCTTGGTGTGAAAACTCTCAACAAAGTTCTGCCCTGTTGAATGAGGTGTAACTGGATTTTTTAATAGTGTATTAAGTCATAATTATTGATGAACAAACCGGCTGGCCCTGAAAAACCAATTAGATATTTGTGAAATTTCGAATTTCTCCATTCCTTGATTAAAAACTCCATGGATGTCTAAAATTACAAAAAATGTTTTAAAAAGTTTGTGGCAAATTATATTTACCTTAATTCCATGTGTCAGCTTTTTTAAAAATGTTGTTTTCTGTTAAATTACAAAAAGTGCATAATAAAAGCTCATTATTACTTCCTGCTTTGCTACTGATGAGAATTCTTTAATGTGATTCTTGTTTAACCTGCTGGATGAGATCACGGTTATTGAATGCAAGAGATGATCTGCAGTTGCCGCCAGAATGAAATTGACCCCATGGAAGGTAAAATCAATGCCACAAAGCTCATCAGATCTTTCAGTTTCTAGTTTCTATGTAAACAGAAACATGCATAAAATCTGTAATACATCAAATTCAGTTGATGCTGCATGCATTTCATTGAAAACGGCAATGTAATCCAGATCCATAAAATGTGGTATTGCATTCCTCAACATCATAACACTCTGTAAAAATATATCTTCAAAATCTTTTATATTTATACCTCTTATTCCCTATCCCTCAACCACTTTGAACACTTTGATCCCTATTAATAATGGGTAGGCATGGAGGGAGAGCGGGAGTACTAGAGAAACGTATTGAGGCTAGGAACGCGGAGATCTTGCTAAATTTGACCATAAACTCTGAGTATTATTTGCTTTTCCATTTCACACCCAGGAGCTTACCACTTGGCATTCTGGCCAACTGCTGGGTAGGGAAACTAGCACCAAAAGGCCATGGTTGAGAATCCTTAGGGATCGTGCCTGCCAAATGCAATCGTGAGCAAGCTGGAAGATTGTGGGTTGAAGGAACATGGTCAGTAGCTTCTTTCTTCATTATCTGCCAGGTTCTCTGGGCCTTGCAAAATGTGGGTGGCATCAGTTAAATTTAAATCCCAGTTGCTCTGTGGAAACTTGTTTAATGTTAATGAAATATCCCACCTCTCCAAGGTGGGACACTCACTGTAAAAATGCCAACGGACACATATGTAACATGCTAGAAATGTGTTCTGCACTTTCTAGGATTTAATGCCACACAAAACCTTTTCTTTCGATGGGCGGGGTATCAAGGCCATTAATATCAAGGCCATTGTTTCTATCTATCTAATCCTGCCTCTTCATAATTGTAATGTCTTCATTCAAAGTTTTACTCAAAGGTCTCAGCTTCTCCAAAAAGCTTTGGCTTCGACTGACTGTTATTCTCCAATGTTTTTAGATGAACTTAGATGGTGTAATCTGAGCATGTGCAGTGTACCAACTTTTTCAGAATGCGTCACCACTATTTTACCATTTTCATTCTAAGTGCTGGGTGGACTTGGAATTGGGAGTGTTTCAGATCCGACTTTTAGACCCGTTCTCAGACACCTCCATACACACTCTGCCTGCAAAAATATCAGTGAGTCCGAATCGCACTGCACAAGCCTGTGAGCGGGGCTTAACGCACCCGAAACCCTGCAGCTCCGATCGGCGCCTCCAACTGCGCATGCGCAGAACAAAAATGAAAGAATGCCGCACCCCTGCCACATTGCTCCCAGACCGGATAATGCCTCCCCATGGCCCCCACAGACATTGCCCCACCCCCACAACATTACTGACCCCCTTATCCCCCTACCCCCTCCACCACCCAGATGGACGCAGGCCCTACCGACCTCAGGCAGAGAGGTAGCAGACCCCCTTTCACCCCTACTGATCACAGGCAGACTGGCAGCGGACCCACCTTCCCCCCTCACCGATCTCAAGCAGAGAGCCGTCGGACGCTCGGCACTTACCTCCTCACTAACCCTCACTGATGGAGCGCCCAAATTGGACTTAAATGGAGCATGTCTGTTTCACGCCGAGTCCGGATTGGCGAATGCGGTGGTAAAGGGGTAAGGTTAGGCCAATTAAGTCAATTTAAATGTATGCAAATGCATTTAAATGGCCGTCGTGCCCGTTTTGGGCGCGGTCCTGATCACGGTCACTTTGAGGCCTTGGTAGAGGGGGAACTAGTGCGGAGGCGGACGTGGATCGCGTTACTCGCCTTACACCCGACTTTACCAAGTTTTCGCCTGAAAACGGGCGCAACGCGATGGTAAAATCGGGCCCTATGTGTCTGCAGCAGTTGGTGCGGCCAGCAGTAGACAGAATAGTTTAGATTATAGATAAAATTAATAACCTTGTTATAATTTGTTCACTTTAGAATATGCAATTGGTCCCTTTTATTTCTATGATTAAATACCTTGATTACTGAGTAAACAAGTTGATGACTGAGGGGGTCACAGTAGTTTGATTGATTCTTGCTCTCCGCCCTGTATGTTTGGTGACTGCTGATTTTTGAATTTGGTGATTAGTGGTTAACATTCCTATTTGTTACATGTTGGATAGCATGCTTCACATCTACTCGGTTAGGATATATCACTGTACATGAATTAGATATTCATCCAATCAAATGACACCAAAGTTTGCATCATCACACTATGGCACAGAAAAATGCAATAGATGCAAGGCTTTTCTGAACAGAGGATATATATCTACGTAATTACAATATTGTATCGTGAAAAACCTCATTTATCAGAGTTCTACAAACAAAAATAATTTAAATGATTCAACAAAAATGATTTTGCTGTTATTTTATCCTTATCTCACAGTGCTGATTCTTATTATTTGGTCTCTATTATATTAAAATTTGCATGTATAGGCAATGCCAACTCATAGAAGTACTTCATCCATTGAGCTGTTGGCGGACTGCTGGTATTGGTTATTTGAAATATATAAATCTTCCCTATGTACGAGCATAAGTTCTATTAATTCCTAAATGTTAATGTGTAATTTATAATTTTTCCTCGCAAAGTAAATCATCATTTCCAAAAGCCCATCTTTAACAATGTTACACAGAAATGTCAAATTCTTTCAGTACATTAGATCATGCTGATTACCATATACTGCACCCCTGAGGCTAATGAATCAGTGCTCCTCTATGTTGAATGCCCCATTTACTTGGAGGAAGCATGGAATTTACTCTGGGTGGGAGGCTTCAATGTCCACTGCCAAGCGTGGTTCGGCAGCACCATTATTGACCTTGCTGGTCGAGTCCCAGAGGACATAGTTGCTAGACTGGGTCTGTGGCAGGTGGTGAGGGAACCAACATGAGGGAAAGACCTACTTGGCTCCTTCTCAACAAACAGCATGCTAGAGACGCATTTGTCCAGGACAGGATCAATAGGAGTGACCATTGCACAGTCTTTGTTGAGACAATGGTTACTCTCCATCATGTAATGTGGCACTACCACTGTACTAAATAGGATAGACTTCGAACAGATCTAGCAACTCAAACTGGTATCTATGTGGGCCATCAGCAGCAGCAGAACTGTATACGACCTAAATCTGTAAGTTCATGGCCCAGCATATCCCCATTCTACCATTACCATCAAACAGGGCGATCAACACTGGTTCAATGAAGAGTGCAGGAGGGCATGCCAGGAGCGGCACCAGCCATACTTCAAAACTGAGGTGTCAACTTATCTACAAAACAGGACTACTTGAGTGCCACACAGCATAATCAGCAAGTGATAGACAGAGCTAAGCAATCCCGCGACCAGTGGATCAGATCTAAGCTCCGCAGTCTTGCCATATTCAGTCGTGAATGGTCGAGGACAGTTCAATAACTAGCTGAAGGAAGAGGTTCCACAAATATCCCCATCCTCAATGATGGTGGAGCTCAGAACATCAGAGCAAAAGATAAGGCTGAAGCATTTGCAACCATCTTCAGCCAGATGTGCTGAGTGGATGATCCATCCTGGCCTCCTCCTGAGGTCCCCAGCATGACAGATGCCAGTTTTCAGTTGAAGGCGTTGGCTACTGCAAAGGCTTTGGCCCCTGGCAACATTCCAGCAATCATACTGAGGAATTGTGCTCCACAACTAGTTGTGCCTTTAGCCAAGCTATTCCACTACAACTAGAGCACTGGCATCTACCTAGTAATAGTGGAAAATTGCCTAGGTATGTCCTGTCCACAAGAAGCAGGACAAACCCTACCCTTCCAATTACTACCCCATCAGTCTACTCTCAATCATTAACAAAGTGATGGAAGGGGTCGTCGACACTACTATCAAGCGGCACTTACTCAGCAATAACCTGCTCACAGCCGTTCAGTTTTAGAGGGGATTTGAGGGAAATCTTTTACCTTTGGTGGGAATCCAGAACTCACTGCCTAAAAGGGTTGTAGGGGCGGGAACACTCACAATATTTAAGAAGCAGTTAGGTTAGTACTTGAAACGCCATAGCATACAGGGTTATGGACCAAGTATTGGGATGGGATTAGAATAGACAGGTGTTTGATGGCCAGCACAGACATATGGGCCAAAGGGCCTCTTTCTGTGCTGTAAAACTTTATGGGCAGAATTTTCTGAAAAAATGGCAAAGTATCAGGTTCTGCCTGAACACCGGCATGTTTCTCCCTAGAGACAAGCCATGTTTTCTGTCCAAATCTTCAGACACTTTGCCAGAAAATAATCGGTGGGTGTGTTTTACGCCGTCAATCTGGCAGGATAGGGCCAGCAAGCCCAGCTACACAGAGATTGGGGTGCCATCTTTAAAGGGTGCCTGATCTGCACTAAAAATATACACCCCCCCACCTCCCCACGGTCATGGAGGACCACCCCACAAACTTGAAGACAACCCACAACCACCACCACTGAGGTATTGGGGACACTCTACCCCCTCTTGTTGTCCCTCACATGTTCTCCGGTGTACTCCCCTCTCAGCTCCCACCACACATAAGGAAAATCCCCACCCCCAATGAAGAAGGGTTTGATTCTGGCACTGCGCCTGGCACTGCCCTGTCACTGCCCCTGGCAATACCCCATGGCACTGCCCCCTGATTTGTCGGCGCGTTGATGCAGACTTGATGGGCCAAATTGCCTCCTTCTGCACTGTAGGGATTCTATGGTTCCATGGTTCTATCTAGGCGCAATAGCAAAACTCGAATCAATGAGAATCAGGAGGAAAGTGCCCCACTGGTTGGAGTCACGTCTAACACAAAGGAAGATAGTTGTCGTTATTAGAAGTCAGTCATCTCAATCCCAGCACATCACTGCAGGAATTCCTCAGCACAGTGTCTGAGGCCCAATCATCTTCAGCTGCTTCATCAATGATCTTCCCTCCATCATAAGATCAGAAGTGGGGATGTCCATGGATGATTGCATAATGTTCAGCACTGTTCACGGCCCTTCAGATATTGAAACCGTTCATGAAGACCTGGATAATATCCAGTCTTGGGCTGATAAGTGGCAAGTAACATTCATGCCACACAAATGCCAGGCAATGACCACCTCCAACAAGAGTGAATCCAATCAGCACCCCCGCCCCCCCCCCCCACTGAGATTCAATAGCATTACCATTGCTGAATCCCCCACAAACAATATACTGGGGGTGACCATTGACCAGAAACTGAACTGGACTAGCCATACAAATGTGGCGACAAGAGCAGGTCAGAGACTGGGAATCCTGCAGGCAGTAACTCACCTCCTGAGTCCCCAAATCATCTACAAGGCACAGATCAGGATTTTGATGGAATACTCTCCACTTGCCAGGGTGAGTGCAGCTCCAGCAATACTCAAGAAGATTGGACAAAGCCGCCCACTTGATTAGCATATTGTCATGGATTAAGGATTGGTTGACAGAGGAGTCGGGTAAATGGGGCATTTTCAAGTTTGCAGTTTGTAATTAGTGAAGTGCCTTGAGGATCGGCGCTGCAGTCTTAGCTATTTGAAATCTGTATTCATGACCTAGACAAAGCGACCAATGTATTCAATTTTGCGAACAATACGATGCTGGGTGGGAATGTAAGTTGTAAAGAGGCCATAAAGAGGGAGCAAAAAGATAGTGACACATTAAGTGAGCCGGCAATGTTGTGTATTTGGAGAATGACACTCAGAAACACTCAGTAAACAAATGTAACTTTATTGTGATATGATCTCTTTCATACCTACTACTTCTCTATTTCCTGGCTACATCACACTAAATCACTTCTTTACATGCATTACTACAGCAGGGCTCTATGGTGAATCAAAAGGGACACATATATAACAGGCAACAAGGTGGCAGAAGGAATATAATGAGGGAAAGGGTGAGATCATTCACTTTGTTAATAAGAATAGAAAAGCAGAATATTTTATAAAAGGTGTGAAATTTGTAAATGTTGATGTTCAGAGAGACTTGAATTTATTCCTACAAGGAACACAGGAAGTTGGCAGGCAAGTAGAACAAGCAATTAAGCAAATAGCATGTTTGCCATTATTGCAAGGGGATTGGAGTACATAAATAAAGAAGTCTTACTCCAATTTGTATATTTGAGACTATACCTGGAGTATTGCATGCAGTTTTGGTCTTATATATAAGGGACAATTTACTCGCATGAAGGCAGTTCAGTGGAAGTATCAGTAGATTGACTTTTGGGATGATAGGGCTGTCCCAGGATGGGAGTGAGTGAATTGGGCTGCTGCTCTCTGAAGTTTAGGTCACTGTGTGGAGTTTGCACATTCTCCCTGTGTCTGCGTGGGTTTCCTCTGGGTGCTCCAGTTTCCTCCCACACGCCAAAAATAGGCGGGTTAGGTAGATTGGCCATGATAAATTGCTCCTTAGTGTCAGGGGAACTAGCAGGGTAAATATGTGGGGTTATGGGGCTAGGGCCTAGATGGGATTGTTGTCAGTTCAGGCTCGATGGGCTGAATGGCCTCCTTCTACACTGTAGGGATTCTAATTCTAAGAATGAGAGGGGTTCTCATAGAAACAGACCAGATTCTGAAGGTGTTTGACAGAGGGGACACTGAGAGGGTGGTTCCTCTGGCTATGGACTGTACCATGGTGCCACTATCTCCATAACCAGGATATACCCAGGGTTGGGTAGATTTTAAATATCAGATTGTGAGTAATTAGACCAATTAAAGTTAAATCCTAGCTGGAAATGAGAGTGGAAAGAAGTATTTTGCTGCCATCTGCTGCTTGGGAATCCTCTGAGTGCGGAACCCGAAGGCGGGGTTTGCATTGCCGGGGAGCCGCACTCAGCTGATGCACTTCACGTCCTGAGCAGAAGTTCAGCGAAAAGAAACTGGGTGAAAGTTTACTGATTCTCCCTTTTAGTGATTTGACTGAAGGTCCGGGAATGCTGAGACATTGGAGAAGTTGTCATCGACTCAAACCCTTTCTGTGGCGGCCCCGGGCGCTGAGAGGCCTGAGCCGGATGATCATCGTCTCAGAGCCCGGGGAGCTGGGCCCAGCCCGCTGGAACCCCCACTGCAATCCAGCTGCTGATTCCCATCCAGAATCCCATTGCAATCCAGTTCACCATTCCCGGAATCCAGTTCCCCATTCCCGGAATCCAGTTCCCCATTCCCACTGCAATCCAGCTCCCTATTCCAAGTGGAATCCAGTTCCCCATTCCCACTGCAATCCAGCTGCTGATTCCCATCCAGCTCCCCATTCCCATTGGAATCCAGCTCCCCATTCGCACTGCAATCCAGCTGCTGATTCCCATCCAGTTCCCCATTCCCACTGCAATCCAGCTGCTGATTCCCATCCAGCTCCCCATTCCCATTGGAATCCAGCTCCCCATTCGCACTGCAATCCAGCTGCTGATTCCCATCCAGCTCCCCATTCCCACTGCAATCCAGTTCCCCATTCCCATCCAGTTCCCTATTCCCATCCAGCTCCTCATTCCCATCCAGCTTCCCATTCCCATTGGAATCCAGCTCCCCATTCCCACCGTCTGAACAGTCGGCCCCTGACAACAGAGTGCAGACCTGTGCGGATTGGCTGTGCGTCCGGCTTCTGGGGGGACACTGCAACCTCGGGTGAGGAGATGACACCAACGTTTTGTTATTATCACTCTGTACAATGTGCATTGTGGTGACCTTTTCACATGCAGTCAACCTAATTCTCTTCAAACCACACTGTTGTTGAACACTGTCCCTTCCTCCAAAAAACAGACCATAGGAATCACTTTGGAGTGCACCTCATCACAGGCAGAGAGCTGGGTTGAAGTTAATAACATGCTTTAAATGCTGGTTTGACTGTCATAAGGGATTGTTCTCCCTGGAAAGATGGAGGTTGAGGGGTGGCCTGATAGAAGTTTATAAAATTATGAGGGGCACAAAAATGCTGGTTTGACTGTCATAAGAAGTATAGACAATCTAGCATCTAAAGTCTGCTGCACCAATCAGTATCTTCATAACTGATCTTCTGCCCAACTCCACTTTCCTTCATACTTTCAATATTCATTGATCCTCTCCAAAACCCAAAAATCTGTCCATCCCAGCCTTAAATATGTTTAAACAATGGAGCATTTACAGTAATATGGGGCAGACAATTTAAGGGATTCACAACCCATTGAGTGGAGTAGTTTCTCATCATCTCATTCCAAATGATTGACCCCTTATTCTGAGACGGCCCCTGTGTTCTAGATTTCCCAGCCAGCGGAAACAATCCTGTCAGGCACATTCAGAATCCTGTATGTTTCAATGTGATCACCTCTCATTCTTCAAAATTCAAGAGCATCGGCCCAGTTTACTCAACCTCTCATCATGAGTACTTTGCATCGGTATTCACAAAGGAGAGGGGCCCGTTAATTGGGATATGTAAACCCTTTAGAATAAGTCATCATTACGAGGGAGGAAGTGTTAGGTGTATTAAAAAGCATTAAGGTAGACAAATCCCCAGGCCCAGATGGCATCTATCCCAGATTACTGAGGGAGACAAGAGATAAAGTTGCCGGGCCTCGAACAGAAATCTTTGTTTCCTCGTTGGTCACAGGTGAGGTCCCAGAGGATTGGAGGATAGCCAATGTTGTCCCATTATTTAAGAAGGGTAGCAAGGTAGCAGGTAATTACAGACCTGTGAGCTTGATGTCAGTGATAGTGAAATTGTTGGAGAAGATTCTTAGAGATAGGATCTATACACATTTGGAATGGAATAGTCTTGTTAGCGACAGACAGCATGGTTTTATATGAAGGAGGTCACTAATTTAATAGTTTTTAGAGGAGGTGACAAAAATGATTGACGAGGGAAGGGCTGTGGATGCTGTCTACATGGACTTTTGTAAAGTATTTGACAAGGTCCTTTATGGCAGGCTGGTGCAAAAGGTTAAATTCAAGGGATCAAGGCTGAACTAGCTAGATGGATTCAGAACTTGCTTGGCCATAGAAGACAGAGGGTAGCGGTGGAAGGGTGTTTTTCTGAATGGGGTCTGTAACTAGTGATGTTCCGCAGGGATTAGTGCTGGGGCCGCTGCTGTTTGTAATGTAAATGACTTGGAAGAAAACGTAGCTGGTCTGATTAGCAAGTTTGAGGATGATACTAAGATTGCTGGAGTTGCAGATAGTGATGAAGATTGTCAGAGAATACAGCAGGATATAGATATGCTGGAAAATTGGGCGGAGAAATGGTAGATGGAATTTAATCCGGACAAATGCGAGGTGATGCATTTTGGTAGGTCCGATTCAGTTGGGAGCCATAAAATAAATGGCGGAACCATCAGGAGCATAGGCACACAGAGAGATCTGAGAGTACAGGTCCACAGATCCTTAAAAGTGGAAAAGGTAGTGAAGAAAGCATATGGCATGCCTTCATCAGATGGGGCATCGAGTATAAAAGTTGGTAAATTACGTTACAGATATATAAAACGTTGGTTAGGCCACATTTGGAATATTGTGTCCAATTCTGATCACCACGCTATCAGAAAGATGTGAAGGCTTTGGAGAGAGTACAGAAAAGGTTCAGCCAGAATGTTGCCTGGTATGGAGGGTATTATCTACGAGAAGAGATTGAATAAACTGGGATTGTTCTCCCTGGAAAGACGGAGGTTGAGGGGTGGCCTGATAGAAGTTTATACAATTATGAGGGGCACAGATAAGGTGAACAGTTGGAAACTTTCCCCAGGGCAGAAATGACAATTACAAGGGGGCACAAGTTCAAGGTAAGGGGAGAAGGTGCAGTGGAAAGGTGTGGGGGAGGTTTTTTCACACAGGGGCCTGGAATGCACTGCCAAGTGAGATGGCTGAGGCAGACATGTTAGCGACATTTAAGACTTATCTGGATGGACACATGAACAATCGGGGAACAGGGAGATATAGGCGGTTGGTCTACGTAAGACAGTGTGATCGGCGCAGGCTTGGAGGGCCGAAGGACCTATTCCTGAGCTGTCCTGTTCTTTGTTCAAAATACACAAATGCATTTGTCAAACTTAATTTCCCTTTCAGAAACCTTGCTGACTTTGTCTGATCATATTATGATTTTCTAAGTGCATTGATAAGACTTCCATAATAAATGGTTGCAGCATTTTTCTGATGACTGAGGTCAGGCTAACTGGCCTGTAATTCCAAAAGAGAAAATGCTGGAAAATCTCAGCAGGTCATAGCTGACAAAGGTCATCAGCTCTTTTCTCTCCTTACAGATGCTGCCAGACCTGCTGAGATTTTCCAGCATTTTCTCTTTTGGTTTCAGATTCCAGCATCTGCAGTAATTTGCTTTTATCCAGCTTTTGGCCTGTAATTCCCTGTTTTCTCACTCCCTCCTTTCTTAAATAACGATGCTACATTTGCTAGCTTCCAAACTGCCGGGTCCGCTGTAGAATTTAGAGAATTTTAGAAAATCATAACCAATGCGTCCACTATCTCTGCAGCTATCTCTTTTGGAACCCTTGGATGCATCCGAGATTGTCGGCCCTCAAGTCCGAGGGATTTGTCAGCTTTAGTGCTTAAAGTTTCTGCTGATGTGAATTATCTTAAGTTTCCATTTTCATTGGCCCTTAGTTACCCCATTTTCTAGCATGTTTGTGTTTTCTACTATGAAGGTAGACATTAAATATTTGTTTAACTTCTCTGCCATTTACTTGATCTGCATGATCATTCCTGCCTCTAAGGGACCAAATTTTAGCTGTTCTTTTTATATAGCTTTAAAAGCTCTTCCAATCTGTTTTTGTATTCCTGACCAGTTTACTCTCCTTCTAATGTTTTCCTTTTTATCAATTCTTTGTTTGCCCTTTGCTGCTTTCTTGACCACTCCCAATTCGCAGTTATTCTTTGTAGCACTATATACAACTTCTCTTAATCAAATTTTTTTCATTCCTTCATAGAATATGAGCGTTGCTGGAACAGCAGCGTTTGATGCCCATCCCTAATTGCCCTTGAGAAGGTAGTGGTGAGCCACTGACTTGAGTCCAATTGGTATAGGTACATCAACAGTGCTGTTAGGATGGGAATCCTAGGGCACGATCTTACAGGCCGTTCACGCCATGTTCCTGCTGCAGCGAGATCGGAGAAATTGGCACTCAGCCAAATCTCCGTTCACTGTAGTGGGATGGGAAAATCCTGTCGGCGTGAATGGCCCTAGCTTTTTGCTCAGTAACAGTGAAGGAACAGTGATATAGTTCCAAGTCAGGATGGTGTGTGACTTGGGAGGGCACTTGCAGGTCGTGGTGTTCCCATGTGTCAACTACTCTTGTACTCTAGGTGGTAGAGAGTTCGGAAGGTGCTCACGAAGGAGTTGTGGCAAGTCATTGGAATACATCTTATAGATGATAAATAATACAGCCACTGTGCATCATTGGTGGAGAGAGGTGGTGGCTAGGATTTTTGACCAGGATTGTGTCAAGCTCTTGTATGTTGTTGGTGCTGCCCTCATCCAGGAAGTGGATAGTTCATCCCACGCCTAACTTGTGCCTTTGAGATGGTGAAGAGATTTTGGGGAAACAGGGAATAAGTTACTTGTCACAGAATTTTCAGCTCCTTGCCTGCTCTTGTAGCCACAATATATATATGGCTGGTCCAGTTAAATTTGTGGTCAATGGTAACCAGATATTGTTATGATCCCTGTCGAGACCGATAACTTTTAAAAAGATATTTGAAATCCCAGTGACTAAATTAAAGGAATCTCATGACAAGATTTCAAAATTTGAAGACTTTTATTGTAACAAACTAACTATAAGCAATATTGACTAAACATTACTCAGCAGACAACTAATACTCTAAACGACAGAAAAGCTAATCTTTATTAATGTTTTAACTTGACCGATAACAAATATATATATACATTTTGCCACATTCTCCACAGGATTACAACCTTTACAGGAAATAGTCCATAGTCATTCCCAACATCCAGTGAGTCAACATCTCCCTTTTTCGCTGAGCTGTACTGTCAAGTGAAAACTTCCCTTCGTTTTTCAAGTATTTCTAAACCAATTACCAGCAATAAGGCCCACTCCAGCTAATACATCTCTCCAGCTTCAGCAGGACAAATCTTGGAGTCTTTAGATTGCTGTGGGCTGTGTCTTTTTGACCAGAGATCATCTTCCCTCCTGTGTACTCCCTGGTACCTTGCTAAGGCCTTGCAGCATTCATTCTGCTGATCACACTACCAGCTGCCTTTTGTCTCTGAGCCCTCTGTCTCTCTCTGTCAAAGAAGAAAATGGAGACTGACATCTGTCCACAGTTAGCACAAGTGCTCTTGCCTTTGTTTTCTGGAATGAACATTGTGCATCTTGCTCTCAGCAAGTCTCAACCTGGGACCCTCATCCATACCCATGATAACGAAACTAGAATTTGAGGTAGATTACGTGACCCTCTCCGCTGTGAATTAAAGGGACAGTTGAAAACATAATCATCTCATAAAACCTTGTATTCTTTTATAAAATTCATTTTTGGGATGTGGCCGTCACTGGCTAGGCCAACACTTATTATCCATCCTTAATTACCCTTGAGAAGGTGGTGGTGAACTGCCTTCTTGAACTGCTGCAGTCATAACAATGTACATGATGGATCCAGTGATATGACAGGATTCAGTGACATTAATGCAATTGAATGTCAAGAGAAGATGATTAGACTCCCTGTTGTTACAGATTGTCCCAGTTGAGATGGGAAATAAATACATGATTGATATCAAACTACTCTGTAATAATGATCATTTTAAATTTTAAAAATAGACAATGTTTGCTCTGACTAGCCATGATTCATACCAGAGGAATTTCCAACCATAGACACATCATCAGAAACTTATTATCTCTTATAAAAGGCACTAATGCCCGTTCCTGGGACTGCACAAACTTCTGTACATTTATAAAGAAGAATTGTGGTCCAGAGATGTTGTGTCTCCATGAACAAAAGGGGTCCTGACTCCGATTAAACACCTCAATATTCCAGCCCTGGGAAGATAGATCCTTTGTCCAATATCCAGGAGAAGTGATAGGAGGTATGTCAATTGAGCTGCTAGAACTTATAATATTGCCCTGTGGACCTGAACTCAGGCAGTTTTCTGTTTGAAATCCAAAGAGAACAATAACTCTAAGCAAACAACCTGTTGCTGTCTACCACCCTATCATCGAACAAGTAGTGGCAGAAGGAGCTCTCTCCAGGTACAATTGCCTGGCCCTCATCTACCTTGCGAACTACTGGAACATTGGAATCGGTACCTTCAAGCCTAATTCAAATCTACGTGCCTTCTCCTCTTATGGAAGTCTCATTTCTGTAAAGATGGATGATCCTGTGACAGTCAACCCACCTACCTTGGAATAAACCTTCTGTGAGACTTTTGATTCTGGACTCTTGTCTCTCATAAAACCATAACTTGCATTTTTACTAAGGTCTGGTCCGGTTCCTCTTCCTTTCACTTTTCTCTCTTTTATTGTATGAGTGCAACAGAGGCAGATGTTGCAAAACCCCTTTCCTGCAGAGAGAGAGAGTGTGCATGTGCGTGTGCGTCCCAAAGAAAAACACCTTTCTGTGTACACACAGAGCAGAGGAGAAATTAGGGCTGTTGAAATTCATCTCCCTTCTGTGCATAACAAGATGTTAATTGCCTGCCATTTGCGGGATGTAAATGTTACTTGTCTCTTATCAGTGCAGCAGTGAATATTGTACTGGCCTTGTAACATCCCCAATTCTGAATTTACGATGGAGGGAAGATCACTAATGAAGCATAGTTGGGCGTAGGACACTATCCTGAGGATTTGCTGCAGCAATGCTGGGGCTGAGACAGCCATCTTTCTTTGCAATAGATGTGAGTTTAACCAATGGCTGCCTTGATTGACTCCAGTTTTGCTACATGGTGTGAGTGGCTGCCTTGATGCCAACGACAATCACTGTCCTCTCACCTGGAGTTTGGCTCTTTTGTCCTTGTTTGGGCTGGACCCAAACTGAGAACCCATCAGCAAGTTTTTGCTGTGTAGGCACTGTCAATGGCACCTTCCATTACTTTGCTGATGATTCAGCATGGACTGGCAGGGTAGTAATTGGCCATATGAGATTTGTCCTGATTTTTGCGTACAGGATGTACCTGGGCAATTTTCCACATTACTGGTAGATGCCAATGTTGCAGCTGTTCTGGTAGAACTTGGCTCGGGACACAGCTAATTCTGGAGCACAAAGTCTTCAGCTGGGATGCTGTCAGGGCCCGTAGATGTGTGGGTTAAGTTGATTGGCCATGGTAAATTGCCTCTTAGAGTCAGGGAGATTAGCAGGGTAAATATGTGGGTTGCAGGGATAGGGGCTGGATAGGATTATTGTCAGTGCGGGCTTGATGGGATGAATGGCCTCTCTCTGTACTGTAGGAATTCTGTGAATTTTTGCTGTATCCAGTACCTTCAGCTAAACTTCACGACATCACATGAAATGAATTGAATGGGTCGGAGACTGGTGTCTGTGATGCTGGGAAACTCAGGAGGAGGCCAAGATGGATCATCCACTCAACACTTCTGGCTGAAGATGGTTATGGATGCTTCAGTCTGATGTGCTGGGTTTCCCCATCGTTGAGAATGGGCATGTTTGTGAAGCCTCCTCTTCCAGGTAGTTGTTTAATTGCCCGCCACTCACAACGGGAAGTGAGAAGACTGTAGAGCTTTGATCCATTCCATTGATTGTGGGGTTATGTTGCTCTGCCTATCACATGCTGTGTCCACTGTTCAGCATCTATGTAGTTCTATGTTGTGGCTTCACCAGGTTGGTACCACTTCTGGTATCCTCTCCTGTACTCCTCATTGAACCCATACTCTCCTTAACTTGCCCTCTAAGCCACAGATGGATCTTTCGTGCTGAGTTTTTCTTTTTCTAAGGAATCTATTTTTGTTGAAGATTTTGAATTATTTCTTTAAATTTTTGTCACTATCTATTTACCCAACCCGAACCAGTTCTCCCCTCACCCCTATTTAACTGGCCATGGTTAGGTTCCTGACTCTTATTTAGACTGCAGTATGTTGCCTACAGTCTTGAATTCCATTTTATTATGATCACTCCTTCTCTCAGAATCTTTTATTATGAGATTACTAATTAAACCTGCCCCACTGCACAATAGCAGATATAAAATTGCATTATTCTAAAATAAAAGCAAAATACTGCGGATGCTGGAGATCTGAAATAAAAACAAAAACTGTTGGAAAAAGTTCAACAGGCCTAGCAGTGTCTGTGAAGAGAAAAACAGAGTTAATTACCAGAAATTTACCGTCCTGCCCGCCACGGGAATTGGAGCGGGTGAGGGACGGACCTTGGAAAGGTTCGTTGACCTCGGCTGGGATTTTCCGGTTTCGGGACAAGCGAAGCAGTAAAATCCCGCTCATTGATTCCTCTTTGGAACTCTGGAGCCCTAATTACAGCTCTAGCTATATGATTTTCCAGGATGCTGATCCCAGTCCAGTTTAAGTATAGTTCATACCAGCAGAACAGATCCCTCTTTCCTGAGTATTGATGCCAGTGTCCTATGAATGGAAACCCCTTCTTCCCACACCACTCTTTGGGCTACTGTTCTTCTTCAATTCCATCATCTTGTAGGATTATGTTAAACTGCATACACCAAGAACAAGTAACATTTATCAATGAGCTATTTAATTCAGCATGTGTATGTTCCACTATACATGTCTATCAATAAAACACTATTTAAAGACCGCTGTGTGTCACATCCTTCTTGGATCATTACTCTTACTTTCTGCATTGTCCTTTTGTCTATTTATCATGGAGACAACCATTTTCTGGCGTGTCTAGAATCTGGAAACAGTCCCAGCTTCATATCCACCTCCAACCCAGGCTCCCATCCCAAAGTGAGAATTTAGTCCCAGGGTCACCAGCATAAAAAGCATTTATTGCCTTATTTGTAACATTGTCTGCTTCTAGGCTACCTCAACCCACGTGTTTCTGTCACCTGTCTCTTGATAAGCCTTCCATCTCCCACCTTCCATCAATGTTAACTCATCCAAAACTTTGATACGCCTATTCTGCTCACATCAAATCTGGACCACCCAATGTCCCTGATCTTGCTGATCTTCCGAGGATCCCAGTCTCTCGACACCTTAAATTTTGAAATTCTCATTCTTATGTTTAAATGTCCTGCCCCTCTCTAATTCTGTGATTTCCTTCAGGCATGCAATCCTCTCTTCTCCCACACCATGATCTTCATTCTGCTCATAAAAACATAAATTGCCTACAGTGCAGAAAGAGCTCATTTGGACCATTGAGCCTGCACCAACAGCAATCCCATCCAGATCCTATCCCCATAACCCCATGTATTTACCCTGATGATCCCCCTGTCGCTAAGGGGCAATTTAGCATGGCCAATCAACCTAACCACATCTTTTAGACATGGGGAGGAAAATGGAGCAACCGGAGAAAACCCATGCAGACATGGGGAGAATGTGGTAACAGTTACTGGATTTTGTGTATAATTTTAAAAATCTTGTAAGGTGTTGTGGATGTTTGGGGAGAATTGGCTCCGAAGGTAGTGAAATAAAAATGTTTGGAACTAAGGAAAGTTAGTGATACTGTAGCCATTATTTTAGTTAAGTGTACTTCTGGTTGACTTTATTGTTGCCTATTTTATTGTTCAAAAAATGTTTATTTTATTTCAAAATTTCTGGAATACATTCTGTGGATTTCAAATCCTTCGTCACGTTATATCAAATTGCAAAATATGGTTGAGGGCAGTTATTTCAAGTTTCCCTTCTGGGATTTGGAATAACGCAGCGTTTCCCGTCAGCTGTGTTAAAACAATGTCTTGAGGTGCCCGGATCCCACTTTTTGGATTTGCTTCCCTAAACCCCTCAATCTTTCCCTCAGTTTTAGGTTCTTTCCTTAGAATCCACCTTGTTGACCAGATTTTGCTACTCGTACTAATCTTAAGTTTTGTTTTCATTTCTGATTTTGTCACATCTGTGAGGTATCTTGGGAGATTCTTTTTCTACATAAAAGGTTTTATATTATTCCATGGTTTGGTTGTCTCTATTTGTGGTTGAGTTCAACAGACTTTGTTATTTTATTAAGAACTTTTCGTGTGTTCAGTTTTTAAATTATACTTCTAATCGCCTCAAGGTGGCAGTGATAGACTAAAAACATGTTTTAAAAATGTCGGAGCAGAATGGGGAGTTTTAATAAGTTGTTTTAATGAATGTAATAGGTGAAATTTAGAAAGCTTCTAAACTGAAAGTTATAATTCTTTATTGCTGAGATTGTAGGTTTGTTGATAGGCACCCATTATTCTGTGCTTCTACATCTGGGAAAGCTAGTGCAGAAATTGTGACCCGAGGTGACTGAGATATTGAGATATTGCCAGACCCTGAGGGACAGATGCAGAGCAAACCTGAATTGGCCAGTACATTTTAGAAATATAGAAAAATAATGAAGAGGAATGAACCTTCAGAAGCGAGAGCTGTGATTTTTGTGTTCTGGGGTACTGCAGGCAGCAAGTTCCCAAGTTTTAAAGAGAAGTCCTCAATCTGTTTAGAAGATGAGTTCAAAAGCTTTGAAAACAGCCCCTTGGACCTCGAGCACTGGAAAAATATTGGCATGTCAAAGGAAGAGAAGAATGGATTCTCCAAATGGCGAGAGGGAAAAAAGCTGCAGCGATCACTGAGAGAGCTTTCTGTCAGTAAAAAGGTTCAAAGGACGTTCCGATAGATTCACACCAAAACTGCGGGAAAAGCACATAGAGAGAACCGGCAGCTGCTAACAATTTAAAGAAGTTAACATTCTTAAAGAGATAATGCATTTAAAGTGGTAATATTTAATGCAGCAACCACAAGAAGGAACAGAGGGCAACTCTCAAAAATAAAGGTTTATCGGTAACACAAGACCTCAGTGGAGACAATAAAACTTCAAGAAAGAGACAACGCCAGACCTCAGAGGAGGAAATTAAGATCTCAGGGAAGAGACAACGCAACATCCCAGAAGGGGGACACTGAAAGACCCCAAAATGAGGCAATGACGAAAGACCCCAGGAGGGGGGCAACATAAGCCAATAAATGAAATTTGTAGCATGCATCATTACAATTTCGTCTCTTAAGCCAATGAGACTTGAGAACTGAGAAAAAAGCAGAGGAATGACAGAGAAAGAGGGTGAATTAGAATCAAATCAGGTACAGATGAAAAACATAAGGGGAGGAAAAGATAGATCAGAGAAAAATCAGCTGAATGGAAATATAAAAAAATCAACACATTTAAAATTTTAAAAATTCCTAGCAACAATTTACTACTTTAGGAACGGTCTCCAGAGTTTAAATTGTTTCCTTTCTGCCCTGGAGAATTTGATTGCAACTACTAAAAAGGTACTTAGGCTATTAGGTAGCAGCCCTAACTTTCTGTGGTGAGTTTTATGGGCAATTAACATGGAAAGGCAGCAACTTCATGAAACTCATCGGAGGTTGAGGACAAACTGCATCTCGTGGGGTTAATGGTGGAGTGACACAAATCGTTTAGTAACCTGTGACAATTTGCAATTCATAGGATAGCTCTTCCTCGGTATATCTTGCTGGACAATTTATACAACTGAGCACCATTAAACTCATCATTATTTTGACAGCGAAAATCTGGCTCGGAGAGAGAGTAAGAGTTTTAACAACACCAGGTTTAAACCTGTTGGATTTTAACCTGGTGTTGTTAAAACTCTTACTGTGTTCACCCCAGTCCAACGCCGGCATCTCCACATCGGAGAGAGAGAGAAGCAGAGTTAATGGTGCTAATTTTTACAAGTTCTGAATGAAGTATCATCACTTTTGTGTCTTTTGAATTCAGCTTTTTGTATTAGTCATAAGTGGTATGGCCAAAGCCATATTTGATGTAATAATTGTAATGGCCCTGGGCTAAAATGCTATTTTATGTAAAATTGCTGGTAGTTTTCTGGATGGTCAAAACTCTTATGATAAACTTATCCACTAGATCTCACTATTCCATTAAATTCTCATTCAAGGAGTTTCACTTGAACTTTAGTGAAAGAATATGAGTCATAAAATTCAAAATTGTTGTAAATGCGACAGCCATCAGTGCAGAAGGGAGTAGTGACTCAACAGAAGATATTAGATATCGCATAAAAAGGGAGAATTGCAAATGCATCCAACTCTCATTAAAATGCACTCAGGTCTTCTTTTATAAGGAGGTACTGTATGTTCATATGTAGCATAATCTGAATTGCATTGTGAAAATGTTAGAACGGAAGCTCCAATTGCGTAGTGAAAGCATCATAACATGAATATCCTGAGGGTAGGTGCAAAATCAGTGCTGTAACTTGAAATATTTCTGTACATTTGTAAATCTGTATGCAAAAGGAATTTTCACCTGTCTTTTTTAGTTCCACAGCTGGTGTTTGGTGGAAACCTGGATTTTCTGGTGTTTGACTACCTGTCTGAAATCACCATGTCACTGCTTGCAGCTGCTAAGGCCAAATCTTCTGTGAGAATATGTTTTTATTATTCAACATAGGGACATAGCCAGGTCAGGGTACGCAGTGTATCCAGTGGTTCTTTTTCAGGGGATTGAGGAGCGAGTGGGGACATTAGTACACCATCCCTAACTGTGCTCCATGAGGGATTAGGTTCATTAATTCTAGGACAATCTTCTTAGGTGGTGCCAAAGAAGTTTGTTTTTCAGAAGGGTTGCTGCTTTAGGTGGGGTGATAGGAAAATTTTATGTTTTTTTTACCCCTTGCAGAGATGTTCCCAGCTGCGAGTAGTGATAAATCCCTTCTAGCCTATTGGTGTAGGGCAGATGTTCTGAGGTGTTACTGGCCAGTAAAACTAGACGGTCTCAAAAGTTCTGTGGAAGCGTCCTATACAAAGCCTCTAGTGAAACAGCAATACTGACCACTCTAAAAACCATCACTATCCCTGGGTACTTGCACCTGGAGCCTTGCTGCTGTGTGAATCTTCAGGAACAGTCGCTGTCTCCAGCTTGTTCTGCAGGTTCGGGGAAGCTTTCTGAAATGTGATGCTGGTGCAGACAGTACACTTGCCCATTTCCCTTATCATTTTAACTGGATGCACTGTAACTCTCCATATGAGATTGATACTCTCTGATGACTGGGCCCATAAAATCTGAGCCTTTGGGCTCCTCAGCCTCAGGTCCCCATCTCTTCATCTTCTGAAGATCAAATTGACGAACTGAGGCTTTTCCAGATATTTCATTCAAGACCCAAGCTATGTACTGGTTTTACATGATCATACCCTTGGTCAGTGGGTTGGTGGGTGCCTGTTTACTGATATTTTTTCCAGCAGTGCACCTCAATATCCATTGTCCTCTCATCTCATTCTTCCATAGTGGGGGTGGGGTGGACAACTAATCTTCGCTGGCTAACTCTCTGCAGTGAAATAGCTAAAATTGAAATTGTCTGCAGATGAGAAACTGAACCTGCATTTCTCCAGTAAAAACAGAAAATGCTGAAAATACTCCATGGAACAAGAAAGAGGGTTAGCATTCTGGACTGGTGACCTTGATCAGAACATTTCTCCACTCTATTTTAGTGTATTTATACCCAAGTGTATTGGGTCAGCTCCTGTGCTTAATATTCATTTTAATATGCCTTTTCATTGTGATTATTAAGCAAAGTTTCCTCATTATGGTTTTTTTCCCCATGTGTACAGAAATAGTAAAAGCTATCTCTTTTTTGCCAGAATCACGGATATGTGCCTGATTTTGTGGAGGTTGCAATGGCCCCATTTATTAAGGATATTCATAAAAGAGGTAATTAAGTTATAGTCATGGTTTGTTTACTTGGTGCTTTCATCAAACTGCAGTTGATGTTATTTAAACTCATTACAGAAGCAGACTAACTAAAAGAAAAGTACAAAATTAAATATATCCCCTGTATTCTACCAGCAGTCTTCTGTGTTATTTTGTTCAGAGAATTGCAAAATATACAGATTTGCTCCCTTTCAATTCTCACTTACACCAGCCAAACTTTAGAGCAAATTTGCATTAAATGGACACTGTTCTTCAGAAAGGCCATTATGATGACTTGTATAAGAGAAGAACAAAGTTCAGACTGGAGCATTATGGTGTGCTCCTCTGAGGATTAAGCAAAGACACAGTTGTGGGACAGTAGGGAGCTTGCTCTCTATATCAGAACCATACTAGGCATGAATCTGGACTCTTAGATTGTTATCTAAAGTGTGAAGTGTTCTACGCTGTAGACTTGGTATTCCTTATTTAAAATCTTTAACAACACTTAATTAAAAATATTTATTGACTGTCCTAATCCATTCAAAAAAGATCCACGGACTACAGACACATTTTCAACCAATCTTTTATTGTGGGACATTTAAAATCATTGTCCTTTTTCTTTTCATGGAGCTCCTTGAGAAATTAATGAAGACTGTTATGCGTTCCATCTCCTAACGTTTTCACTTCACAGTGGTGTCTTGGGTCCTCTTACACTTTAATGAACATTATTATGTTCACCCATTAACAAAGTTAAACAAATAAAATGAAACACAGCGCAAGCCTCTTATATTAATAAATAATATTACCTCCACTATACACCAAATACTGGCTGATTTCAAACCACTCTACAGACTTCCAGAATCCACAATCTCAGCTGCACTGCTATGATGGCTGCATGAACATGCTGCCTGCTGAAGTGACTAAAATATCCCATGGCGCTATTCAAAGAAATGCAGGAAGTTCTCCTACTGTTCTGAATTGTATTCTTCCTTCATGCAACACCAGCAAAAACAGATTAATTAGCCTTTGATTGATTTGCTGTTTGTGAAACTTTGCAGAGGACAGATTGACAGCTGCATTTGCCCACACAGTAGTAGTAACTACACTTAAAACAATTTTCTGTCTGCCACTTTGTGGTGTCCTGAGTAAATGTTAAGGCAAGTTTGTTTCACTTTTTATCATCATTCTCTGACTGTTGCTTGGAAGTGCATCCACATGGATATCGGGTAAGGGTCTGTTCCTATGCTGTAATTTTCTTTGTAAGGACCAAATTGAGGTCAACCATGATGTCTGCACAGTAAGATACTTGACTGACTCCTACCATCTAGTGTCTCAATGAAGTAATCCCACAAAGACAAAGAATCAAAGGGTAGCAGGCAGCCCTGAAACAAAACAACCCACACATTTTAGAAAAGGAGAGGGGGGGAAAATAAAATGACAATTGATAAAAACTTTATTTTGTTTTTGAACACTTGAAATTCAAATTTTTGAACACGATGCAAAAACAAATCCCTGGGCCGGGAGACATAAGCGGAGGCCGTGCAGCGGGCTGCCCACTGGGTGCCACGGCCTCTGCATTCTCCGGCCACTGGATTTCCACAAATCGGCGCGGAGCTGCTTTAAATATTAAAATTCTAATTTCAATGTGATTAGCAACTGAAGTCTCTGGGCCTGCTACCCCTCTCCCCCACACCCTCGCCAAGAGTATTTCACTGCAGTGGGGTTTACAACAGCTCTCCACTAACGGGCAGCTGGCAGCCCCATCCCACTAGTGAGGCCCCCCCAGAGGTTGGGGGTAAGGGGGCTGCTGCCCCCTGGGCATTACCAGCCTGGCAGTGCAAGCCTGATCCCTTGGCATTGCCCAAGGGGCAAAGTGGCACTGCCCACCAGGCATTGAGCCTAATGGGGGCAGGGCCTGTGGGGACGATCGGTGGAGTTGGCTACACTCTGCACTTTGGATCAGTGACAGAGGGAGGGAAGGGCTGATTGGGGCTAGCCATCAGTGGAGGGGAGGGGGGGGGGGGAGTTGGGGAGATCGGGAATGCAGGGGTGGGGCGCAGAGATCGAGGCAGGCTGGGGGGCGTGAGGGTCGGCGCTGGCCTGGACACATCCAGAAGATCAGCGATTGGGGGTTGGAGGGGCATCGATGCGGGGTTATGGTGTTTGCCAGCGATCGGGGGGTGGGCAGTGCGGGCTACTGCACATGCACAGATCAATGCATGTGCAATGGCCCACTCAGCACTATGTTGCAGCTCCTCCAATGGGAATAGGCTCCGCCCACTGATTTTAAATGAGATTCACACTAGGGCACTCTGCGATGCACAGAGTGTGGGAGATTCTTTTACAAAATGCTGGACAAAGCAGCAGGATTTACTCCAGTTTTTACATGAATTCGGCACTTGGAATTTTTTTGGGAGAATTCCACCCTTAATTTTTATTTACTTCAGGTATCCGTGTAGTCTGCAATGCCGGAGGTGTAAACCCTCATGCCTGCGCTGCGGCTCTACAGAGCGTAGTTAAGAAAGCAGATCTGGACTTGAAGATTGGAGTTGTGACAGGAGATGATCTCATGTTGATGGTAAGTAGAAAGTATATTTTCTTTAACAGGACACTAACAAGAAAGAAAAATATCAAATGATTTCTCCTGTACAATAAACTCCAGTGTTCACAATTTTAAATTTTTATCTCACCAGAAACTGATGATGCACCATGACACTAATTATTCAATAACCAGCTTTATTATTATCAATATTTGGCTTGCTCATGTGTAAACGTTTGTATGTCCAAATTTTATAATAGATTCTAGCACTGATGTAAGGCTAACCGTTCCCTGTTTTCGCTCTCCCTACCTTCTTAAATCGTGGAGTGATATTTGCCACCTTCCACTCTGCTGAAGCCATTAGAGAATCTGTAGAATTTTGGAAGATGATCACCAATGCATTCACTATCTCCATACCTACCTCTTTCAAAACTCTGGGATGTAGGTCATCGGGTCCAGGAGACTTATCAACCTTCAATCCCACTCATTTCTCCAATGCAACCTTCTTACTAATACAAATTCCCTTCAATCCCTCATTCTCCAAAGTCTCTTTGATCTCTAATTCTGGGAGATTTCTTGTATCTTCCTCAGTGAAGGCAGAAACAAAGTAATCATTTAGTGTCTCTGCCATTTCTCTATTCCCCATTATACATTATCCTGGCTCTGCCTGTAATGGACCACATTTGTCTTAACCAAACGTTTCCTTTTTACGTACCTAAGAAACTTTTGTAGTCAGTTTTTATGCTTTTTTGCTCATTTACATTCATATTCTATTCTCCCTTTATCAGTTTCTTGGTCCTCTTTTGCCATTTTCTAAAATCTTCAGGTTTACTACTATTTCTGTCAACTCTATAGGCCTTTAAAAAAAATCTAATACAGTCCTTTGTTAGTCAATATTGCCCAACTTCTTTTTGTATCTTTATGCCTTAAAGGATTGTATAATTGCTGTCACCTATATAATAATTCTTTAAAGACTGTTCCTTGCATATGTACAGTCATTTCTTTTCTGTATTTTCCCAATCCACCTTAGCCAATTTGCCCCTTGGACCTTCATAATTTCATTTGTTCAAATTTAATACCCTGGCTTCAGATTGAATTACCACGCACTCAAACATAATGTAAAATCACTCCTCCCGAAAACAAGTGAAAAACAAAACTGAGACAGGAAGCTGCAAAGAGAAAGGAGACAAAATGAGGGCCAAAATTACAGTCTAAAATTGTGGAACTCAGTGTTAAATCCAGAAGGCTGTTGCATACCAAATAGAAAGATGAGTTGCTGTTCCTCAAGTTTACATTGAATTTTATTGTCCTTGGCCTCCTGCAATGCTTCAGAGAGATGAACACAAGAGCAAGGATTTAAAAAAAGGCGATCAGAAGCTCAAATGCTGGAATCTATCATTAAAGAAGGCTCAACAATCTGCTTAGACTATCATAGTACTATCAGATCAGAGTCAAAAGCTTTCATGAAAGGGCGATAGTGTGTGAAAAGTTTATGAGAGTTTTTTTGAGAATGTAACTCAGAGGGTAGATAAAGGGGAACCACTAATGCTAGTCACCTCGCTAAAGCAGCAATGGATGCTGAACTGGGAGATGTCAGAGATATCTTCAGCTCTAGCATAGAATGACTCAAAGTGAAGAAATTCATGGCCATGGTCACCTTCACAGTGATGATCAGCACAGCCCTTGACTGTTATGAAGCTGCAGAACAGCCTGCAAGAGGTGGCAGCTGTCCATGAGCACTTCCTTCATAAAATGAAGACGACAAACATTCTGGATGGCGTTTTCTGGCTATACCTGCGGCCAAGATCGTCTGGTCCTGACAAAAGTCAGTCATCCTTTTTGCCATAGCAGAACTGGAAAATCCCAGCCATTGTTCCTGGCTTGGACTGAGATAAGAGAAATGCTCTCTGAACATTCTGAGTGGATAAAGGGATAAGATCTCTTATTGAGAGTTCTCCCCCCTCCCACCCCAACCCACCACATACCCCACCTCCTTCTTCCTCCTCCTCCCTCTGCAAATAGCTTGTCTTCTCCTGTGCTTCCTCTGCTCAATCTCACTTTCATGCTGCAAGCCAAGGAGGATGGCAACTATAACAACATGACCAAGTGGTCTGACCGGAACCCATCAAATCAAAACCAATTCCTTTGCCATGTGCAGCACTACTCCTTGTTGCCTTCACTAACATTAAATCACAGCATATCTACAAACTCAGAGCCAACTAATCTGAAATTAGTTGATGTTCCTTTAAATAGTGCTAGTAGAGAGTCCTTCAGTCCTGCTGCTGAATACAAGTTGAGCTGTTTGTGTTTAAAAGGAGGTGTTTGCTGGAGTGGTGAGATCAGAAATGGCAGTGCCTGCTTCAAATCTGTCCATTGTTGGACATCAGAGCTACTTACTCTGCATACTTAGAGCGCATGCTCCCACCGCCCATGTTAACAGCAGCACCAAAATGGCATCCTGGGTGTGTACTGTTCGTAACATGCAACCATGGCACCAAAACTACAGACACAATGGACCTGAATTTGGCAGCTAGACACTTTAATGGCCATTATTACTATATTTGTAATATTTAACTAAATGTAATTATTCAAGCTTTACTTTTTCCTAAATTTGCTTTATAATTGTCACATGTATTGGGATACAGCAAAAAGTATTGCTACTTGCACGTTATATAAACAAAAACAGACTGTTCATAGAGTACCTAGGGGAGAAGGAAAGGAGAGGGTGCCAAATATGGTGTTACAGTTACAGATAGGGTGAAAAGGAAAATCAGCTTAATATATGATAGGTCCATTCAAAAGTCTGATGGCAGCAGGGAGGAAGCTTTTCTTGAGTTGGTTGGTACGTGTTCTCAGACTTTTGTATCTTCTCGCTGATGGAAGAAGGTGAAAGAGAGTATGTGTGGGGTGCATGGGGTTCTTGATTATGCTTTTCCGAGGAAGTGGGAAGTGTAGATGGAGTCAATGGATGGAGGCTGGTTTGCATGATGGACTGGGTTACGTTTACAACCCTTTGTAGTTCCTTGTAGTCTTGGTCAGAGCAGGAGCCATACCAAGCTGTGATACAACCAGAAAGAATGCTTTCTGTGCTGCATCTGTAACAACCAAATAAAAATAGAATTGGCTTACTTATCTCACCTTGTTTGAAGGAAACATTTTTTCATATCTGCACCATTATGAACTTTGTTTGATTACTTTGCAATATTTAGCTCACGGGATAAATATTTCACCATCACAAACATTTCCAGCATTTGCAGCTTTTCTTTTTTAAATACCAATCAATTATTGTGCGTAGACAAGAAACTTTACAACATAAATGTTCTGCTTCCAGCAACACAGGAAATTGTTGTCATTTTCTGTGTTGTTCTTCCTCTTTTTAGCCAAAATTGGATCTACCATTTTCACCTTACTTTCAGGGTTTAAAGCATAATAAAGTGGCCTGCTTCACACATCACTAATCTGAAGAAATGTGAGTTTAGTCACTCTTAACAAACAGCATTCCATTAACTGAGCACTCAGTGCTTCCATCCCAGGAGCAATGTCTTTCAGTGCTACTTTTCGACAGCATTATTAGCTGCATCATTAAATGAGGTATGTGCCGATGGCTAAGAAAGAAACACATAACAGCAACAACTTCACAGGCTTACTTCCAGCAGATCAAAATGTCTAGTGTGTTTCATTTGATAGGTTGACAGCCCATCACTGTAAATGTAACATATCCAGAGTTGATCAGGTACTTTTCCAACCCTTTTGAAGTTTATTTTTGCAAGGGTTACTTGAGCCTATTGTTCCTGTCAATTCATTCGGATCAGAGATGATAGTTGTGCAGTATCAAGTGACAGTAAAGTCTTTAGTAGTGCAGATGAGCAAACTGATCTTAGTCAAAATGTTCGGCTGGATACTTGCTGACCACAATCCATTAAATTCTGACAATGAACCAAACAATTAAGTTTACCCTTTATAGAGAGCAAATAGAGAACAAGATTGGCCCTATCCTGTGCTCTGTCTGTGTAAGATCTCTCAAGGCCCTTCCAAATTGTTTCCAGAGTATTGAAGAGTCAGTTGTCTCTGTTTTTTCCTGATGAGATTGTTACTTGTTCTCCATTTCTAATTAATTTCTCAATTATAATTTGAGACTAGTTATAGTCTATCACAGGTTAATAGTTTTTGTAATTTAATGTTTAAACTTAATTTAGATGGATGGGTTATTAACCTTTTTGGGTACTGTTGCACATTTTTACAGAAGTTATAAAATTTCCATTGCTTGTGAGGCTGTTGTAAAATCCGTTTGTTCATCTAACCCCCTCGCTGTACTTTTTTTGTTTAGTTTGCACTCTAAACTGTTGCTGTTATTTTCAGTGTACTATTTACAGTTGCATTCAATTTCTTGCCATTTTCACTTCCTAGTTTAGTTTGATCTGTAAACTTGGAGAGAATTCCTTCCATTCTCAAATACTGGTTATACTGTGAAGCTTGCACTCTCATTTTGTTTAGGAAACAACTCGCTGGTTATTTAGACTGAATTGTAAAACACAGTAACCTAGCAAGGGAACAGTGCAATGGGGGAAATCAGCTCCTCTTTCCTGAAAACATAAACTCTGTAGTATTGAAGGAGCAATTCCAAGTGAATTTCTCCTTAAATGCCACAGGATACGTCTCTTTAAAAGTCAAGAGCCGGTAAATTTATGTAAACTGACAAAGAGCTACACGTTTATGTTATGACTCGAAAACCACAGGAGTAATTTACACAGATTAAAAACTATGTGAGCTGGGAGTCCAGAGTTCCACAAACTGAATCGAGACTTGAAATAATGGTCCTCCATGAGAATGGCAAATCACGTGAGATTTTAAATATCTCCTATAAATCTTTCTTATTATATATTTTAGATGTGATTTTTATATTGAAATTGTTTGCATTATAATTAAGCAAGAAACTATGTTTATGTAATGCTTTTCTCAACCTTGGGATGTCCGAAAGTACTTTATAGTCAATTAAGTACTTTTAAGTTATAACACGGTTACTTTCTCTCCTCAGGCTTTATTTGTTAGAGTTAAGTTGATCAGAATCAATTAAAAATTGCAGAGTTAACTGTCATATGTTGCAGCAGTGTGCATGAGTGTAGAGAAATCTGCTGCCTCCTAATACTGCAGCTGGAAAATCTTGGCATTTTTCTCCACTACTAAGACCAAGTGCCGCCTTTAAGTGAAATGGGGATAGAGGCTGGAGGATAATTGAATCAAATGAATTCAGCCTCTAATTGGGGCAAAAGAGAACTCTTTTTGCAGCTAGCAGTGATGGATTGTATACACCTTTTTATCTTTTCTCTAGAAAGACTCGCTGAAAGAAGCGGGCATCACGGACATGGAGAGCGGAAATCCTTTCCCTGCAAGTGTTCAAAGTATGAATGCATATTTAGGGTATGTATTTATTGTTGATATGAAACCCAATATTAAATTATGTACTTTTCCCCTCTTTTTCACAAACAACTGCGTAAGTTAAAAGTTTACACTTGCAGTTCAGCATGAGCTAACACAATAGCAGTGCAAGTTGAAGCTGTTCATGTGAATTCTAACAAGTTTTTGTATCAATATTTTCAAAATATATCTCATTGATTGACAGTATATTGACTGAATTGATGTAGCACTAGAGGGAGAGATGTGGGCAGATGCGAATGATATTATTAAAGTCAAAAAGGCAGACAGAATTTAAACTGTATGGATTGATGGGCTGTGTATAGTAGCAAGTCCTGGTGGCTGTGTTGGAACTTGTAACTGATTTAGAGACAGATACCAGTAGAATGACACTGATCTTTGCCAACTTTACCAGTTTTTGGTATATGCTAAGCTGAGCAAGAACGCAAAACATTGCAGTAGGACATCAAACCTTGGAGTGAGCAGAGAAGCGGCAAATGTGGTTTAATTCAAAGAAATGAAAGTGGGAATTCATTTCTTTGGGAAATAGGAACAGTGAAAGCAAGTACATTCAAAATGCTAAGATCAGAAATCTAGGTCTTAGAAAATGTGAGTTCATGGCAAGTGTAATTTCAGGTTGTATGTATAGTAGTGTTGGGAATAATATTGAATTTACAAACAAAAGAAAAACTTGCACGATACAGTGGCATTCATATCTTCACAATGTTTCATAGTGTTTCACTGCCATTGAACATGTGCAGTCACTAATGTTATGTCGTCAGACACGGTATCCTGTTCACATACAGCGAGCACCACAAACAGAAAATGAGATGATTGACCCATTAATATATTTTTTGGTAATGTTGGTTGAGTAACATATATTGCCACAGGACACAGAAAATTTCCTTCATTTTCTTTGAATAAGTTCAATTGGATTTTTTTTACATACTCTTGAACCCTTGGATTAACATCTCACATGAAGGATGGCACCTCTGACAGTGCTACGCTCCCTCAAGTGCTACACTGAAGTATCAGCCTAGATTATATATTCAAGTCCGGATGTAGACTTGAACCCACAGCTTTTTGATTCTTGTCAGAAATGCTACTGCTGATACTTGCTTGGAGTATTATATGCAATCCTGGTACCCTATTGTCGTAAAGGTAATAGGACCACATAAAAGATGCTGTGAAAAATTGTTTAAATGATATTGGGAATCAGATATTAAACCTATGAGGAAAGGCTTGAAACCAAATGGAGTTTTTTCATAGCAGCTGAGAAGATTGAGGGGGTCAAATGGATAGCTCCTGAAACCCTTGCTATCCCTGTAAAATCCTCCAGCTCATACAACCCATTCTATTGCTGTAAAATCCACCAGCCCCTATAACCCGACCTATCTTAGAAACC
This sequence comes from Mustelus asterias, assembly GCF_964213995.1. Lineage (NCBI taxonomy): Eukaryota > Metazoa > Chordata > Chondrichthyes > Carcharhiniformes > Triakidae > Mustelus > Mustelus asterias. The sequence goes on from NC_135801.1 coordinate 60,321,164, forward strand.
TTTACCTACATCCCCTACTCTCTGTCCAGTGCTCTAGCCCTCTTCAGTCTCTAAAAGCCCTCAATATCGCTATAACATTCACCCCTTAGTACAAATCCTGTCTTTGTACCCTTCTGTAGCCCTACAGCTTATCCTCTATTTCAGTAACCTTCTCAAGCCCTTACAACCCTGCCTATCTCTCTAAACTCCTCTGTTTCCACTTCAAGCCTCCCTATCTCTGTTACCACCTCTAGCAAATAGAAACCTCCCTAAGTCTGTATCGTACTCCAGCCTCTGAAACATTCTCTATTCTGTAGCATCCTCCACTCTCTTTAACACTCCCTATATCTCTGTAACATCCCCCATACCAACATCCCTCCCTGTTTCCTGTCAACCCCTACAATATTCCCTCTATCTGTACCCACTTCTAGTCCTTACAACACTCCCCATCTCCGTAACCTCCTCTGCTGCTCCTAACTCTGTAACATCCTTCAGCTCCTGTAAGGCTCCCTATCTCTGTAACCTATGCTATGCCTCCTGCTCTTTACTGTCCTTTGCTGTAGTCACTCTAAACTCAGTATCCTTAGATATATCTTAGCCAGTCTTGGTAATTTATCAACTTTTAAGTAGAGACAGCCTGTCTAACACTATATCAATATTTAATCTATCCAGTATCTCAACTACCTCCTCTATCACTATGACTTGGGTACCAACTTCTTCTATGCCAAGGACAGGTGCCTAGTACTCATCCAGTTTCTCAGCCATTCTACTCACCTTCATGTGTAAATCCCTTTACAGGTCCATATTCAATCAGGCCCACTCCTCCGAGTTTTCTTTTTGCTTTTATCTGTTTTTTCCCATCCCCTCTGAACCTCCTGGATTCTGCTTAGTTCTAATTGTGTTTTCCACCTGACATCTGTCATAGACATCCTTTTTTTACTCTCCCTTAATCGCTATCTCTTTCAAGAGCCAGAGACCTCTGGATTTGTTTGCTCCAGCTTTACTCCACATGGAAGTGTACCTCGACTGTACTGAATTATCTCCTTTTTAAAAGTAGCCGTTCTGTTGAAGTTTTGCCTGCCAATTTTTCATCCTAGTTTATTTGAGCCGTGTCCATTCTCACCCAATTGAATAGGGCCCTCTCTCAGCCATTGAATTATTTCAAATCTGGATTGCTCCGTGACCTTTTTCAAAAGAAGGTGTAAATTTAATGATGCAAATAAAAGCAAATTATTGCGGATGCTGGAATCTGAAACCAAAAGGGAAAATGCTGGCAAATCTCAGCAGGTCTGGCAGCATCTGTAAGGAGAGAAAAGAGCTGACGTTTCGAGTCCAGATGACTCTTTGCTAAAGCTAAAAGACATATAAATAGGGAGATAGTTATACGTACAGTGAATTCCATTCTTCCAGTGAAGCTCAACGCAAACTGGAGGAACAGCATCTCATCTTCTGGCTAGGCACATTACAACCTTCCGGTCTCAACATCGAATTCAACAACTGCAGGTGATTAGCTATACCCCACCTCGACCCCTTTGTTTTCATTTCATTTCATTTTTAACTGTTCTCTACCTTTTATTTCTTTATTGTCTTTCTCTATTTTTCTTCCCCCCCCACTCTTTCCCCTATTTTATCCCCCCCTTTTCCTTACCTTTTCTCCCCCTTTGCTTCCCCTTTTTCTCAATTTTAACTCTCTCCCACCCATCCCTCAACCCACCCCCACCCCCTTCCCACATCTTCATCTGTCACAGCTTACCTTCTCATTTCAGCTTCTTTGCCGTTTGGCCATTCACACCTCTTATGCTCTCTATGGACTGCCATTAACAGCCTTTCCCCTTGTTTTTGTGACTATGATTCATCTTTCATTCCCTCGCTCTGCAGTATAAATATCTCCCACTTTCTATGCCTTTTAGCTTTAACAAAGGGTCATCTGGACTCGAAACGTCAGCTCTTTTCTCTCCTTACAGATGCTGCCAGACCTGCTGAGATTTGCCAGCATTTTCTCTTTTGGTAAATCTAATGACATTATGAGCAATGTTCCTAACTATTCTCCTACTGATACTTGATATTTCCCAAAACCATATCCAGCAATCATTGAACTGCGAACATACTGATGTAGAAAATTCTCCTGAGCATGCTCTAGGAATTCTTGCCCATCTCTGCCCCTGCCTGTCCAAACTCTCCTCAAAGTTAATATTTTCCATCCCTGGCAACTTGCTCAGAAATCGCCTCTGAACTGTCTTGCTTGTGTTCACACTCTTCCTGTAATGCACTGAATAGAACAGTGTGCAGTCCTCTACTTGTAGTCTAACTGGTGTTTTATACAGTTCTCACTGTTCTTATATTCTATATGCCTTCCTAATCGCCTTAGTCCTTCAGGTATCTGTGGGTATGTGGTTTAACATCCTTCTGCCCTGCTGCATTTCTTAGTATCCTGTCATTCATTGTGTATTTCTTTGCCTTTTTTGTTCTCTCACTTCTCTGGATTGAATTGACTTTGTCACGTCTCTGCCCATCCCACCAGTTCATTGATACCTTCCTTTGGTCTACAGCTTTGTCCTCAGTAATAACCACATGGCTAATTTTCATGTTACCTGCAAACCTAATGATCTTCCTACATTTAAGTGTATATCATTGATATATATCATGAACCCATGAAGGGACCCAGTCCTGAGCCCTGTGGAACATCATTGGAATTCCCAGAAACCAACCTTGCAGTCACAAAAACACATCTCCCTTTGCTTCCTGTCAGAGCCAATTGCGGATCCAACTTGCTGCTTCTCTCCTTTGGATCTCATGGTCATTTCTTTTCTGAACCTTTTTACCTCCTCCATGAATGCCTCCCACTACTCAGACACTAATTTACCTCAAGTAACTGTTCCCAGTTCCACTTTTGTCAAATCAGATCTCAGCTGAGTAACATTGACCTTCCCACCGCTACTCGAAGTTGAATTGAACTATGTTTGCTACCACTCAAAAGCTCCAGACTAACTCCACAATTCTTCCTTTTCTTGTTGGGCTTGCTATGTCTTGGCTAAAAAAAAGCTCTGAATATATTTTAATAATGTTGCACCTTCTGTCTTGCTGATTTTATCTTAGTTAATATTAAGATAGCGGAAAACTCATATTACTGCCCTTTTGTTTCTGCACTTCTCAAGAATATGTGTACATATTTCTTTTTCTGTAGAACTCTTTTCATGGGTATCCACAGTACACCCACAATGTGATTGTTCCATTTCTGTTCTTCACTTCAACCCATATGGCCTCAGAGAAGGGCTGAGTCTGGGAGCAGAGTGTTCACAGAGGCCAAGGCCTGGGGTGGAGCGGTCACAGACACCGTGAGTGGAGCATTCACAGAGAACGAGGCCATGAGTGGAATGGTCTTTTTCTCTCGCTCTCTTTCTCACTCTCTATTTTGTGTGCTCATATATACTCTCGTTCTCCCTCTGTCACTCTTTCTATCTATTTGTTCCTCTCTGTGAGTCTGCAAATGTAATTGGGGGAAAAACTTCACACATAAACTTCACAACACAAGGAGACGTTCAGGGCTAAATCTGTAAACATTTAATTTATTTTGATCTAGGTCCAATACAAGTTACATTAATTAGCTAAAAACACCGATCGCTGTGCAGAGTGAGCCGTGGTCCCCCCCTCCGCATCCACCGATCGCTGGGCATCGTGTGCCGTGGCCCCCCCTCCGCATCCACCGATCGCTGGGCATCGTGTGCCGTGGCCTCCCCTTCACACCCACCGATCGCTGTGCAGAGTGCACAATGGTCCCCCCGTCCCCTCACATTCGCTGTATATCGTGCGCTGTGGTCTCCCCCCTCGACCCACATTTGCTGTGCAGATCGCGGTGTGGTACGCAGCGGTCCCTCCTCTCCCCACACCGATCTCTGTGTGGAGTGTGCTGCTGTTCCCCTTCCCCCACACCGATCGCAGTGCAGCATGCACTGCAGTCTCCCCTCACACACCGATCGCAGTGCAGCATGCACTGCAGTCTCCCCTCCCCCACCCACCGATCGCTGTGTGGAGTGCGCAGCAGTCTCCCCTCACACACCTATCGCTGTGTGGAGTGCGCTGCAGTCTCCCCTCACACACCGATCGCTGTGTGGAGTGCACTGCAGTCTCCCCTCCCCCACCCACCGATCGCTGTGTGGAGTGCGCTGCAGTCTCCCCTACCCCCCCCCCGACCGATCGCTGCATGGAGCGCGCTGCAGTCTCCCCTCCCCCATTGATCGCTGTGTGGAGTGCGCTGCAGTCTCCCCTCCCCCACCGATCGCTGTGTGGAGTGCGCAGCAGTCTCCCCTCCCCCACCGATCGCTGTGTGGAGTGCGCTGCAGTCTCCCCTCCCCCACCGATCGGTGTGGAGTGCGCTGCAGTCTCCCCTCCCCCACCGATCGCTGTGTGGAGTGCGCTGCAGTCTCCCCTCCCCCACCGACCGATCGCTGTGTGGAGTGCACTGCAGTCTCCCCTCCCCCACCCACCGATCGCTGTGTGGAGTGCGCTGTAGTCTCCCCTCCCCCACCCACCGATCGCTGTGTGGAGTGCGCTGCAGTCTCCCCTCCCCCACCCACCGATCGCTGTGTGGAGTGCGCTGCAGTCTCCCCTCCCCCACCCACCGATCGCTGTGTGGAGTGCGCTGCAGTCTCCCCTCCCCCACCCACCGATCGCTGTGTGGAGTGCGCTGCAGTCTCCCCTCCCCCACCGATCGCTGTGTGGAGTGCGCTGTAGTCTCCCCTCCCCCACCGATCGCTGTGTGGAGTGCGCTGCAGTCTCCCCTCACACACCCACCGATCACTGTGTGGAGTGCGCTGCAGTCTCCCCTCACACACCGATCGCTGTGTGGAGTGCGCTGCAGTCTCCCCTCCCCCACCCACCGATCGCTGTGTGGAGGGCGCTGCAGTCTCCCCTCCCCCACCCACCGATCGCTGTGTGGAGTGCGCTGCAGTCTCCCCTCCCCCACCGACCGATCGCTGTGTGGAGTGCGCTGCAGTCTCCCCTCCCCCACCGACCGATCGCTGTGTGGAGTGCGCTGCAGTCTCCCCTCCCCACCCACCGATCGCTGTGTGGAGCGCGCTGTAGTCTCCCCTCCCCCACCGACCGATCGCTGTGTGGAGTGCGCTGCAGTCTCCGCTCCCCCACCCACCGATCGCTGTGTTGAGTGCGCTGTAGTCTCCCCTCCCCCACCCACCCATCGCTGTGTATCGTGTGCCGTGGTCCCCCCTCCACACCCACCGATCGCTGTGCAGAGTGCACAATGGTCCCCCCGTCCCCTCACATTCGCTGTATATCGTGCGCTGTGGTCTCCCCCCTCGACTCACATTTGCTGTGCAGATCGCGGTGTGGTACGCAGCGGTCCCTCCTCTCCCCACACCGATCTCTGTGTGGAGTGTGCTGCTGTTCCCCTTCCCCCACACCGATCGCAGTGCAGCATGCTCTGCAGTCTCCCCTCACACACCGATCGCAGTGCAGCATGCTCTGCAGTCTCCCCTCACACACCGATCGCAGTGCAGCATGCACTGCAGTCTCCCCTCCCCCACACCGATCGCAGTGCAGCATGCACTGCAGTCTCCCCTCCCCCACTGATCGCTGTGTGGAGTGCGCTGCAGTCTCCCCTCCCCCACCAATCGCTGTGTGGAGTGCGCTGCAGTCTCCCCTACCCCCCCGACCGATCGCTGTGTGGAGCGCGCTGCAGTCTCCCCTACCCCCCCGACCGATCGCTGTGTGGAGCGCGCTGCAGTCTCCCCGACCCCCCCAACAGATCGCTGTGTGGAGTGCGCTGCAGTCTCCCCGACCCCCACCGATCGCTGTGTGGAGTGCGCTGCAGTCTTCCCTCCCCCACCGATCGCTGTGTGGAGTGCGCTGCAGTCTCCCCTCCCCCACCGACCGATCGCTGTGTGGAGTGCGCTGCAGTCTCCCCTCCCCCACCGACCGATCGCTGTGTGGAGTGCGCTGCAGTCTCCCCGACCCCACCCACCGATCGCTGTGTGGAGTGCGCTGCAGTCTCCCCTCCCCCACCGATCGCTGTGTGGAGTGCGCTGCAGTCTCCCCTCCCCCACCGACCGATCGTGGTGTGGAGTGCGCTGCAGTCTCCTCTCCCCCACCCACCGATCGCTGTGTGGAGTGCGCTGCAGTCTCCCCTCCCCCACCCACCGATCGCTGTGTGGAGTGCGCTGCAGTCTCCCCTCCCCCACCGATCGTTGTGTGGAGTGCGCTGCAGTCTCCCCGACCCCACCCACCGATCGCTGTGTGGTGTGCGCTGCAGTCTCCCCTCCCCCACCGATCGCTGTGTGGTGTGCGCTGCAGTCTCCCCTCCCCCCCCGATCGCTGTGTGGAGTGCGCTGCAGTCTCCCCTCCCCCACCGATCGCTGTGTGGAGTGCGCTGCAGTCTCCCCTCCCCCACCGATCGCTGTGTGGAGCGCGCTGCAGTCTCCCCTCCCCCACCGACCGATCGCTGTGTGGAGTGCGCTGTAGTCTCCCCTCCTCCACCCACCGATCGCTGTGTGGAGTGCGCTGTAGTCTCCCCTCCCCCACCGACCGATCGCTGTGTGGAGCGCGCTGCAGTCTCCCCTCCCCCACCGACCGATCGCTGTGTGGAGTGCGCTGTAGTCTCCCCTCCCCCACCGACCGATCGCTGTGTGGAGCGCGCTGTAGTCTCCCCTCCCCCACCCACCGATCGCTGTGTGGAGTGCGCTGTAGTCTCTCCTCCCCCACCGACCGATCGCTGTGTGGAGCGCGCTGCAGTCTCCCCTCCCCCACCCACCGATCGCTGTGTGGAGTGCGCTGCAGTCTCCCCTCACACACCGATCTCTGTGTGGAGTGCGCTGCAGTCTCCCCTCACACACCGATCGCTGTGTGGAGTGCGCTGTAGTCTCCCCTCCCCCACCCACCGATCGCTGTGTGGAGTGCGCTGTAGTCTCCCCTCCCCCACCCACCGATCGCTGTGTGGAGTGCGCTGCAGTCTCCCCTCCCCCACCCACCGATCGCTGTGTGGAGTGCGCTGTAGTCTCTCCTCCCCCACCGACCGATCGCTGTGTGGAGCGCGCTGCAGTCTCCCCTCCCCCACCCACCGATCGCTGTGTGGAGTGCGCTGCAGTCTCCCCTCCCCCACCCACCGATCGCTGTGCACCGTGTGCCGTGGTCCCCCCTCCACACCCACCGATCGCTGTGCAGAGTGCACAATGGTCCCCCCGTCCCCTCACATTCGCTGTATATCGTGCGCTGTGGTCTCCCCCCTCGACCCACATTTGCTGTGCAGATCGCGGTGTGGTACGCAGCGGTCCCTCCTCTCCCCACACCGATCTCTGTGTGGAGTGTGCTGCTGTTCCCCTTCCCCCACACCGATCGCAGTGCAGCATGCTCTGCAGTCTCCCCTCACACACCGATCGCAGTGCAGCATGCACTGCAGTCTCCCCTCCCCCACCGATCGCTGTGTGGAGTGCGCTGCAGTCTCCCCTCCCCCACCGATCGCTGTGTGGAGTGCGCTGCAGTCTCCCCTACCCCCCCGACCGATTGCTGTGTGGAGCGCGCTGCAGTCTCCCCTCCCCCACCGATCGCTGTGTGGAGGGCGCTGCAGTCTCCCCGACCCCCCCAACAGATCGCTGTGTGGAGTGCGCTGCAGTCTCCCCGACCCCCACCGATCGCTGTGTGGAGTGCGCTGCAGTCTCCCCTCCCCCACCGACCGATCGCTGTGTGGAGTGCGCTGCAGTCTCCCCTCCCCCACCGACCGATCGCTGTGTGGAGTGCGCTGCTGTCTCCCCTCCCCCACCGATCGCTGTGTGGAGTGCGCTGCAGTCTCCCCTCCCCCACCCACCGATCGCTGTGTGGAGTGCGCTGCTGTCTCCCCTCCCCCACCGATCGCTGTGTGGAGTGCGCTGCTGTCTCCCCTCCCCCACCGATCGCTGTGTGGAGTGCGCTGCAGTCTCCCCGACCCCACCCACCGATCGCTGTGTGGAGTGCGCTGCAGTCTCCCCGACCCCACCCACCGATCGCTGTGTGGAGTGCGCTGCAGTCTCCCCTCCCCCACCGATCGCTGTGTGGAGTGCGCTGCAGTCTCCCCTCCCCCACCCACCGATCGCTGTGTGGAGTGCGCTGCAGTCTCCCCTCCCCCACCCACCGATCGCTGTGTGGAGTGCGCTGCAGTCTCCCCTCCCCCACCGACCGATCGTTGTGTGGAGTGCGCTGCAGTCTCCCCGACCCCACCCACCGATCGTTGTGTGGAGTGCGCTGTAGTCTCCCCTCCCCCACCCACCGATCGCTGTGTGGAGTGCGCTGCAGTCTCCCCTCCCCCACCGATCGCTGTGTGGAGTGCGCTGCAGTCTCCCCTCCCCCACCGATCGCTGTGTGGAGTGCGCTGCAGTCTCCCCTCCCCCACCCACCGATCGCTGTGTGGAGTGCGCTGTAGTCTCCCCTCCCCCACCCACCGATCGCTGTGTGGAGTGCGCTGTAGTCTCCCCTCCCCCACCGACCGATCGCTGTGTGGAGTGCGCTGTAGTCTCTCCTCCCCCACCGACCGATCGCTGTGTGGAGTGCGCTGCAGTCTCCCCTCCCCCACCGATCGCTGTGTGGAGTGCGCTGCAGTCTCCCCTCCCCCACCGACCGATCGCTGTGTGGAGTGCGCTGTAGTCTCCCCTCCCCCACCCACCGATCGCTGTGTGGAGTGCGCTGTAGTCTCCCCTCCCCCACCGACCGATCGCTGTGTGGAGTGCGCTGTAGTCTCTCCTTCCCCACCGACCGATCGCTGTGTGGAGCACGCTGCAGTCTCCCCTCCCCCACCCACCGATCGCTGTGTGGAGTGCGCTGTAGTCTCCCCTCCCCCACCCACCGATCGCTGTGTGGAGTGCGCTGCAGTCTCCCCTCCCCCACCCACCGATCGCTGTGTGGAGTGCGCTGCAGTCTCCCCTCCCCCACCCACCGATCGCTGTGTGGAGTGCGCTGCAGTCTCCCCTCCCCCACCCACCGATCGCTGTGTGGAGTGCGCTGTAGTCTCCCCTCCCCCACCCACCGATCGCTGTGCACCGTGTGCCGTGGTCCCCCCTCCACACCCACCGATCGCTGTGCAGAGTGCACAATGGTCCCCCCGTCCCCTCACATTCGCTGTATATCGTGCGCTGTGGTCTCCCCCCTCGACTCACATTTGCTGTGCAGATCGCGGTGTGGTACGCAGCGGTCCCTCCTCTCCCCACACCGATCTCTGTGTGGAGTGTGCTGCTGTTCCCCTTCCCCCACACCGATCGCAGTGCAGCATGCTCTGTGGTCTCCCCTCACCCACCGATCGCAGTGCAGCATGCACTGCAGTCTCCCCTCCCCCACCCACCGATCGCTGTGTGGAGTGCGCTGCAGTCTCCCCTCCCCCACCGATCGCTGTGTGGAGTGCGCTGCAGTCTCCCCTCACACACCCACCGATCGCTGTGTGGAGTGCGCTGCAGTCTCCCCTCACCCACCGATCGCTGTGTGGAGTGCGCTGCAGTCTCCCCTCCCCCACCGACCGATCGCTGTGTGGAGTGCGCTGCAGTCTCCCCTCACCCACCGATCGCTGTATGGAGTGCACTGCAGTCTCCCCTCACACACCGATCGCTGTGTGGAGTGCGCTGCAGTCTCCCCGACCCCACCGATCGCTGTGTGGAGTGCGCTGCAGTCTCCCCTCCCCCACCGATCGCTGTGTGGAGTGCACTGCAGTCTCCCCTCACACACCGATCGCTGTGTGGAGTGCGCTGCAGTCTCCCCTCCCCCAATGATCGCTGTCTGGAGTGCGCTGCAGTCTCCCCTCCCCCACCGATCGCTGTGTGGAGTGCGCTGCAGTCTCCCCTCCCCCACCGATCGCTGTGTGGAGTGCGCTGCAGTCTCCCCTCCCCCACCGATCGCTGTGTCGAGTGCGCTGCAGTATCCCCTCCCCCACCGATCGCTGTGTGGAGTGCGCTGCAGTCTCCCCTCCCCCACCCACCGATCACTGTGTGGAGTGCGCTGCAGTCTCCCCTACCCCCCCGACCGATCGCTGTGTGGAGCGCACTGCAGTCTCCCCTCCCCCACTGATCGCTGTGTGGAGTGCGCTGCAGTCTCCCCTCCCCCACCGATCGCTGTGTGGAGTGCGCTGCAGTCTCCCCTACCCCCCCGACCGATCGCTGTGTGGAGCGCACTGCAGTCTCCCCTCCCCCACTGATCGCTGTGTGGAGTGCGCTGCAGTCTCCCCTCCCCCACCGATCGCTGTGTGGAGTGCGCTGCAGTCTCCCCTACCCCCCCGACCGATCGCTGTGTGGAGTGCGCTGCAGTCTCCCCTCCCCCACCCACCGATCGCTGTGTGGAGCGCGCTGCAGTCTCCCCTCCCCCACCGATCGCTGTGTGGAGTGCGCTGCTGTCTCCCCTCCCCCCCTGACCGATCGCTGTGTGGAGGGCGCTGCAGTCTCCCCTCCCCCACCCACCGATCGCTGGGCATCGTGTGCCGTGGTCCCCCCTCCACACCCACCGATCGCTGGGCACCGTGTGCCGTGGTCCCCCCTCCACACCCACCGATCGCTGTGCATCGTGTGCCGTGGTCCCCCCTCTCCACCCACCGATCGCTGTGCAGAGTGCACAATGGTCCCCCCGTCCCCTCACATTCGCTGTATATCGTGCGCTGTGGTCTCCCCCCTCGACCCACATTTGCTGTGCAGATCGCGGTGTGGTACGCAGCGGTCCCTCCTCTCCCCACACCGATCTCTGTGCGGAGTGTGCTGCTGTTCCCCTTCCCCCACACCGATCGCAGTGCAGCATGCACTGCAGTCTCCCCTCACATACCGATCGCAGTGCAGCATGCGCTGCAGTCTCCCCTCACACACCGATCGCTGTGTGGAGTGCGCTGCAGTCTCCCCTCACACACCGATAGCTGTGTGGAGTGCGCTGCAGTCTCCCCTCCCCCACCGATCGCTGTGTGGAGCGCGCTGCAGTCTCCCCGACCCCCCCGATCGCTGTGTGGAGTGCGCTGCAGTCTCCCCTCCCCCACCGATCGCTGTGTGGAGTGCGCTGCAGTCTCCCCTCCCCCACCGATCGCTGTGTGGAGTGCGCTGCAGTCTCCCCTCCCCCACCGATCGCTGTGTGGAGTGCGCTGCAGTCTCCCCGACCCCACCGACCGATCGCTGTGTGGAGCGCGCTGCAGTCTCCCCTCCCCCACCGATCGCTGTGTGGAGGGCGCTGTAGTCTCCCCTCCCCCACCCACCGATCGCTGTGTGGAGTGCGCTGCAGTCTCCCCTCCCCCACCCACCGATCGCTGTGCACCGTGTGCCGTGGTCCCCCCTCCACACCCACCGATCGCTGTGCACCGTGTGCCGTGGTCCCCCCTCCACACCCACCGATCGCTGTGCAGAGTGCACAATGGTCCCCCCGTCCCCTCACATTCGCTGTATATCGTGCGCTGTGGTCTCCCCCCTCGACCCACATTTGCTGTGCAGATCGCGGTGTGGTACGCAGCGGTCCCTCCTGTCCCCACACCGATCTCTGTGCGGAGTGTGCTGCTGTTCCCCTTCCCCCACACCGATCGCAGTGCAGCATGCTCTGCAGTCTCCCCTCACATACCGATCGCAGTGCAGCATGCACTGCAGTCTCCCCTCACACACCGATCGCTGTGTGGAGTGCGCTGCAGTCTCCCCTCCCCCACCCACCGATCGCTGTGTGGAGTGCGCTGCAGTCTCCCCTCCCCCACCCACCGATCGCTGTGTGGAGTCCGCTGCAGTCTCCCCTCACACACCGATCGCTGTGTGGAGTCCGCTGCAGTCTCCCCTCACACACCGATCGCTGTGTGGAGTCCGCTGCAGTCTCCCCTCCCCCACCGATCGCTGTGTGGAGTGCGCTGCAGTCTCCCCTCACCCACCGATCGCTGTGTGGAGCGCGCTGCAGTCTCCCCTCCCCCACCCACCGATCGCTGTGTGGAGTGCGCTGCAGTCTCCCCTCCCCCCCCCACCGATCGCTGTGTGGAGTGCGCTGCAGTCTCCCCTCCCCCACCGACCGATCGCTGTGTGGAGTGCGCTGCAGTCTCCCCTCCCCCACCCACCGATCGCTGTGTGGAGTGCGCTGCAGTCTCCCCTCCCCCACCGACCGATCGCTGTGTGGAGTGCGCTGCAGTCTCCCCTCCCCTCCCCCACCGATCGCTGTGTGGAGTGCGCTGCAGTCTCCCCTCCCCCACCGACCGATCGCTGTGTGGAGTGCGCTGCAGTCTCCCCTCCCCCACCGACCGATCGCTGTGTGGAGTGCGCTGCAGTCTCCCCTCACACACCGATCGCTGTGTGGAGTGCGCTGCAGTCTCCCCTCCCCCACCCACCGATCGCTGTGTGGAGTGCGCTGCAGTCTCCCCTCCCCCACCCACCGATCGCTGTGTGGAGCGCGCTGCAGTCTCCCCTCCCCCACCCACCGATCGCTGTGTGGAGTGCGCTGCAGTCTCCCCTCCCCCACCGATCGCTGTGTGGAGTGCGCTGCAGTCTCCCCTCCCCCACCCACCGATCGCTGTGTGGAGTGCGCTGCAGTCTCCCCTCCCCCACCCACCGATCGCTGTGTGGAGTGCGCTGCAGTCTCCCCTCCCCCACCGATCGCTGTGTGGAGTGCGCTGCAGTCTCCCCTCCCCCACCCACCGATCGCTGTGTATCATCCGCTGTAGTCTCCCCTCCCCCACCCACCGATCGCTGTGTATCGTCCGCTGTAGTCTCCCCTCCCCCACCCACCGATCGTTGTGTGGAGTGCGCTGTAGTCTCCCCTCCCCCACCCACCGATCGCTGTGTGGAGTGCGCTGCAGTCTCCCCTCCCCCACCCACCGATCGCTGTGTATCGTCCGCTGTCGTCTCCCCTCCCCCACCCACCGATCGCTGTGTATCGTCCGCTGCAGTTCTCCTTCCCCCACCGACCGATCGCTGTGTGGTGTGCACTGCAGTCTCCCCTCCCCCACCCACCGATCGCTGTGTGGAGTGCGCTGCAGTCTCCCCTCCCCCACCGACCGATCGCTGTGTGGAGTGCGATGCAGTCTCCCCTCCTCTCCCCCACCGATCGCTGTGTGGAGTGCGATGCAGTTTCCCCTCCCCTCCCCCACCGATCGCTGTGTGGAGCGCGCTGCAGTCTCCCCTCCCCCACCCACCGATCGCTGTGTGAAGTGCGCTGCAGTCTCCCCTCCCCCACCGACCGATCGCTGTGTGGAGTGCGCTGCAGTCTCCCCGACCCCACCCACCGATCGCTGTATATCGTCCGCTGTAGTCCCCCCTCCACACCCACCGATCGCTGTGCATCGTGTGCCGTGGTCCCCCCTCTCCACCCACCGATCGCTGTGCAGAGTGCACAATGGTCCCCCCGTCCCCTCACATTCGCTGTATATCGTGCGCTGTGGTCTCCCCCCTCGACCCACATTTGCTGTGCAGATCGCGGTGTGGTACGCAGCGGTCCCTCCTCTCCCCACACCGATCTCTGTGTGGAGTGTGCTGCTGTTCCCCTTCCCCCACACCGATCGCAGTGCAGCATGCTCTGCAGTCTCCCCTCACACACCGATCGCAGTGCAGCATGCTCTGCAGTCTCCCCTCACATACCGATCGCAGTGCAGCATGCGCTGCAGTCTCCCCTCACACACCGATAGCTGTGTGGAGCGCGCTGCAGTCTCCCCTCACACACCGATCGCTGTGTGGAGTGCGCTGCAGTCTCCCCTCCCCCACCGATCGCTCTGTGGAGTGCGCTGTAGTCTCCCCTCCCCCACCGATCGCTGTGTGGAGCGCGCTGCAGTCTCCCCTCACCCACCGATCGCTGTGTGGAGTGCGCTGCAGTCTCCCCTCCCCCACCCACCGATCGCTGTGTGGAGCGCGCTGCAGTCTCCCCTCACACACCGATCGCTGTGTGGAGTGCGCTGTAGTCTCCCCTCCCCCACCGATCGCTGTGTGGAGCGCGCTGCAGTCTCCCCGACCCCACCCACCGATCGCTGTGTGGAGCGCGCTGCAGTCTCCCCTCACCCACCGATCGCTGTGTGGAGTGCGCTGCAGTCTCCCCTCCCCCACCCACCGATCGCTGTGTGGAGTGCGCTGTAGTCTCCCCTCCCCCACCGATCGCTCTGTGGAGTGCGCTGCAGTCTCCCCTCACCCACCGATCGCTGTGTGGAGGGCGCTGCAGTCTCCCCTCCCCCACCCACCGATCGCTGTGTGGAGGGCGCTGCAGTCTCCCCTCCCCCACCCACCGATCGCTGTGTGGAGTGCGCTGCAGCTCCCCTCCCCCACCCACCGATCGCTGTGTATCGTCCGCTGTAGTCTCCCCTCCCCCACCCACCGATCGCTGTGTATCGTCCGCTGTAGTCTCCCCTCCCCCACCCAGCGATCGTTGCGTGGAGTGCGCTGCAGTCTCCCCTCCCCCACCGACCGATCGCTGTGTGGAGTGCGCTGCAGTCTCCCCTCCCCCACCGACCGATCGCTGTGTGGAGTGCGCTGCAGTCTCCCCTCCCCCACCGACCGATCGCTGTGTATCATCCGCTGTAGTCTCCCCTCCCCCACCCACCGATCGCTGTGTATCGTCCGCTGTAGTCTCCCCTCCCCCACCGACCGATCGTTGTGTGGAGTGCGCTGCAGTCTCCCCTCCCCCACCGACCGATCGCTGTGTGGAGTGCGCTGCAGTCTCCCCTCCCCCACCGATCGCTGTGTGGAGTGCGCTGCAGTCTCCCCGACCCCCCCGATCGCTGTGTGGAGTGCGCTGCAGTCTCCCCTCCCCCACCGATCGCTGTGTGGAGTGCGCTGCAGTCTCCCCGACCCCACCGACCGATCGCTGTGTGGAGCGCGCTGCTGTCTCCCCTCCCCCACCGATCGCTGTGTGGAGGGCGCTGTAGTCTCCCCTCCCCCACCCACCGATCGCTGTGTGGAGTGCGCTGCAGTCTCCCCTCCCCCACCCACCGATCGCTGTGCACCGTGTGCCGTGGTCCCCCCTCCACACCCACCGATCGCTGTGCACCGTGTGCCGTGGTCCCCCCTCCACACCCACCGATCGCTGTGCAGAGTGCACAATGGTCCCCCCGTCCCCTCACATTCGCTGTATATCGTGCGCTGTGGTCTCCCCCCTCGACCCACATTTGCTGTGCAGATCGCGGTGTGGTACGCAGCGGTCCCTCCTGTCCCCACACCGATCTCTGTGCGGAGTGTGCTGCTGTTCCCCTTCCCCCACACCGATCGCAGTGCAGCATGCTCTGCAGTCTCCCCTCACATACCGATCGCAGTGCAGCATGCTCTGCAGTCTCCCCTCACATACCGATCGCAGTGCAGCATGCGCCGCAGTCTCCCCTCACACACCGATCGCTGTGTGGAGCGCGCCGCAGTCTCCCCTCCCCCACCCACCGATCGCTGTGTGGAGTGCGCTGCAGTCTCCCCTCCCCCACCCACCGATCGCTGTGTGGAGCGCGCTGCAGTCTCCCCTCCCCCACCGATCGCTGTGTGGAGTCCGCTGCAGTCTCCCCTCACACACCGATCGCTGTGTGGAGTCCGCTGCAGTCTCCCCTCACACACCGATCGCTGTGTGGAGTGCGCTGCAGTCTCCCCTCACCCACCGATCGCTGTGTGGAGTGCGCTGCAGTCTCCCCTCCCCCCCCCACCGATCGCTGTGTGGAGCGCGCTGCAGTCTCCCCTCCCCCACCCACCGATCGCTGTGTGGAGCGCGCTGCAGTCTCCCCTCCCCCACCGATCGCTGTGTGGAGTCCGCTGCAGTCTCCCCTCACACACCGATCGCTGTGTGGAGTCCGCTGCAGTCTCCCCTCACACACCGATCGCTGTGTGGAGTGCGCTGCAGTCTCCCCTCACCCACCGATCGCTGTGTGGAGTGCGCTGCAGTCTCCCCTCCCCCCCCCACCGATCGCTGTGTGGAGTGCGCTGCAGTCTCCCCTCACACACCGATCGCTGTGTGGAGTGCGCTGCAGTCTCCCCTCCCCCACCGATCGCTGTGTGGAGTGCGCTGCAGTCTCCCCTCCCCCCCCCACCGATCGCTGTGTGGAGTGCGCTGCAGTCTCCCCTCCCCCACCGATCGCTGTGTGGAGTGCGCTGCAGTCTCCCCTCCCCCACCGATCGCTGTGTGGAGTGCGCTGCAGTCTCCCCTCCCCCCCCCACCGATCGCTGTGTGGAGTGCGCTGCAGTCTCCCCTCACACACCGATCGCTGTGTGGAGTGCGCTGCAGTCTCCCCTCACACACCGATCGCTGTGTGGAGTGCGCTGCAGTCTCCCCTCCCCCACCGATCGCTGTGTGGAGTGCGCTGCAGTCTCCCCTCCCCCCCCCACCGATCGCTGTGTGGAGTGCGCTGCAGTCTCCCCTCCCCCACCGATCGCTGTGTGGAGTGCGCTGCAGTCTCCCCTCCCCCCCCCACCGATCGCTGTGTGGAGTGCGCTGCAGTCTCCCCTCCCCCACCGACCGATCGCTGTGTGGAGTGCGCTGCAGTCTCCCCTCCCCCACCGATCGCTGTGTGGAGTGCGCTGCAGTCTCCCCTCCCCCACCCACCGATCGCTGTGTGGAGTGCGCTGCAGTCTCCCCTCCCCCACCCACCGATCGCTGTGTGGAGTGCGCTGCTGTCTCCCCTCCCCCACCCACCGATCGCTGTGTGGAGTGCGCTGCAGTCTCCCCTCCCCCACCCACCGATCGCTGTGTGGAGTGCGCTGCAGTCTCCCCTCCCCCACCGATCGCTGTGTGGAGTGCGCTGCAGTCTCCCCTCACCCACCGATCGCTGTGTGGAGTGCGCTGCAGTCTCCCCTCCCCCACCGATCGCTGTGTGGAGTGCGCTGCAGTCTCCCCTCCCCCACCCACCGATCGCTGTGTGGAGTGCGCTGCAGTCTCCCCTCCCCCACCGATCGCTGTGTGGAGTGCGCTGCAGTCTCCCCTCCCCCACCCACCGATCGCTGTGTATCATCCGCTGTAGTCTCCCCTCCCCCACCCACCGATCGCTGTGTATCGTCCGCTGTAGTCTCCCCTCCCCCACCCACCGATCGTTGTGTGGAGTGCGCTGTAGTCTCCCCTCCCCCACCCACCGATCGCTGTGTGGAGTGCGCTGCAGTCTCCCCTCCCCCACCCACCGATCGCTGTGTATCGTCCGCTGCAGTTCTCCTTCCCCCACCGACCGATCGCTGTGTGGTGTGCACTGCAGTCTCCCCTCCCCCACCCACCGATCGCTGTGTGGAGTGCGCTGCAGTCTCCCCTCCCCCACCGACCGAATGCTGTGTGGAGTGCGATGCAGTCTCCCCTCCCCTCCCCCACCGATCGCTGTGTGGAGTGCGATGCAGTCTCCCCTCCCCTCCCCCACCGATCGCTGTGTGGAGTGCGCTGCAGTCTCCCCTCCCCCACCCACCGATCGCTGTGTGGAGTGCGCTGCAGTCTCCCCTCCCCCACCCACCGATCGCTGTGTATCGTCCGCTGTAGTCTCCCCTCCCCCACCCACCGATCGCTGTGTATCGTCCGCTGTAGTCTCCCCTCCCCCACCCACCGATCGTTGTGTGGAGTGCGCTGCAGTCTCCCCTCCCCCACCCACCGATCGCTGTGTGGAGGGCGCTGCAGTCTCCCCTCCCCCACCCACCGATCGCTGTGTGGAGTGCGCTGCAGTCTCCCCTCCCCCACCCACCGATCGCTGGGCAGAGTGCACAATGGTCCCCCCGTCCCCTCACATTCGCTGTATATCGTGCGCTGTGGTCTCCCCCCTCGACCCACATTTGCTGTGCAGATCGCGGTGTGGTACGCAGCGGTCCCTCCTGTCCCCACACCGATCTCTGTGTGGAGTGTGCTGCTGTTCCCCTCCCCACACCGATCGCAGTGCAGCATGCTCTGCAGTCTCCGCTCACACACCGATCGCAGTGCAGCATGCACTGCAGTCTCCCCTCCCCCACACCGATCGCAGTGCAGCATGCACTGCAGTCTCCCCTCCCCCACACCGATCGCAGTGCAGCATGCACTGCAGTCTCCCCTCCCCCACCCACCGATCGCTGTGTGGAGTGCGCTGCAGTCTCCCCTCCCCCACCGACCGATCGCTGTGTGGAGCGCACTGCAGTCTCCCCTCACACACCGATCGCAGTACAGCATGCACTGCAGTCTCCCCTCCCCCACCGATCGCTGTGTGGAGCGCGCTGCAGTCTCCCCTCACACACCGATCGCAGTGCAGCATGCGCTGCAGTCTCCCCTCACACACCGATCGCTGTGTGGAGTGCGCTGCAGTCTGCCCTCCCCCACCCACCGATCGCTGTGTGGAGTGCGCTGCAGTCTCCCCTCCCCCACCGACCGATCGCTGTGTGGAGTGCGCTGCAGTCTCCCCTCCCCCACCGATCGCTGTGTGGAGTGCGCTGCAGTCTCCCCTCCCCCACCGATCGCTGTGTGGAGCGCACTGCAGTCTCCCCTCCCCCACCGATCGCTGTGTGGAGCGCACTGCAGTCTCCCCTCCCCCACCGATCGCTGTGTGGAGTGCACTGCAGTCTCCCCTCCCCCACTGATTGATGTGTGGAGTGCACTGCAGTCTCCCCTCACACACCGATCGCTGTGTGGAGTGCGCTGCAGTCTCTCCTCCCCCACTGATCGCTGTGTGGAGCGCGCTGCAGTCTCCCCTCCCCCACCGATCGCTGTGTGGAGCGCGCTGCAGTCTCCCCTCCCCCACCGATCGCTGTGTGGAGCGCGCTGCAGTCTCCCCTCCCCCACCGATCGCAGTGCAGCATGCGCTGCAGTCTCCCCTCCCCCACCGATCGCTGTGTGGAGTGCACTGCAGTCTCCCCTCCCCCACCGATCGCAGTGCAGCATGCGCTGCAGTCTCCCCTCCCCCACCGATCGCTGTGTGGAGTGCGCTGCAGTCTCCCCTCCCCCACCCACCGATCGCTGTGTGGAGTGCGCTGCAGTCTCCCCTCACACACCGATCGCTGTGTGGAGTGCGCTGCAGTCTCCCCTCCCCCACTGATCGCTGTGTGGAGCGCGCTGCAGTCTCCCCTCCCCCACCGATCGCTGTGTGGAGCGCGCTGCAGTCTCCCCTCCCCCACCGATCGCTGTGTGGAGTGCGCTGCAGTCTCCCCTCCCCCACCGATCGCAGCGCAGCATGCGCTGCAGTCTCCCCTCCCCCACCGATCGCTGTGTGGAGCGCGCTGCAGTCTCCCCTCACACACCGATCGCAGTGCAGCATGCACTGCAGTCTCCCCTCACACACCGATCGCTGTGTGGAGTGCGCTGCAGTCTCCCCTCCCCCACTGATCGCTGTGTGGAGCGCGCTGCAGTCTCCCCTCCCCCACCGATCGCTGTGTGGAGCGCGCTGCAGTCTCCCCTCCCCCACCGATCGCTGTGTGGAGTGCGCTGCAGTCTCCCCTCCCCCACCGATCGCTGTGTGGAGCGCGCTGCAGTCTCCCCTCCCCCACCGATCGCTGTGTGGAGTGCACTGCAGTCTCCCCTCACACACCGATCGCTGTGTGGAGGGCGCTGCAGTCTCCCCTCCCCCACCGATCGCTGTGTGGAGCGCGCTGCAGTCTCCCCTCCCCCACCGATCGCTGTGTGGAGTGCGCTGCAGTCTCCCCTCCCCCACCGATCGCTGTGTGGAGCGCGCTGCAGTCTCCCCTCCCCCACCGATCGCTGTGTGGAGTGCACTGCAGTCTCCCCTCACACACCGATCGCTGTGTGGAGCGCGCTGCAGTCTCCCCTCCCCCACCGATCGCTGTGTGGAGTGCACTGCAGTCTCCCCTCACACACCGATCGCTGTGTGGAGTGCGCTGCAGTCTCCCCTCACACACCGATCGCTGTGTGGAGTGCGCTGCAGTCTCCCCTCCCCCACCGATCGCTGTGTGGAGTGCGCTGCAGTCTCCCCTCCCCCACCGATCGCTGTGTGGAGTGCACTGCAGTCTCCCCTCACACACCGATCGCTGTGTGGAGTGTGCTGCTGTTCCCCTTCCCCGACACCGATCGCAGTGCAGCATGCACTGCAGTCTCCCCTCCCCCAGCGATCGCTGTGTGGAGGGCGCTGCAGTCTCCCCTCCCCCACCGATCGCTGTGTGGAGGGCGCTGCAGTCTCCCCTCCCCCACCCACCGATCGCTGTGTGGAGTGCGCTGCAGTCTCCCCTCCCCCACCGATCGCTGTGTGGAGTGCACTGCAGTCTCCCCTCACCCACCGATCGCTGTGTGGAGTGCGCTGCAGTCTCCCCTCCCCCACCGATCGCTGTGTGGAGTGCGCTGCAGTCTCCCCTCCCCCACCGACCGATCGCTGTGTGGAGTGCGCTGCAGTCTCCCCTCCCCCACCGATCGCAGTGCAGCATGCACTGCAGTCTCCCCTCCCCCAGCGATCGCTGTGTGGAGGGCGCTGCAGTCTCCCCTCCCCCACCGATCGCTGTGTGGAGGGCGCTGCAGTCTCCCCTCCCCCACCGACCGATCGCTGTGTGGAGTGCGCTGCAGTCTCCCCTCCCCCACCGATCGCTGTGTGGAGTGCGCTGCAGTCTCCCCTCCCCCACCCACCGATCGCTGTGTGGAGTGCGCTGCTGTCTCCTCTCCCCCACCGATCGCTGTGTGTAGTGCGCTGCAGTCTCCCCTCCCCCACCGATCGCTGTGTGGAGTGCGCTGCTGTCTCCTCTCCCCCACCGATCGCTGTGTGGAGTGCGCTGCAGTCTCCCCTCCCCCACCGACCGATCGCTGTGTGGAGTGCGCTGCAGTCTCCCCTCCCCCACCCACCGATCGCTGTGTGGAGTGCGCTGTAGTCTCCCCTCCCCCACCCACCGATCGCTGTGTATCGTCCGCTGTGGCCTCCATCCTGCCCATTGATGATTGTACCAGCACGAGGGAAGTAACTGATCTATGAACAACTGTGAGTATTTCGTTTAAAGTCTTACAGTTATTACTATTCAATTCGTTAAAAATGTCACTAAAGGAACATTTTTTGGCATCATTCCATCAATGGGAGATGATAGTCACACAGCAAACAATCCATTTAAGTGTTCATGATTTGAACCTGCCAGGATATAGCCTCTTTGCTGCTTTGGAGAAAGGCAGAGGTGTGACTGGTGACAGGATTTTTGGGGTAAGATTTAATTTAAAGTACTTTTTTGCGGGTGTTATTTATTTATTTAATTATTTTTAAATTTTGGCGCGAAACCGGCAGTGGCCGCGGGGTTTACTGGGAAGGGTCTTTTGAGTTTTTTTTAGTGCACGGGAGGTTTAAAAGGCAGGCCCCACTATCTAACGGGCAGCGTTGGGAGCGGGCAGCGGAGTGAGAGGGAGCCGAGTGAGAACTGAGGGGCTTTGGCTCATCGGGCTTGGAGCTGAGTGAGAACTGAGGGGCTTTGGCTCATCGGGCTTGGAGCTGAGTGAGAACTGAGGGGCTTTGGCTCATCGGGCTTAGGCAGATAGGGCGAGCAGGGGTGAGTTTCTTATTTTTAATTTATAATTTACTTTTCTCTGTGTACCTCGGAAGAAAGGGTGAAATATGAGTGTTAAGCCAGTGTGTTGCTCGCAGTGCAGTATGTGGGAGGTCCTGGAGGCACCTGGCCTCCCGGACATCCACATCTGTGAGGGGTGTGTCGAGCTGCGGTTCCTGAGGGCCTGTGTTAGGGAGCTGGAACTGCAGCTTGACGATCTTAGGCAGGTGAGGGAGAATGAGGAGGTGATAGACAAGAGCTATCATTAGGTGGTCACACCAGGGCCACGGGAGGAGGCCAAGTGGGTGACAGCCAGGAAGAGTAAAACACGGGTGATTGAGAGCACCCCAGTGGAAGTGCCCCAACATAACAAGTACTCCTGTCTGAGTACTGTTGGGGGGGACAGCCCATCTGGGGGAAGCAGCAGTGGCCGTGTCTCCGGGGTGGAGTCCGGCCCTGTAACTCAGAGGGCTAAGGAAAGGAGGAGGAAGGCGGTATTAATCGGGGACTCGACAGTCAGGGGGACGGACAGGCGATTTTGCGGAGGCAGGCGGGAGTCTCGCATGGTGGTCTGCCTCCCTGGGGCTGGGATCCAGGATGTCGCTGGACGAGTCCCAGAAATCCTGAGGTGGGAGGGAGAGGAGCCGGAGGTAGCGGTACATATTGGTACCGCTGATGTGGGTAAGAAGGGGGAAGGGAACATGAAAAAAGAGTATAGGGAATTAGGGAGACAGCTGAGAAGGAGGAAAGCAAAGGTAGTAATCTCGGGATTGCTGCCTGTGCCACGGGAAGGTGAGGAAAGGAATGGAGTGAGGTGGAGGATGAATGTGTGGCTGAGGGAATGGTGCAGGGGGCGGGGATTCAGGTTCCTGGACCATTGGGACCTCTTTAGGGGCAGGTGTGACCTGTATACTAAAAACGGGTGGCACTTGAATCCCAGGGGGACCAATATCCTGGCAGGAAGGTTGGCTAAGGCTACTGGGGAGAGTTTAAACTAGATAGGTTGGGGGGAGGGGATCAAAGTGACGTGACTGAGAGTGAGGAAGGTAGCTCGCAAACAGAGAAGGGTTATAGGCAGTGCAAGAGGGCAGGTGGACTGGGAACAGAGAAGGGGAGAGGTCAGACCATAGGATTGAGATGTGTCTACACTAATGCCAGGAGTATAGTGAACAAACAACTAGCTAAAGGAGGAGAAGGCTTGGGAGATGTTAGTACCGCTTCAACAAACCGGTTCCAGATAAAGGCTGGCATAAAGACACTTTGCCTGAATGCACGAAGCATTCGAAACAAAGTAAATGAGTTGATGGCACAAATCCATACAAATGAATATGATCTAGTGTCCATCACAGAAACGTGGTTGCAGGGTGACCGGGACTGGGAACTGAATATACAGGGTTATCAGGCATTTAGGAAGGATAGACAGGTAGAAAAAGGAGGTGGGGTAGCTTTGCTAATAAAGGATAATATCAGGACGGTAGTGAGAGACGACATAGGCTCTAAGGAGCAAAACGTGGAATTGTTATGGGTGGAGATAAGGAATAGTAGGGGGAGAAAGACACTGGTAGGCGTGGTCTATAGGCCCCCAAATAATAACTTAGAGGTGGGGAGGGCTATAAACAAGCAAATAATGGATGCGTGCAAAAGTGGAACGGCAATAATCATGGGGGATTTTAACCTACATATTGATTGGTCGACTCAAATTGGACGTGGAGGGCTTGAGGAAGAGTTCTTGGAATGCTGTCGGGATTGTTTCATTGAACAGTATGTTACAGAACCTATGAGAGAGCGAGCTATCTTGGATCTGGTTCTGTGCAATGAGACAGGTAGGATTAAGGATCTTCTTGTGAAGGATCCTCTTGGGATGAGTGATCATAATATGGTGGAATTTCTGATACCAATGGAGGGTGAGAAAGTAGGGTCCCAAACCAGTGTCCTCTGCTTGAACAGAGGGGAGTACGATAGGATGAGGGTGGAATTGGCTAATGTAGACTGGGCGAGCAGACTGGTAGGTAGGACAGCTGAGGAACAGTGGAGGATTTTTAAGGAGATTTTTTAAAGTACTCAGCAAAAATATATTCCGGTGATAAAGAAGGACTGTAAGAAAAAGGATAACCGGACGTGGATAACGAAGGAAATAAAGGAGAGTATTAAAATAAAATCAGATGCGTACAGAGTGGCCAAAAATAGTGGAGAATTAGTGGATTGGGAAAGCTTTAAAGAAAAACAAAGAACGACTAAGAAAGCGATTAAGAAAGGAAAGATAGATTATGAAACTAAACTAGCTCAAAATATAAAAAATGATAGTAAAAGTTTTTACAAGTATATAAAAAGGAATAGAGTGGCTAGAGTGAATGTTGGACCCTTGGAAGATGAGAGGGGGGATTTAATAGTGGAAAACGAGGAATTGGCTGAGACTTTAAATAAGTTCTTTGTGTCGGTCTTCACGGTGGAAGACACAAATAGTTTGCCGAATATTAGAGATCGAGAGTTGGTGGGAGGGGAGGTCCTTAATACAATTACTGTTACTAAGGAGGTGGTGCTTGGTAGACTAATAGGACTGAAGGTAGACAAGTCCCCGGGCCCGGATGGAATGCATCCCAGGGTACTGAAAGAAATGGCTGAGGTAATAGCAGATGCGTTAGTAGTAATTTATCAAAATTCGCTGGACTCTGGGGTAGTGCCGGCTGACTGGAAAACAGCTACTGTTACGCCACTGTTTAAAAAAGGAAGTAGACAAAAGGCGGGTAACTACTGGCCGGTTAGCTTAACGTCTGTAGTTGGGAAGATGCTAGAGTCCATTATTAAAGAGGAAATAACAGAGCACCTGAATAAGAATGGTTCGATCAAGCAGACGCAGCATGGATTCATGAAGGGAAAGTCGTGTTTGACGAATCTACTGGACTTTTATGAAGATGTCACTAGTGCGGTTGACAGAGGGGAACCGGTGGATGTGGTGTTTTTAGATTTCCAGAAGGCGTTCGATAAGGTGCCTCACAAAAGGTTGCTGCAGAAGATTGGGGTACACGGAGTTAGGGGTAAGGTGTTGGCGTGGATTGGGGATTGGCTATCTAACAGGAAGCAGAGAGTTGGGATAAATGGGTGCTTTTCTGGTTGGCAGTTGGTGACCAGTGGCGTGCCGCAGGGATCGGTGCTGGGGCCTCAATTGTTTACCATTTACATAGATGATCTGGAGGAGGGGACTGAATGTAGGGTATTCAAGTTTGCTGATGACACGAAGGTGAGTGGGAAAGCGAATTGCGTGGAGGACGCGGAAAGTCTGCAGAGAGATTTGGATAGGCTGAGCGAGTGGGCGAGGATCTGGCAGATGGAATATAACGTTAGCAAATGTGAGGTTATCTACTTTGGAAGAAATAATAGTAAATTGGAATATTATTTAAATGGAGAAAAATTACATTGTGCGACTGTGCAGAGGGACCTGGGGGTCCTTGTGCACGAATCGCAAAAACTCAGTCTGCAGGTGCAGCAGGTGATCAAGAAGGCGAATGGAATGTTGGCCTTTATCGCGAGGGGGACAGAATATAAAAGCAGGGAGGTCTTGCTGCAACTGTACAAGGCACTGGTGAGGCTGCAACTGGAGTACTGTGTGCAGTTTTGGTCCCCTTATTTGCGAAAGGATATATTGGCCTTGGAGGGAGTGCAGAGAAGGTTCACCAGATTGATACAGGAGATGAGGGGTGTGGCTTATGAGGAGAGATTAAACAGATTGGGTCTGTACTCGTTGGAGGTTAGAAGGATGAGGGGTGATCTTATAGAGACATATAAGATAATGAAGGGGCTGGATAGGGTAGAGGTGGAGAGATTCTTTCCACTTAGAAGGGAAACCAGAACTAGAGGGCACAGCCTCAAAATAAGGGGGGGCCGGTTCAGAACAGAGTTGAGGGGGAACTTCTTCTCTCAGAGGGTAGTGAATCTCTGGAATTCTCTGCACATTGAAGTGGTGGAGGCTTCCTCGTTGAATATGTTTAAATCACGGGTAGATAGTTTTCTGATCGATAAGGGAATTAGGGGACATGGGGAGCAGGCGGGTAAGTGGAACTGATTCGCTTCAGATCAGCCATGATCTTGTTGAATGGCGGGGCAGGCTCGAAGGGCCAGATGGCCTACTCCTGCTCCTATTTCTTATGTTCTTATGATGTTCCACAAATAACAAAATAGAAATTATTGATCTTTTTCTCGTAGTTACGTCCAGGTTTCATAGTCATACAGCAAGGTCCTCAGAACATGGGTCATATAAACAACGGCTTTTCCAAAGGGTCAGTTTAGTGTTACTCATTTTGTGTATTAGCCCAAGGTAGCAGCTGCTTTCCCAATGTGAATATTGAGCTCTGCATCAAGGGGACAGGTTATCTGTCACTGTCGACTCAGGGAGCAGAGTTTACTAACCATTTCAAGTGGGTGCTTTTTAAGCATGATCAGGTCACTGCTTCCTTCCTCCAAGTTACTGTCTCCACACCCTGAACACTCGCTGCTTCCATGTCCAGTTTGACTTTTTAATCCCTTGTTGTTTCTCCACACTCTCTGTTGATGAGGATATCATTGTCATGAGAATTCTTGATTTATTCTGTTTGATTTGGCCCCTGGCACTGCAGGCACTCTCCAAGAAAGTCCCTGTTCGTTCCACACACACTGTCTCACTCTCTTATACTTGACGACTGCTGCTGTCTTCAGCCCGCTTTGTCCTCTTCCAGTACACAGATATGTTACACTGATTGCAATCCAGAATCTTATTTTTCTGGTGGTGGTTGGTGAGCTCCATCTTGCTCCATCTTGACGCTGCCGCCGCTCCTCTACCCTCGCCGCCGCTCCTCTACCCTCACCGCCGCTCCTCTATCCTCGCCGCCGCTCCTCTACCCTCGCCGCCGCTCCTTTATCCTCGCCGCCGCTCCTCTATCCTCGCCGCCGCTCCTCTATCCTCGCCGCCGCTCCTCTACCCTCGCCGCCGCTCCTCTACCCTCGCCGCCGCTCCTCTATCCTCGCCGCCGCTCCTCTACCCTCGCCGCCGCTCCTCTATCCTCGCCGCCGCTCCTCTACCCTCGCCGCCGCTCCTCTTTCCTCGCCGCCGCACCTCTATCCTCGCCGCCGCTCCTCTACCCTCGCCGCCGCTCCTCTATCCTCGCCGACGCTCCTCTATCCTCGCCGACGCTCCTCTATCCTCACCGCCGCACCTCTATCCTCGCCGCCGCTCCTCTACCCTCGCCGCCGCTCCTCTACCCTCGCCGCCGCTCCTCTACCCTCGCCGCCGCTCCTCTATCCTCGCCGCCGCTCCTCTACCCTCGCCGCCGCTCCTCTACCCTCACCGCAGCTCCTCTATCCTCACCGCCGCTCCTCTATCCTCGCCGCCGCTCCTCTACCCTCACCGCCGCTCCTCTACCCTCGCCGCCGCTCCTCTACCCTCGCCGCCGCTCCTCTACCCTCGCCGCCGCTCCTCTATCCTCGCCGCCTCTCCTCTATCCTCGCCGCCTCTCCTCTACCCTCGCCGCCTCTCCTCTACCCTCGCCGCCGCTCCTCTATCCTCGCCGCCGCTCCTCTATCCTCGCCGCCGCTCCTCTACCCTCGCCGCCGCTCCTCTACCCTCGCCGCCGCTCCTCTATCCTCGCCGCCGCTCCTCTATCCTCGCCGCCGCTCCTCTATCCTCGCCGCCGCTCCTCTACCCTCGCCGCCGCTCCTCTACCCTCGCCGCCGCTCCTCTATCCTCGCCGCCGCTCCTCTATCCTCGCCGCCGCTCCTCTATCCTCGCCGCCGCTCCTCTACCCTCGCCGCCGCTCCTCTACCCTCGCCGCCGCTCCTCTATCCTCGCCGCCGCTCCTCTACCCTCGCCGCCGCTCCTCTATCCTCGCCGCCGCTCCTCTACCCTCGCCGCCGCTCCTCTTTCCTCGCCGCCGCACCTCTATCCTCGCCGCCGCTCCTCTACCCTCGCCGCCGCTCCTCTATCCTCGCCGACGCTCCTCTATCCTCGCCGACGCTCCTCTATCCTCACCGCCGCACCTCTATCCTCGCCGCCGCTCCTCTACCCTCGCCGCCGCTCCTCTACCCTCGCCGCCGCTCCTCTACCCTCGCCGCCGCTCCTCTATCCTCGCCGCCGCTCCTCTACCCTCGCCGCCGCTCCTCTACCCTCACCGCAGCTCCTCTATCCTCACCGCCGCTCCTCTATCCTCGCCGCCGCTCCTCTACCCTCACCGCCGCTCCTCTACCCTCGCCGCCGCTCCTCTACCCTCGCCGCCGCTCCTCTACCCTCGCCGCCGCTCCTCTATCCTCGCCGCCTCTCCTCTATCCTCGCCGCCTCTCCTCTACCCTCGCCGCCTCTCCTCTACCCTCGCCGCCGCTCCTCTATCCTCGCCGCCGCTCCTCTATCCTCGCCGCCGCTCCTCTACCCTCGCCGCCGCTCCTCTACCCTCGCCGCCGCTCCTCTATCCTCGCCGCCGCTCCTCTATCCTCGCCGCCGCTCCTCTACCCTCGCCGCCGCTCCTCTACCCTCACCGCAGCTCCTCTATCCTCACCGCCGCTCCTCTATCCTCGCCGCCGCTCCTCTACCCTCACCGCCGCTCCTCTACCCTCGCCGCCGCTCCTCTACCCTCGCCGCCGCTCCTCTACCCTCGCCGCCGCTCCTCTATCCTCGCCGCCTCTCCTCTATCCTCGCCGCCTCTCCTCTACCCTCGCCGCCTCTCCTCTACCCTCGCCGCCGCTCCTCTATCCTCGCCGCCGCTCCTCTATCCTCGCCGCCGCTCCTCTACCCTCGCCGCCGCTCCTCTACCCTCGCCGCCGCTCCTCTATCCTCGCCGCCGCTCCTCTATCCTCGCCGCCGCTCCTCTATCCTCGCCGCCGCTCCTCTACCCTCGCCGCCGCTCCTCTACCCTCGCCGCCGCTCCTCTATCCTCGCCGCCGCTCCTCTATCCTCGCCGCCGCTCCTCTATCCTCGCCGCCGCTCCTCTACCCTCGCCGCCGCTCCTCTACCCTCGCCGCCGCTCCTCTATCCTCGCCGCCGCTCCTCTATCCTCGCCGCCGCTCCTCTACCCTCGCCGCCGCTCCTCTACCCTCGCCGCCGCTCCTCTACCCTCGCCGCCGCTCCTCTATCCTCGCCGCCGCTCCTCTATCCTCGCCGCCGCTCCTCTACCCTCGCCGCCACTCCTCTACCCTCGCCGCCGCTCCTCTACCCTCACCGCCGCTCCTCTACCCTCGCCGCCGCTCCTCTATCCTCGCCGCCGCTCCTCTACCCTCGCCGCCGCTCCTCTACCCTCGCCGCCGCTCCTCTACCCTCGCCGCCGTTCCTCTATCCTCGCCGCCGCTCCTCTACCCTCGCCGCCGCTCCTCTATCCTCGCCGCCGCTCCTCTATCCTCGCCGCCGCTCCTCTACCCTCGCCGCCGCTCCTCTACCCTCGCCGCCGCTCCTCTACCCTCGCCGCCGCTCCTCTATCCTCGCCGCCGCTCCTCTATCCTCGCCGCCGCTCCTCTACCCTCGCCGCCGCTCCTCTATCCTCGCCGCCGCTCCTCTACCCTCGCCGCCGCTCCTCTACCCTCGCCGCCGCTCCTCTATCCTCGCCGCCGCTCCTCTACCCTCGCCGCCGCTCCTCTATCCTCGCCGCCGCTCCTCTATCCTCGCCGCCGCTCCTCTACCCTCTCCGCCGCTCCTCTACCCTCGCCGCCGCTCCTCTACCCTCGCCGCCGCTCCTCTATCCTCGCCGCCGCTCCTCTATCCTCGCCGCCGCTCCTCTACCCTCGCCGCCGCTCCTCTACCCTCGCCGCCGCTCCTCTACCCTCGCCGCCGCTCCTCTACCCTCGCCGCCGCTCCTCTACCCTCGCCGCCGCTCCTCTACCCTCGCCGCCGCTCCTCTATCCTCGCCGCCGCTCCTTTATACTCGCCGCCGCTCCTCTATTCTAGGCACCGCTCCTTTATCCTCGCTGCAGGTCCTCTACCCTCGCCGCCGCTCCTCTACCCTCGCCGCCGCTCCTCTACCCTCGCCGCCGCTCCTCTATCCTCACCGCTGTCGCCGCTCCTTTATTCTGATTTGATTTATTATTGTCATAAGTATTAACGTACAGTGAGAAGTATCTTTTCTTGCGCGATTTACAGACAAAACATACCGTTCATAGAGAAGTAGTGTTACAGTCATAGCTGAGGGTGCAGAGAAAGATCAACTTCATGCAAGGTAAGTCCATTCAGAAGTCTGACAGCAGCAGGGAAGAAGCTGTTCTTGAGTGGGTTGGCACGTGACTTCAGACATGTATCTTTTTCCCGAAGGAAGAATGTGGAAGAGTGGATGTCAGGGGTGCGTGGGGTCTTTAATTATGCTGGCTGCTTTGCTGAGGCAGTGGGAAGTGTAGACAGAGTCAATGGATGGGAGGCTGGATGAGTTTGGCAACATTCACGACCTTTTGTAGTTCCTTGCGATTCTGGGCAGAGCAGGAGCCATACCAAGCTGTGATACAATTGAGAAATAATGCTTTCTAAGGTGCATCTGTAACGGTTGGTGAGAGTTGTAGCTGACATGCCAAATGCTCTTAATCTTCTGAAAAAGTAGAGGCCTTTGTGGACTTTCTTAACTCTAATGTCGACATGGGTGACCAGGACAGGTTGTTGGTGATCTGGACACTTAAAAACTTGAAGCTCTCGACCCTTTCTACTTCGTCCCCATTGTAGACAGGGGCATGTTCCCCTTTACGCTTCCTGAAGTCGATGACAATCTCCTTCGTTTTGTTGACATTGAGGGAGAGATTATTGTTGCGGCACCAGTTCACCAGATTCTCTATCTCATTCCTGTACTCTGTCTTGTCATTGTTTGAGATCCGACCCACTACGGTGGTGTCGTCAGCAAACTTGAAAATCAAACTGGAGGGGAATTTGGCCACACAGTCACAGGTGATTAAGGATCATAGTATGGGGCTGAGAACACAGCCTTGTGGGGCACCGGTGTTGAGGATGATCGTGGAGGAGGTGTTGTTGCCTACCCTTCCTGATTTTGGTCTATGAGTTAAGAATTTCAGGATCCAGTCGCAGAGGAAGGTGCCGAGGCCCAAGCCACGGAGTTTGGAGGTGCGTTTCGTGGAAACAATAATGTTGAAGGCTGAGCTGTAGTCAGTAAATAGGAGTCTGACATAGGTGTCCTTGTTACCTCGGTGTTTCAGGGTTGAGTACAGGGCCAGGGAAATGGCGCCTGCTGTGGACCTGTTGTGACAGCAGACAAACTGTAGTGGATCCAGGTAGTCCGGGAGGCGAGAATTGATTCGTGCCATGACTAGCCTTTCGAAGCACTTCGTAATGATGGATGTCAGAGCCACCGACGGATAGTAATTAAGGCACGCTGCTTGGATTTTCTTAGGTACTGGGATTATTGTCATCTTCTTGAAGCAGATAAGGACCTCAGATTGTTGTAAAGAGAGGTCGAAGATGTCTGTGAATACCCCTGTGAATTTTCTCGCTGCTGTCTCCGCTCCTTTATCCTCGCCGCTGTCGCCGCTCCTTTATCCTCGCCGCTGTCCCCGCTCCTTTATCCTCGCCGCTGTCTCCGCTCCTTTATCCTCGCCGCTGTCGCTGCTCCTTTATCCTCGCCTCTGTCTCCGCTCCTTTATCCTCGCCTCTGTCGCTGCTCCTTTATCCTCGCCGCTGTCGCTGCTCCTTTATCCTCGCCGCTGTCTCCGCTCCTTTATCCTCGCCGCTGTCGCCGCTCCTTTATCCTCGCCTCTGTCGCCGCTCCTTTATCCTCACCGCTGTCGCTGCTCCTTTATCCTCGCCGCTGTCGCTGCTCCTTTATCCTCGCCGCTGTCTCCGCTCCTTTATCCTCGCCGCTGTCGCTGCTCCTTTATCCTCGCCGCTGTCTCCACTCCTTTATCCTCGCCGCTGTCGCAACTCCTTTATCCTCGCCGCTGTCTCCACTCCTTTATCCTCGCCGCTGTCTCCGCTCCTTTATCCTCGCCGCTGTCGCTGCTCCTTTATCCTCGCCGCTGTCTCCACTCCTTTATCCTCGCCGCTGTCGCAACTCCTTTATCCTCGCTGCTGTCTCCGCTCCTTTATCCTCGCCGCTGTCTCCGCTCCTTTATTCTGATTTGATTTATTATTGTCATAAGTGTAACCCCCTGCTGACCACTATATGGGGCTACTATTTAAATATTCAATCAACAGGATCCCGAATTCCTAGCGGTTGATGTTGATTTGGCTAATTCCCTGTTTACCCATAAATGTCAGTACTGTAAGTCGGAATATCAAAAATAAATTTAATAACACACATCATTAACAGACATAAAACAGTGAGCTCTGATCTATAACCGTTGGTGCACATATGGGGAAACTCATCCTCTGTAACACATTCGTAGATACTGATCCGGTTGGACTGTATAGTCCCCACCAGTTACTCACGACACCCACACACAGTCCAGAAGAGACACACGTGTGGAAGATGATGCCGCAGGAGGCAGAGGTGCCGCGAGCTATCCGTGCAGCAACGCAGGTCGAGTGCGCTGAATGCTGTCCTCCTCGGCAGTAATGAAAAGAACAGGCAGGGGAACGCCTGACTGCCTCTCACTCCAAACCGAATTCTCCCTGCCTGGAAAAAGCTCTCTCTCTTCAGCTCTGCGCCTCTCCAGCTCTCTCCCTCTTCACTGCTTCACTTCCTGGCGCCTTTTTTTTCCTCCCGCCCCCAGAGCAATCCCATTGGCCCAGCCCACATCACTCAACCAACAGCATCCTGTTTACCGCACCCACCCGGCAAACAGGACACTGAAGCCCACCAAGGACAAAGAACACTGGTAACTGTCTTCCCCACAAATTTTCCTCAGTCCCTTACATAAGTATTAACGTACAGTGAGAAGTATCTTTTCTTGCGCGATTTACAGACAAAACATACCGTTCATAGAGAAGAAGTGTTACCGTCATAGCTGGGGGTGCAGAGAAAGATCAACTTCATGCAAGGTAAGTCCATTCAGAAGTCTGACAGCAGCAGGGAAGAAGCTGTTCTTGAGTGGGTTGGCACGTGACCTCAGACTTCTGTATCTTTTTCCCGAAGGAAGAAGGTGGAAGAGAGGATGTCAGGGGTGCGTGGGGTCTTTAATTATGCTGGCTGCTTTGCTGAGGCAGTGGGAAGTGTAGACAGAGTCAATGGATGGGAGGCTGGATGAGTTTGGCAACATTCACGACCTTTTGTAGTTCCTTGCGATTCTGGGCAGAGCAGAAGCCATACCAAGCTGTGATACAATTGAGAAATAATGCTTTCTAAGGTGCATCTGTAACGGTTGGTGAGAATTGTAGCTGACATGCCAAATGCTCTTAATCTTTTGAAAAAGTAGAGGCGTTTGTGGACTTTCTTAACTATAATGTCGACATGGGGGACCAGGACAGGTTGTTGGTGATCTGGACACTTAAAAACTTGAAGCTCTCGACCCTTTCTACTTCGTCCCCATTGTAGACAGGGGCATGTTCCCCTTTACGCTTCCTGAAGTCGATGACAATCTCCTTCCTTTTGTTGACATTGAGGGAGACATTATTGTTGCGGCACCAGTTCACCAGATTCTCTATCTCATTCCTGTACTCTGTCTTGTCATTGTTTGAGATCAGGATCCAGTCGCAGAGGAAGGTGCCGAGGCCCAGGCCACGGAGTTTGGAGGTGCGTTTCGTGGAAACAATAATGTTGAAGGCTGAGCTGTAGTCAGTAAATAGGAGTCTGACATAGGTGTCCTTGTTACCTCGGTGTTTCAGGGTTGAGTACAGGGCCAGGGAAATGGCACCTGCTGTGGACCTGTTGTGACAGCAGACAAACTGTAGTGGATCCAGGTAGTCCGGGAGGCGAGAACTGATTCGTGCCATGACTAGCCTTTCGAAGCACTTCGTAATGATGGATGTCAGAGCCACCGACGGATAGTAATTAAGGCACGCTGCTTGGATTTTCTTAGGTACCGGGATGATTGTCGTCTTCTTGAAGCAGATAAGGACCTCAGATTGTTGTAAAGAGAGGTCGAAGATGTCTGTGAATACCCCTGTGAATTTTCTCAGTGCTGTCGCCGCTCCTTTATCCTCGCCGCTGTCTCCGCTCCTTTATCCTCGCCGCTGTCTCCGCTCCTTTATCCTCGCCGCTGTCCCCGCTCCTTTATCCTCGCCGCTGTCGCAACTCCTTTATCCTCGCCGCTGTCTCCGCTCCTTTATCCTCGCCGCTGTCGCAACTCCTTTATCCTCGCCGCTGTCTCCGCTCCTTTATCCTCGCCGCTGTCGCTGCTCCTTTATCCTCGCCGCTGTCTCAGCTCCTTTATCCTCGCTGCTGTCTCCGCTCCTTTATCCTCGCCGCTGTCTCCGCTCCTTTATCCTCGCTGCTGTCTCCGCTCCTTTATCCTCGCCGCTGTCTCCGCTCCTTTATCCTCGCCGCTGTCACTGCTCCTTTATCCTCGCCGCTGTCGCTGCTCCTTTATCCTCGCCGCTGTCTCCGCTCCTTTATCCTCGCCGCTGTCTCAGCTCCTTTATCCTCGCCGCTGTCTCCGCTCCTTTATCCTCGCCGCTGTCGCAACTCCTTTATCCTCGCCTCTGTCGCTGCTCCTTTATCCTCGCCGCTGTCGCTGATCCTTTATCCTCGCCTCTGTCGCTGCTCCTTTATCCTCGCCTCTGTCGCAACTCCTTTATCCTCGCCGCTGTCGCTGCTCCTTTATCCTCGCCGCTGTCTCAGCTCCTTTATCCTCGCCTCTGTCTCCGCTCCTTTATCCTCGCCTCTGTCTCAGCTCCTTTATCCTCGCCTCTGTCTCCGCTCCTTTATCCTCGCCGCTGTCTCCGCTCCTTTATCCTCGCCGCTGTCGCCGCTCCTTTATCCTCGCCGCTGTCTCCGCTCCTTTATCCTCGCCGCTGTCTCAGCTCCTTTATCCTCGCCGCTGTCTCAGCTCCTTTATCCTCGCCGCTGTCTCCGCTCCTTTATCCTCGCCGCTGTCTCAGCTCCTTTATCCTCGCCGCTATCGCCGCTCCTTTATCCTCGCCTCTGTCGCCGCTCCTTTATCCTCGCCGCTGTCTCAGCTCCTTTATCCTCGCCGCTGTCGCCGCTCCTTTATCCTCGCCTCTGTCGCCGCTCCTTTATCCTCGCCGCTGTCTCCGCTCCTTTATCCTCGCCGCTGTCTCAGCTCCTTTATCCTCGCCGCTGTCTCAGCTCCTTTATCCTCGCCGCTGTCGCCGCTCCTTTATCCTCGCCGCTGTCGCCGCTCCTTTATCCTCGCCGCTGTCGCTGCTCCTTTATCCTCGCCGCTGTCTCCGCTCCTTTATCCTCGCCGCTGTCTCCGCTCCTTTATCCTCGCCGCTGTCTCCGCTCCTTTATCCTCGCCGCTGTCGCTGCTCCTTTATCCTCGCCGCTGTCGCTGCTCCTTTATCCTCGCCGCTGTCGCTGCTCCTTTATCCTCGCCGCTGTCTCAGCTCCTTTATCCTCGCCTCTGTCGCAGCTCCTTTATCCTCGCCTCTGTCGCTGCTCCTTTATCCTCGCCGCTGTCTCCGCTCCTTTATCCTCGCCGCTGTCTCCGCTCCTTTATCCTCGCCACTGTCTCCGCTCCTTTATCCTCGCCGCTGTCGCCGCTCCTTTATCCTCGCCGCTGTCGCTGCTCCTTTATCCTCGCCGCTGTCTCCGCTCCTTTATCCTCGCCGCTGTCTCCGCTCCTTTATCCTCGCCTCTGTCTCCGCTCCTTTATCCTCGTCTCTGTCTCCGCTCCTTTATCTTCGCTGCCATCCTATGGAATATTTCAGCAACAGTGAGAAGAAAATCAGATCATATCAATTAGATGCATGATAGGATAGAAGAAGAAACAGTACAGAATAAAACCTCTTCATGGAAGTCTTGCCAATTTCAGGGGGTTGTGAACAAATCTACCCCAGGTGATTTGGAACCAAGCATGGGTGCAAAAATTAAAGGAACTTGAATCTCCTTTGGAGATGAAGTCGTTTGGGTAGTGCCAGTGTTCATTCACGAGAAGGAAAAGCAGGACAACAAAGTGGAGCTCCCTGGATGATGAAACACCTCGAGAATAGGATGAGGTGAGAAGCAAGCTGAATATCGAGAGTTGAGAGGGAAATTTATGAAGGAAATAAGAATGGTAAAGAGAGAGCATGAGAAGAAACTGGCAGCTAAATTCCTGGGGAATCCACAGGACCTCTGTGGGCTTATGAATAGTAAGAGATAGAGTGTAGTTGATTTGTATCAAAAAGGGGATTTGTGCATGAAGAAGTGCATGGCTGAGATACTAAATGGGTGCTTTGCATCACTCTTTAACAAGGAAGAAGATACTGTCAAAGCCGTTTTGAAAGAGGAGGCTCTTAAGATGCTTAAAATTTAGATGAGTTTAAAATTCTTAGATCAGCTGACTGTACATAAAGTTAATAAATTACCAGGATGTCTGAGCTATGATTTTCCAAAATTGCTTAGATTGGAAGTTGGTAAATGGTAAACTCCACTTTCAATGAAGTTGGTAAATTGAAGAAAGGAGGAAGAGGAAACAGTGCACTAGGAGACCAGGCAGCCTAACACCATACAAACATATGAATACATGAATTAGGAACAGCAGGAGGTCATTGGGCCCCTCCAACCTGTTCCGTCATTCATCAAGATCATGGCTGTTCTGATTGTACACCTACAGCACTGGCATCTATCCTGCAATGTGGAAATTTTCCCAAGTATGTTCCGTGCACAAAAAGTAGTAAAGTTATGGAAGGGGCCATCAACAGCACTACCTAGTGGCACTTTGCCAAGCAATAACCTGCTCACTGATGCTCAATTTGGGTTCTGCTAGGGCCACTTCTGCTAGGGCCACTCAAAGGAAATCTGTTGTCCTTATCTGGCCTACATGTGACTCCTGACCCACAGCAATGACTCCAGCAATATTGTTGACTCTTAAGTGCCCTCTTGTATTCAAAGGAATGAATGAACCACCCAGCATTGATCTAGGTACCAGAAACGACAATGGGAAATCCAGTATTGCCAAACCTACAAAGTCGACTTTATTAACATTTGGGAGCTTGTGCCAAAATTGGATTGCTGTCTCGTAGACTAGTCAAGCAACAGTCTGACATAATCATAGTGATGGAATCATTCCCCAAAGACAATGTCCAAGACACCAGCATCATCAACCCTGGGAGGACCTGTCCCTTCAGTCCCAGCAGAGAGGGTGGCAGAGTGGTATACAATCAGAAAACATTTCTCAACATTGAATCTGAAGCCTATGAAGCCTCATGGCACCAGGTCAAACATGAGCATGGAAACCGCCTCCTGTTTTCCACATACTATGCCTGCTCAGCTTATGAACCAGTATTCCTCCATATTGAGTATCATTTATAGACGAAGCACTGAGGGTAGAAATGGCTCAAAATGTATTCTGGGTGGGGGGCTTCAATGTCCCTGACCAAGAGTGGCTCGGTAACACCACCACAGATCAAGCTGACCAAATCCTAAAGGATGTAGCTTCTTGACTGGGTTGCGGTGGTTGGTGAGGGAAGCAACAAGAGGTAAAAGCATACTTGACCTCATTCACACCAACCTGCCTGCCACAGATGCATCTGTCTATGACAATATCGGTAGAAGTGGTCACTGCATAAGCCTTGTGGAGACAAAGTCTTATCCTCCACAAGGAGATCTTGTGACGCATTGGGTAGTTTCCCTGCCTCCAAACCAGAAGCTCCAGGTTTGCCCCCCACCTCCCCAAGGACTTGATAACCAAGGAAGGTGCGTTCAAATGTGGTCAAACAGGTTGAATGTGTCAATATGGAAATCTTTCCAACATGCCAATGGCTGGCGGTCAGAGCAGGAGAGACTCCTCCTGCTCAGCCATGCTTGATATGGAGTGGTGCCCTTCAAATTATAAGCTCCTGTCAACTGACTAGCGACCCTGTTCCAGGAAAACTCTCACAATGGAAGGAGGTGAAAGTCTGCCTTGTGCAATGCTAGGTGCGGAAAGAGAGAAACAACTGTTGAATTACAAAACCTAAAATAATTTGATATTAAACCTGTAAATTTGGAGCGGCATGGTGGTTAGCACTGCTGCCTCACAGTGCCAGGGACCCGGGCTCAATTCTGGCCTTGGGTGACTGTGTGGAGTTTGTGCATTCTCCCCGTGTCTGCATGTGTTTCCTCCGGGTGCTCCGGTTTCCTCCCACACTCCAAAGATGTGCAGGTTAGGTGGAATGGCCATGCTAAATTGCCCATTAGGGTCCCAAGATGTGTAAGTTAGATGGATTAGCCATGGTGAATGTGTGGAGTTAGAGTCATAGAGGTTTACAGCATGGAAACAGGCCCTTCGGCACAACTTGTCCATGCCACCCCTTTTGTTTTTAACAGCTAAGCTAGTCGCAATTGCCTGTGTTTGGCCCACATCCCTCGATAGCCATCTTACTTATATAACTGTCTGAACGCTTTTTAAAAGACAAAATTGTATCCACCTCTACTACTACCTCTGGCAGCTTGTTCCAGACACTCACCATCCTCTGTGTGAAAAGATTGCCCCTCTGGACTGTTTTGTATCTCTCCCCTCTCACCTTAAACCAATGCCCTCTAGTTTTAAACTCCCCTACCTTTGGGAAAAGATATTGACTGTCTAGCTGATCTATGCATTATTTTATAGACTTCTATAAGATCACCCCTAAGCCTTCTACGCTCCAGAGAAGAAAGTCCCAGTCTATCCAGCTTCTCCTTATAACTCAAACCATCAAGTCCTGGTAGCATCCTGGTAAATCTTTTCTGTACTCTTTTTAGTTTTAATAATATATTTTCTATAATAGGGTGACCAGAACTGAACACAGTGTTCCAAATGTGGCCTTACCAATGTCTTGTACAGCTTCAACAAGACGTCCCAACTCCTGTATTCAATGTTCTGACCATGAAACCAAGCATGCTGAATGCCTTCTTCACCACTCTGTCCATTTGTGACTCCACTTTCAATGAGCTATGAACATGTACCCCTAGATCTCTTTGTTCTGTAACTCTCCCCAGTGCCCTACCATTAACTGAGTAAGTCTTGCCCTGGTTCAATCTACCAAAATGCATCACCTCGCATTTATCTAAATTAAACTCCATCTGCCATTCGTCAGCTCACTGGCCCAATTGATCAAGATCCCGTTGCATTCCAAGATAACCTTCTTCACTGTCCACTATGCCATCAATCCTGGTGTGTCATCTGCAAACTTACGAACCATGCCTTCTAAATTCTCATCCAAATCATTAATATAAATGACAAGTAACAGTGGACCCAGCACCGATCCCTGAAGCACACCGCTGGTCACAGGCCTCCAGTTTGAAAAACAACCCTCTACAACCTGTCTTCCGTCATCAAGCCAATTTTGTATCCATTTGGCTACCTCACCCTGGATCTCATGAGATTTAATCTTATGCAACAACCTACTATGTGGTATCTTGTCAAAGGGCTTGCTAAAGTCCATGTACACAACACCAACTGCACTGCCCTCATCTACCTTCTTGGTTACCTCTTCAAAAAACTATGGGGATAGGGCAGGGGTAACTCACTGTCAGAGAGTCGGTGCAGATTTGATTGGCCAAATGGCCTCCCTTCTGCACTGTAGGGATTCTTTCATTCACACTGAGAATAGCTTCCATCATGTTGTGTGGAACTACCACCGTGCTAAATAGGTCTAGCAACTCAAGACTGGGCATTGATGAGGCACTGTGGGCTATCAGCAGCCACAGAATTGTACTGAACCACAATCTTTAACCACTTGGCCCAGCATATTGCCCACTCTATCCTTACCACCAAGCCAGCGGTTCAATCCTAGTTCAATGAAAAGTGCAGGTGGCATGTCAGGAGCTACACAAAGCATACCCAAGAATGAGATGTCAAACTGGTGAAGCTACAGCATGGGACTACTTTTGTGCTAAACATCGTAAGCAGAAAATAATATACAGAGCTAAGCAATTCTACAACAAACAATGTAGAAAACCTGTGTATTATCGCACTTTGTGAGATGGCTATTGTGAACGGTTTGTAATGTTCTTTCAGATATTTTACGAATAAAGTAAATTTTTGGAAAAAGCAATTCCACAACCAATGGCTAAGATCTAACCTCTTCAATCCTGCCATATCCAGCTGTAAGTAGTGGTGGACAATTAAACAACTCACTGGAGGAGAAAACCCCTTCCACAATGATGAGGGAGTCCAACCCAGTATATCAGTGCAAAAGATAAGGCTGAGATATTCATAACAAGCTTCAATGAGAAGTGTCAAGTGGATGATCCGTTGTTGCCAGCTCTGTTTCAGGCTGAGATAGACAGATTTTTGGGCTCTCAGGGAATCGAGGAAGCGAAGAATAACGTGTTGAAACCCAAGGTAGAATCATAGAATAGAATCACTACAATTCAGGAGGCCATTCAGCCCATCGAATCTGCACCGACTCTCCAATAGAGCACCTTATCCAGGCCTTATTCTGGTAACCCCACGTATTTACCCCACCAATCTCCCTACACACCTTGGGACACCAAGGGGCAATTTATCATGATGTGGAGATGCCGGCGTTGGACTGGGGTAAACACAGTAAGAAGTTTAACAACACCAGGTTAAAGTCCAACAGGTTTATTTGGTAGCAAAAGCCACACAAGCTTTCGAAGCTCTAAACCCCTTCTTCAGGTGAGTGGGAATTCTGTTCACAAACAGAGCTTATAAAGGCACAGACTCAATTTACATGAATAATGGTTGGAATGCGAATACTTACAACTAATCAAGTCTTTAAGAAACAAAACAATGGGAGTGGAGAGAGCATCAAGACAGGCTAAAAAGATGTGTATTGTCTCCAGACAAGACAGCCAGTGAAACTCTGCAGGTCCACGCAACTGTGGGAGTTACAAATAGTGTGACATGAACCCAATATCCCGGTTGAGGCCGTCCTCGTGTGTGCTGAACTTGGCTATCAGTTTCTGCTCAGCGACTCTGCGCTGTCGTGTGTCACGAAGGCCGCCTTGGAGAACGCTTACCCGAATATCAGAGGCCGAATTGCAACTCAGCCAATGTTGTCTACCTGATACGCTGCAAGAAAGGATGTCCCGAGGCATGGTACATTGGGGAAACTATGCAGACGCTGCGACAACGGATGAATGAACACCGCTCGACAATCAGCAGGCAAGACTGTTCTCTTCCTGTTGGGGAGCACTTCAGCGGTCACGGGCATTCGGCCTCTGATATTCGGGTAAGCGTTCTCCAAGGCGGCCTTCGCGACACACGACAGCACAGAGTCGCTGAGCAGAAACTGATAGCCAAGTTCCGCACACACGAGGACGGCCTCAACCGGGATATTGGGTTCATGTCACACTCTATTTGTAACTCCCACAGTTGCGTGGACCTGCAGAGTTTCACTGGCTGTCTTGTCTGGAGACAATACACATCTTTTTAGCCTGTCTTGATGCTCTCTCCACTCCCATTGTTTTGTTTCTTAAAGACTTGATTAGTTGTAAGTATTTGCATTCCAACCATTATTCATGTAAATTGTGTCTGTGTCTTTATAAGCTCTGTTTGTGAACAGAATTCCCACTCACCTGAAGAAGGGGCTTAGAGCTTCGAAAGCTTGTGTGGCTTTTGCTACCAAATAAACCTGTTGGACTTTAACCTGGTGTTGTTAAACTTCTTACTCAATTTATCATGGCCAGTCAAACTACCCTGCACATCTTTGGACTGTGAGAAAAAACCGGAGCATCCGGAGGAAACCCACGCAGACACAGGGAGAATGTTCAAACTGCACACAGTCACCCAAGGTCGGAATTAAACCCAGGTTCTTGGCGCTGTGAGGCAGCACTGCTA
The DNA here is from genome assembly GCF_964213995.1 of Mustelus asterias. Taxonomy (NCBI): domain Eukaryota; kingdom Metazoa; phylum Chordata; class Chondrichthyes; order Carcharhiniformes; family Triakidae; genus Mustelus; species Mustelus asterias. The sequence continues at coordinate 60,362,206 of NC_135801.1, forward strand.
ACCACTGTGCCACCGTGCCACTGATCAGCTATGATGGTATTGAATGGTGGAATCTGGTCGAGGAGCCATGTGGCCAACGCCCGCTCTTATTTCCTGCGTTCTTGTGACTGAAAGAGATGGATTCATGGATACTGAGGGAAGTAATTGGAAATTGCTGAGGTAACAACTTAGTGTTTTCTATCCTAGGCAGCTAGACTGGAGAATTGCAGATGGGAAACATGTTCTTCAGTGTAAGGATAGTCCAACTAAGGTTCAATTAGTTTAAACTCAGCGATGTGGAAGAATCTCCAAACAATAATTGGAGACAAATTTAACCTTAACATGGGGTTAGTTAAGGAAAGTCTGCACAAATTGTTACGGGTGAATCATGTTAAACAAACATGTTTGCATTTTCATTGGCGTAACAGAAAGGGTTGATGAGGATAATGGAGTTCATGTCAACATGGACTTCCAAAAGGCAGTTGATAAATAAGGGGCCACATAGCAAACTTGTGGGAAGATTCAGAGTTGGCAGAATAAAAGGGACAGTAGCAACAGGGATATGGAATTGAGTGAGTGACAGGAAACATAGCAGTGGTAAGTATTTCTACTTGGACAGAAGGAAGGGTAAAGTCGGATCAATGTTTGGATCCCTGCTCTTCCTGACACATTTTAAAGAGAGAGACCTTGCAGTACAGTGCACACTTTCCAAATTTGCCAATTACTCAAGAGATGGAAGCATTGTGAACTGTGAGGTGGTAATGTTGAACATCGAAGATTCACAGACAGCTAGTGGACTGGTCAGACGAGATTAATTTAATGCAGAGAAATGTGAAATGATTCAGTTGGAAGAAAAGGGAGTGACAATATAAAATGAACAATACAATTCTAAAGGCATGGAGGAGCAGAAAGACTTTGGATATATGTGCACAACTAATTGTTATTTGGGTGGCAAGTTGAGAGTGCAGTTTATAAAGTGTATGTGATGGTGAGCTTTATAAATAGGAGCACAGAGTACAAAAGCAAGTTATGGCGAATGGGTATAAAACCCTACTTTGGCCTCAGTTGGAGTATTGCTTTCTGATCTGCATAGCACACTTTAGAAAGGATGTGAAAGCATTAGAGAGGGTGCAATAAATATATGGAATGGGCCCACAGATTAGCAATTCAGTTACAGAGATATTTTAAGAACTTGGGTCTGTTCTCCTTGGCAAAGAGACAAGGCTGAGAGATGATTCGATGGAGGTGTTCAAAATCATGAAGGGAACAGGAAGGAGCTGAGAGGGAGAAGTTGTTCCTGTTAGTGAAGCAATTGAGAACCAGAGGACACTGATTTAAGGTGATTGGTAAAAGATGCGTCGGGAACATGAGGAAAATCTTTTTGACAGCCAATGGTTAGGAGCTGGAATACCGCGTCTGAATGGGTGGTGGAGAGAGATTCACTAATTCACAGTTTGAAGAGTTTAACATTTTGAAAGAGTTTGAGAGAATCTGTGTAGCGTAGGTGTTTTCATTTGGTGCAAGGCGGGGATTGATGCAGGGAGTTCACAAAACGAAACTAATATTAAAGACATTTGCAAATAAATCCAAGAGGAATTGAGGAGAAAGTTCACAATCTTTTGCAAGGCTAAGATGCAGACGGGAGGGAGGAGGCTTGTGTGGATTAAATGTACTCACGGAACAGCCAAGATTGCAGTTGTGTCAACATTTGTGATAATTATACAAATGCAATAAATCATTTAGAGCAAAGAAGAAACATTAAAAGTAAAATTTCACGTTAACTTCCCTCTGTTGGGCTTTTAGCCTTTCCAGTTTGGGCTGGTGTCTGCTTAATCTGACGATGCTTTTCCCAGCTGCCTGTGTAACTTGGCTCGAATCCCTGACTCCCAGATCTTGAACTGCACAGCGGAGCGTTCGAGGACGTGTGAAGGATCTTGTCTGCTTTCTCGTCCTCCTCGTCTGGTGAGCTGATGTGATATCGATCCAAAATTGGAGTCGTCGCATAGATTGCCTCAAAAATGGTCTCCTAACTGAGGGAGTGGCTGCTAACGTGTACTTGTTCTTACTGCTGCTCACTGATTGCAGCATGAATGAAAGCCTGATGCATTTCATGCTCACTGTGTCCGATGAGTTTTCGAGATCCACAGTGACCATCCTTTTCTTCTTGGGGAAATTTTCATGGATTCTATTTGTGATGCCACTGTCCATTGAGAGTGCCTCAGTGTAACTAATCATTGAATCTTGTTCCTTCATTCTATCTGGATTTTGGTAATCGGAGGAGACTTCACCAGTAGACGTTTCTGTCTCTTCAGCACTGCCAGCCAAACTAATTTCATCCATTTCTAATTGGCCTTCAATGTCAGAAGGGCTTATAATTGGGGCAGGAGACTCCACCACTGGTTGAGCTGCCATCTTCAACCACTCGAGCATTCTGTTGCGTCTCACACTTCCCGTCCCTGTTTTCCAGTGGCAGTGATGTTCCAGGCTCTTCTTGGCAACGCAGAATGATCTCTTCCAGGTTCTCCATCCTCCAAAGCCACTGACACTTGATGGCCATCAACAGCTCATAAAGATTTTGCTCCGCTTCGTCTCCAAATTCAGATTATTCGATGGGATCTTCCACCTCCTAGGGCTGGTTGAGGCGATGCAATTACATCTGAGGAATCAGTGGTGTTAACCTGGAGCAGATTTCCTCCTTTGTCATTTTCATTACTAATTGGCATTTCCTCTTCATTCACCGTTGTTATGATGACAATGGAACGCATTGGTCCATTTATCCTGTCATATCCCCAACAATAAATGATCCACGTTGTGATGATCATTGCTGACACTGGGGTGTCCAATGCGTACTGACAATATGTTGGTGTATGAACAGTTGGCAGGTGGAACACCAAATCAATGGTAAACATTCTGTCAACAGCATTTAAACTTGGTCACTATGGAATTAGGTAAGCAGGATGATGTCACAAACATGGTGGTACCGTGACATCACAGGACTATGTAATAATAGCCTCATACCCGACAGTGTGATGTCACCAGCTTCCAGAATTCCCCAGTTTAGAGACATAAGTCAGGAAACAAAGACCAAAGTGTGAAGTAGAATAGAGAAAAGATTTTCACTTTCACCATCTCAGGACTTCCCAAAGAACAGACAGTGAGTTACTTCTTTCAGGAGTCTGTTGTGATGCAGGGCTGGAATGGAGTAAGGTTGAACAGAATGAGATAGAAGGTGAAAAACCTCACCATTCAGTCTTCAAAGGTTATAAAGCTCAGAAAGGACTGAACAAGTTGAATGGAGGTTCTTTTCTTGTGGATGGAAGAGAGTAAATAGGGGAAAGGAAGCAACCTGATATGTACCTCCAAAATTATTAAAGTGCTTCCTAAAGTAGGTGCTACAGAGATTTTCCCAATTGTTGGGGAGATCAGAGCTAGGACCATAAGATATAGGAGCAGAATTTGGTAATTTGGCCCATTGAGTCTGCTCTGCCATTCAATCATGGCTGATAAGTTTCTCAACCCCATTCTCCTGCCTTTGATCCCCTTACCAATCAGGAACCTCATCTATCCCTGTCTTAAATACACTCAATGACTTGGCCTCCACAGACTTCTGTGGCAATGAATTCTGTAGATTCACCACCCTCTGGCTGAAGAAATTCCTGCTCATCTTGGTTTTAAAGGGTCATCCCTTTACTCTGAGGCTGAGCCCTTGGACCCTCGTCTTTCCTACTAATGGAAACCTCTCCCCCACATCTGCTCTATCCAGGCCTTTCAGTATTCTGTAAGTTTCAATGAGATCCCCCCTCATCCTTCTAAACTCCATTGAGTATAGACCCAAAGTCCTCAAACACTCCTCATACATCAAGCTCTTCATTCCCAGGGTCATTCTCAGGAACCTCCTCTGGACCCTCTCCAGGGCCAGCATATCGTTCCTTAAATATGGGACCCATAATTGCTCACAATATTCCAAATGTGGTCTGACCAGAACCTTATAAAGCCTCAGCAGTACATCCCTGCTTTTATATTCTAGTCCTCTCAAAATGAATGCTAAGGTTGTAGTTGCCTTCCGAACTACCAACTCAATCTGCAAGTTAACCTTAAGAGAATCCTGACTAGGACTCCCAAGTCTCTTTGCGCCTCCAATTTCTGAATTCTCTCCCCATTTAGAAAATAGTCTATAAGACCATAAGACATAGGAGCAGAATTAGGCCACTCGGCCCATCGAGTGTGCTCCGCCATTCAATCATGGCTGATCTTCTTCTCATCCCCATTCCCGGCAGCACGGTAGCACAGTGGTTAGCAATGCTGCTTCACAGCTCCAGGGACCTGGGTTCGATTCCCGGCTTGGGTCACTGTCTGTGTGGAGTTTGCACATTCTCCTCGTGTCTGCGTGGGTTTCCTCCGGGTGCTCCGGTTTCCTCCCACAGTCCAAAGATGTGTGGGTTAGGTTGATTGGCCATGCTAAAAATGCCCCCTTAGTGTCCTGGGATGTGTAGATTAGAGGGATTAGCGGGTAAAATATGTAGGAATATGGGGGTAGGGCCTGGGTGGGACTGTGGTCGGTGCAGACTCGATGGGCCGAATGGCCTCTTTCTGTACTGTAGGGTTTCTATGATTTCCTGCCTTTTCCCCATAACCCCTGATCCCCTTATTAATCAAGAACCTATCTATCTCTGTCTTAAAGACACTCAATGACCTGGTCTCCACAGCCTTCTGCAGCAAAGAGTTCCACAGATTCACCAATCTCTGGCTGAAGAAATTCCTCCTCATCTCTGTTTTAAAGGATTGTCCCTTTAGCCTGAGATTGTGCCCTGTGGTTCTAGTTTTTCCTATTAGTGGAAACATCCTCTCCACGTCTACTTTATCCAGGCCCCGCAGTATCCTGTAAATTTCAATAATATCCCCCCTCATCCTTCTAAACTCCAATGGGTACAGACCCAGAGTTCTCAACCATTCCACATATGACTCTACGCCACAGACGTCTACTCCTCTACTCGTCCTACCAAAGTGCATAACCTCACACTTTTCCACGTTCTATTCCATCTGCCACTTCTTTGCCCAGTCTCCTAACCTGTCCTAGTCCTTCTGCAACCTCCCCGCCTCCTCAATACTACCTACCTGTCCCTCTGCCTATCTTTGTATCATCTGCAAACTTAGCCACAATGCTCTCAGTTCCTTCATCTATATGATGTATAAAGTTGTGGTCAAAACACTGACACCCGTGAACTCCACTAGTCACTGGTGGCATCCTGAAAAGGACCTTTTTATCCCCATTGTCTGTCTTCTGCCAGTCAGCCAATCTTCTGTCTAGGCTAGTACCTTGCTCTAACACCATGGGTTCTCATCTTACTCAGCAGCCTCCTGTGTGGCATCTTGTCAAAAGCCTTCTGGAAATCCAAGTAGATAACATCCACTGGCTCTCCTTTGTCTAACCTCTCATGACCTCCTCAAAGAATTCTAGCAGATTTGTCAAGCATGAGCTCCCCTTGAAACCTTGCTGTCTTTGTCCTATTTTACCATTCACTTCCAAGTATTCTGAAATCTCATGCTTAATAATGGACTCTAAAATCTTACCAATGACTGAGGTAAAGTTAATCAGCCTGTAATTTCCTGTCTTTTGCCTTTAAGGTAGTCACTAATGAATCCAGTGAGCGAAGTCAGAAGAAACATCTTTGTCCAGAGAGTCCAGAGAATGTGGAATTTTCCACGACAGTGAATGCTTGAGGTGAACATGCATTTAAGGGGCTGGATAAACACAGGGAAAAAGAAGAGAAAGAGAGGATAGGATGAGTGGAAGTAGGGATGGAACGAGGCTTGTGTGGGTCATAAACTCTAGCTTGGGACAGATGAACTGAATGTTTTGGTGCTGTATCTGATTGATTATTGGTTCAGTGGGTGGGAAATTCGGTTCAACGTGGCAGCTTCCATTTCTAGCAATGGGATATAAAGCAAGGAGTGAGCATACACTGAATGTTACTTGCCACTTGTCAGCCAAACCTGGATATGGTCCACGTCGTGTTGCATTTGGACATGGACTTATTATCTGAGTATTTGAGGAGTTGTGAATGGTGCTGAGTAATGTGCAATTGCCAGTGAACATCCTCACTTACGTCCTCGTGAAGGAAGGAAGAAACGTCTTTACTGAGACACTAAAAGATGGTTGGGGCTAGGACACTCACCTGAGGAACTCCTGCAGAGATTCCCAGAGCTGAAATGGTTGACCTCTAACACCACCATCTTTTGTACCAGGTACCACTCCGGACAACAGTTTTCTCCCTGATTTCCAGTTCTGCTCGGGCTCCTTGATGCGACACATAGTCAAGGATAGTAACTTTCACCCCACCTCTGGAATTCAACTCTTTTGTCCATATTTAAACCAAGGCAGTAATGAGGTCAGGATCTGAGTGGCCCTGGCAGAACCCAAATTGAGTGTCAGTGAGCAGGTTATTGCTTAACATATGCCATGCGATAGTGTAGTTGAGGGCCCCTTCCATCACTTCACTGACATTCAATAGTAGACTGATTGACCGGGTTGGGTTTGTCCAGCTTTTTATCTACAGAATGTACCTGAGTAATTCTCCACATTGCCGATTGGATCCCAGTATTATAGCTGGAACAGCTTGGCCAGGGGAGCAGCAGGTTCTGGAACACAAGTTTTCAGTGCTGTTGATAGGTTATTGTCAGGGCCCATAGCCTTTGGTGCAGGCAGTGCCTTCAGCCTTTTCTTGGTATCAGGTGGACTGACTCCAATTGGCTGAAATCTGGAATCTGTGATGCTGTGGACATTCGGAGGAGGATCATCCACAAGGCACCTTTGGCTGAGGATTGTAGCTGATGCTTTAGATCTCTCAATTGCTGAGGATTTGCTCTTATTCGTTCTTTTATCTTCTGCTACAGACCCAGGCAAGCCACTATTTCCCTTAGGACTCAGCTAGCTTGGTCAGTGGTGGTGCGACTGAGCCACTCTTGGTGATGGATTCTGATGTCGCCCACCCAGAATACATTCTGTGCCCTTGCCACCCTCATGTTTCCTCTAAGTGGTATTCCACGTGGAGGAGTACTGAGGGGAAACGGTATGTGGTAATGAGCTGGTTTCCCTGCCATGTTTGATCTGATGCAGTGAGATTTCGTGGGGTCTAGAACTAATGTTGAGACCTTCCAGGGAAACTCATGCCAGACTGTATACTACTGAGCCGTGAACTCTGCTGAGTCTGTCCTGCTGGTGCATAAGACGTACTCAAAGATGATGATGGTGGTGCCTGGGATATTATAAGGTATGTATGATTCCATCAGTATGACCGTGTCAAGCTGTTGCTTTACTAGATATTGAGACAGGTTGGCACAATTCCCTAGAATCAAATCAGGAGGATTTTGCAGGGCTGACAGGACTGGATTTGCTGATGTCATTTCCGGTGCCTCGGTCGATGCCGGGTGGTCTGTCCAGTTTCATTCCTCCTTGTGGACTTCATATCAGTGTGCTATAGAACATAGAACAGTACAGCACAGAACAGGCCCTTCGGCCCACGATGTTGTGCCGAGCTTTATCTGAAACCAAAATCAAGCTATCCCACTCCCTATTATCCTGGTGTGCTCCATGTGCCTATCCAATAACCACTTAAATGTTCCTAAAGTGTCTGACTCCACTATCACTGCAGGCAGTCCATTCCACACTCCAACCACTCTCTGTGTAAAGAACCTACCTCTGATATCCTTCCTATATCTCCCACCAAGAACCCTATTGTTATGCCCCCTTGTAATAGCTCCATCCACCCGAGGAAATAGTCTTTGAACGTTCACTCTATCTATCCCCTTCATCATTTTATATACCTCTATTAAGACTCCCCTCAGCCTCCTCCGCTCCAGAGAGAACAGCCCCAGCTCCCTCAACCTTTCCTCATAAGACCTACCCTCCAACCAGGCAGCATCCTGGTAAATCTCCTCTGCACTCTTTCCAGCGCTTCCATATCCTTCTTATAGTGAGGTGACCAGAACTGCACACAATATTCCAAATGTGGTCTCACCAAGGTCCTGTACAGTTGCAGCATAACCCCACGGCTCTTAAACTCCAACCCCCTGTTAATAAAAGCTAACACACTATAGGCCTTCTTCACAGCTCTATCCACTTGAGTGGCAACCTTTAGAGATCTGTGGATATGGACCCCAAGATTTCTCTGTTCCTCCACAGTCTTCAGAACCCTACCTTTGACCCTGTAATCCACATTTAAATTAGTCCTACCAAAATGAATCACCTCACATTTATCAGGGTTAAACTCCATTTGCCATTTTTCAGCCCAGCTTTGCATCCTATCTATGTCTCTTTGCAGCCTACAACAGCCCTCCACCTCATCCACCACTCCACCAATCTTGGTGTCATCAGCAAATTTACTGATCCACCCTTCAGCCCCCTCCTCTAATTCATTAATAAAAATCACAAAGAGCAGAGGACCAAGCACTGATCCCTGTGGCACTCCGTAGCAACCTGCCTCCAGTTCGAAAATTTTCCATCCACCACCACCTTCTGTCTTCGATCAGATAGCCAGTTATCAATCCAATCGGCCAACTTTCCCTCTATCCCACACCTCCTTACTTTCATCATAAGCCGACCATGGGGGACCTTATCAAACACTTTACTAAAATCCATGTATATGACATCAACTGCCCTACCTTCATCAACACACTTAGTTACCTCCTCAAAAAATTCAATCAAATTTGCGAGGCACGACTTGCCCTTCACGAATCCGTGCTGACTATCCCGGATTAATCCGCATCTTTCTAAATGGTCGTAAATCCCATCCCTAAGGACCTTTTCCATCAATTTACCAACCACCGAAGTAAGACTAACCGGTCTATAATTACCAGGGTAATGTTATGGGGCTTTGGGTTCAAATCCCTTGATGGCAGGTGGTGGAATCTGAATTCAATAAACATGCAGAATTTAAAAAATGATGACCATAAAACCAAAGTTAATTGTCGTAAAAATCCACCTGGTTCACGAATGCCCTTTAGGGAAGAAGGTGCCTTGTCCTTATTATTACCTACGTGTGACTCCTGACCTGCAGCAATGACTTCAGAACTGCAGCAATGCTGTTGCCCCTTAAATGCTCTCTTGCATTCAACCACCACAAAGGAATGAAACCGAACGAACCACCTACACACTGGAAATGACAATGGGAAATACAGCCCTTGTCAACCCTGCAAAGTCGACCTTACTAATATGTGGAAGCTTGTGCCAAAATGGGAGAGCTGTCTTGCAGACTAGTCAAGCAGTAGTCTGACATAATCATATAGAATCATACCATCAAGACACCGGTTTCACCATCCCTGGGTAGCCCTGTCTGTACTGACCAAGCAGAGGTACTAGCACAGTGGTACACAATCAGGAGAGAGTTCTCAACATCGACTCTGGACCCTGTAAAGTGTTATCGCACCTGGTCAAACATTCTCAAGGAAACCTCCTCCTGATTACCATGTACCGTCCCCACTCAACAGATGAATCAGTACTCCTCCATGTTGAATATTACTTGGAAGAAGCATTGAGGGTGGCAATGGTGCAAATGTTCTGGATTGGGACACCAAAGTCCAACATCAAGAGTGACTTGGTCGCAGTACCACAGAGGGAGCTGGCTGTGTCCTAAAGGACATAGCTGCTAGACTGGGTCTGTGGCAGGTGGTGAGGGAAGCAACAAGGAGCAAAAAATAATTGGATACTAACCTGCCTATTTCAGGTGCATCAGAGACAGTGCTTGTGCAGACAAAGTCCTGCTTTCATATTGCGGATACCCTCCATCATTTTGTGCGGCCTCTCCAGCATGCTGAAAAATCTAGCAACTGAAGACTGGTCGTGATTAGGCATTGTGCGCCATCAACAACCTCAGAAATGTACTGAACTACAATCTGTAACCTCATGGCCCAGCACATTCCCTGCTCTATCTTTGTGACCAAGCCATCAGAACAACCCTATTTAAATGAAGAATGCAAGAGGGCATTCCAGGAGCAACACCAGGTGCAATACCTAAAACTGAGGTGTCAACCTGGTGAGGCGACAAAACAGGGTTACTTGCTTCCCAAACATCGTAAGCAGCAAGTAATAGACAGAGCTAAACAATTCCATAACCAATGGATCAGATCTAAGCTCTGGAATCCTGCCACATCCAGCCGTGAATGGTGGTGGACAATTAAACAACTCCCTGGCAGAGGAGATTCCACAAATATCCCTATCCTCAGTGATGGTGGAGCTCAGCACATCAGCCCAAAAGATAAGGCCGCAACATTTTTCAACAATCCTCAGCCAGAAGTGCCGGGTGTATGATGCATTACAACTTCCTCTGGAGGTCCCCAGCATCAAAGAGCCAGTCTTCAGCCAATTTAGTTTACTCTACATGATATCAAGAAGCGGCTATAGGCACGGAATACTGCAAAAGCAACGGGCCCTGATAGTATTTCGGCAGTAGTACTGAAGACTTGTGCTCCAGAATGTGCCGCACCCAATCGCAGCTGTTTCAGCTTTGCTAAAACACTGAAACAGCTCCCTGGCAATGTGGAAAATTGCCCGTGTATGTCCAGTACAGCAAAAGTAGGACAGATCAACCTGGCAAATTACCGGACCATCAGTCTACTCTTGATCATCGATATAGTGCTGGAAGGTGTCATCAACTGTGATCAAGCATCACTTGCCTAGCAATAACTTGCTCACTGAGGTTTAGTTTGAGAACCGCCAAGATCACTTGGCTCCTGGCCTCATTAAATACACTTTAAAAGATGAACAAAGAGCTGAATTCCGGAGTTGAGATGAGAGTGACTACCCGCAACATCAAGGCAGCATTTGAACATCTAGCATATGGGACTCCTAGCAAAACTGGAGTCAATGGTAATAAGGGGTAAAACCCTCTGCTAGTTAGAGGCATACCTGGCATCTCGGCTCCAGCGCATCGCTGCAGTAGTTCTTCAGGATAATGTTCAAGGCCCAATTCTCTTCAACTGCTTCACCAATGACCTTCCTTCCATCATAAGGTTAGAACTGGGGATGTTCACTGATGACTGCACAATGTTCAGCACCATTCGTGACTCAACAGACACTGATGCAGAGCATGTCCAAGTGAAGCAAGACCTAATAAAAAGATAGAAACATAGAAACTAGAAGCAGGAGTAGGCCGTTCAGCCCTTCGAGCCTGCTCTGCCATTCATTATGATCATGGCTGATCATCGAATTCAATATCCTGATCCCCCCTTCCTCCCATATCCCTTGATCTCTTGAGCCCCAAGAGCTATATCTAATTTCTTCTTGAAATCAGACAATGTTTTGGCCTCAACTACAGTCTGTGGTAGTGAGTTAGACACATTCACCACCATTGGGTGAAGACATTTCTCTTCACCTCAGTTCTAAAGGTTTTACCCTCCGTCCTCAAACTATGACCCCCGTTCTGGACTCCCCCACCATTGGGAACATTCTTTCTGAATCTACCCTGTCTAACCTGTTAGAATTTTATAAGTTTCTATGAGATCCCCTCTCACTCTTCTTACCTCCAGTGAATATAATCTTAGCCGACTTAGTGTTTCCTCATATGACAGAGCTACCATCCCAGAATCGGCCTGGGAAACCTTCGCTGTACTCCCTTTATAGCAAGGACATCCTTCCTCAGATAAGGACACCAAAACTGCACACAATACTCCAGGTGCGGCCTCCCTAACACCTTATGCAATTGCAGCAAAACATTCGTATCCCTATACTCAAATCCTCTCGCTATGAAGACCAACATACCATTTGCCTTCTTTATTGTCTGTTGTATCTGTGCACTTACTTTCAGTGACTGATATGTGGGGACTCCAAGGTCTCATTGAGTATCCACCACTCTCAATTTACACCTATTCAAGTAATAACCTGTCTTCCTATTATTGCTACCAAAGTGAATAACCTCACATTTATCCACATTATACTGCATCTGTCAGGCAGATGCCCACACACACAGCCTGTCCAAATCATGCTGAAGCATCTCTGCATCCTCCTCACAGCTCACCCTCCCACCCAACTTTGTATCATCTGCAAATTTGGAGATAATATATTCAATTCCCTCACCCAGATCATTAATAATGTGAACAGTTGGGGTCCCAGCACAGATCCCTGTGGCACCCCACTAGTCACTGACTGCCAATCAGAAAAGGACTCATTTCTGCCAATTTTGTGCTTCCTATCTGCTAAACAGCTTTCTATCCATTTCAGGAAATCACCTGCAATCCCATGCGCTTTAACTTTACATAGTAGCTGTTATGTGTGACTTTGTCAAAAGCCTTCTGAAGGTCTAAATAAACCACATCCACTGGTTCTCCTCAGTCAACTCTACAAGTTACATCCTCAAAAAGTTGCAATAGATTTGTCAAGCATGATTTCCCTTTGTAAATCCATGCTGACTTTGTCTGATTATACCACTGCCTTCTAAATGCCGTGTTATGAAAACCTTGATAATAGACTCCAGCAACTTCCCCGGTACACGACCTGAACAATATCTATGCTTAGGCTGACAAGTAGGAAAAAGCATTTGCCCCACATGAGTGCCAGGCAATGACCATCTCCAACAGGAGAGAATCTAACCACTGCCCCTTGACATTCAGTGGAATTGCCATTGCTAAATACCTCACTATTAACATCTTGAGGGTTACCATTGACCAGTAACTTGATTGGACTAGCCATATAAATACTGTAGTCACAGAAGCAGATTAGAAGCTTGCATCAACAAAGTCAGGACTCTGATAGAATATTCTCCACTTGCCTGGATGAGTGCAGCTCCATCAAGCTCAAGAAGCTCAACACCATACTGGACAAAGCAGCCCATTTGATTGGAAATCCTTCCACAAGTATTCACTCCCTCTACCACCAACGCCCAGTAGCTGCAGTGGATACCAATGCACTGCAGGAACTCACCAGTCTCCTGCGGCAGCACCTTGCAAACCCACGAACACTACCATCTGGAAGGGTAGAGTCTGCAGATACATGTGAACATGCTGGGTCAAAATCCTGGAACTCCCTCTCTAACAGCACTGTGGCTGTACCTGTACAACAGGGACTGCAGCAGTTCAAGAAGATTGCACACCACTATCTTCGTAAGGGCAATTAGGCATGGACAATGAATGCTGGCTGTGCCCACAAAACTCACACTCCACAAATGAATAAATGAAAAAAAGGTCTAAGTGCTCTGCTATAAAGTTCCCAATTGTTACTTTCTGACATTTTTCCCTCTGACAGATGTTAAGCTAACTGGCCTATAGTTTCCAATGCATAACTGTTTCACCAGCCACTTCTTTTATGACCCTTGGATAAAGTCCATCAGGACCATGGACTTGTTGGCCCACAGTTTCATTAGTTTGCTCAGTATCATTTCCCCGGTGCCTTCCATTTCCTGATTTGCAGTTATTTCTGGGATGTTCCTTGTATCCTTTCTAATGAACAATGATGCCAAATTCCTCTTTAGTTCATCAGCCCGCTCCTTATTTTCTATTAATAAATCCTCAAACTCAATTTCCATCAGCTCACTCTGTTCACATATTTCAGTTTTAAATATCTATAGAATCTGATACTATCAGTTTTTAGACTTCTGGCTCGCGTTCTCTTTTCCTCTAGTATCTTCGTCCCGATTAAACCTTTAGTCATTCTTTGCCTTTTTTATATTCTGTCCAATATTCTGACCTGCCTTCCATCCTTACATGTTTATACACTTTTCTTCCAGTTTGATATCCATCTGTCACTTTTTTACATAACCACCAGTCGTGGATTCTCCCCTTGGATTTTTCTTTCTGGTTGGAATGTATTTATTCTGTGTATTCTGAAATATCCCTTCAAATCTCAGCCACTGCGTCCCATTGGCCTATCCCATAACCTAATTTCCAGTTCAGTTTAGTCAACTCTGCTTTCAGACCCTCACAATAGCCTTCACTTATGTTTAAGATATTAGTGTTTCCCCAGTTTTCTCTCCCTCAAACTGAATGTAAAATTCAATCCTGTTGTGATTACTGCTGCTTGGGGGCACCTTCACGATGAGGACATTAATTAATTCTATTTTGTTGCACAATAACAGTTCAAGCATAGCCTGCTCTCTTGTTGATTCCAGAGTGTGCTATTCTAATAACCTGTCCTGAAAATATTCTATGTATTCCTGATCTAAATTAGCTTTGCCCATCTGATTTTTCCAGTCTATATGTAAATTAAATTATTGCCAGAATCCAGAATTATTGCCATAGTTTTGTGTCAACTTCCTTTAGAATCCAGCTACCATGTAGGTACAGTTAGGGGGTCTGTACAACACTCCCACAAGTGACTTATTGCATTCATCATTTCTGATCTCCACACAAAACAATTTAACATCTTGGTTTCCTGTACTTAGGTTGTCCCTCTCTATTGTGCTAATACTACCATTGATTAACACTCTCCACCTTTTCCTGTCTCCTCATAGAATGCCTACAGTTCAGAAGGAGGCCATTCGGCCCCTCGAGCCTGCACTGACTCTGAGAGAGTATCTCACCGAGGCCCTATTCCCCACGCTGTCCTGTAACCCCATATATTTACCATGGCTAATCTATCTAACCTACACATTTTGGGACATTAAGGGGCAATTAAGCATGGCCAATCCACCTAACTGCACATCTTCAGACTGTGGAAAGAATCCAGAGCACCTGGAGGAAATTCACAGAGACATGGGGAGAACATTCAAACTCCACACAGATAATCACCCAAGGTCAGACTTGAACTCAGGTCCTGGCGCTGTGAGGCAGCAGTGCTAACCAGTGTGGCACCATGCTGTCCTTCCTTAATGTCATCTGTCTTTAGTACAATGCTGGAATCTATTATCAAGTCGGTCTTAGGGAATTTTCACAGTAACTTCATTGCAGTGTGAATATAAGCCTACTTGTGACCAATAAATTAACTTTAACTTTTATCAATCCTCTTAGTATTGTATAATTAGAGCAAAACAACTGCTTTTACTAAAGGGGAACCCTGTAAGTAAATTAGAGGTTTTTAAAGGATGTAACTAGTAGGTGAGATAAAGAGGAATAGTAGATGTAGTACACCTGGATTTCCAAAAGGCAGCTGATACAGTGCCACAGAAAAGGTCAAAATGCAAAATAAGGGCTGATGGATTTGGGGTGAAATATTAGTCTGGATAGTGGATTGGTTAGGAAAGAAAACTGAAACTGGGCATAATAGAAGCAGTTTCAAGGTGGCAGGCCGTGAATGGTTGAGTGCCACAAGGGTCAGTGCTGAAGCCTCAGCTATTTACAAGGGACAGTGAGTAATGTCTGCAGGTTTGCTGATGATACGAAGCTGGGTAGGAAGGTAAGCTGTGGCAAGGATATGGAAAACATTGTCGGGTTAATTGAGTGCGCAGCAAGGTAGCTGGTGAAGTATAATATAAGAAAGTGTAAAGTTGTTCATTTCATTTGTCAGAACAGAAAAGTAAAATATTTTTGAAAAGGTGAGAAATTTGTAGGTGTTGATGTTTAACAGGACTTGGATATGCTGGTACAAGGAATGCAGCAAATTAGCATTAAATAGAGCAAGGAATTAGAAAGGCAAATGTCATGTTGGCCTTTGTTGCAAGGGAATTGGAGTACAGGAATAAAGATGTGCAGGGCTTTGTTTAGGCCACGTCTGAAGCACTGGATGCAATTTTGGGTTCCACATTTAAGGAAGTATAGATTTGCATTGGCAGCGGTATCACACAATCATATCATTGTTATTGAATGAGCAGTTTACTTGATGCCATTCTCGTGCCTTCTCCCCATAACGTGGCACATTGCTGCTTCTCAAATAACAATCCAGTTCCCTTTTAAAATTCTTCGCTTAAAGCTGCATCACCACGCTCTCACACAATTCATTCCAGTCCTTAACTACTTCATCCGAGTGGACTGGTCAGACAAGATGAATTTAATGCAGAGAAGTGTGAAATAATTCACTTCAGTAGGAAGAAAATGGAGAGACAATGGGTTGGATTTTTCTCCCTCTCCGTAGTGTGTTTCGCGGTGCTGGGAAGTGGAATGCCTCTCACTGGCAACGGGATATTATGGTCCCGCTGTTGTTAATGGGGTTGCCCGTTGAACGCACCCCTCACCGCTGGTAAACGGGCAGTGGGGCTGTGCCATCGGCGGGACCGCAATATTTTGACGAATATAGAATAAACGATACAGTTCTAAAGGCATTCAGTAGCAGAGAAACTAGGGATGTATGTGCACAAATAATTATAAAGTTTATTTATTAGTGTCACAAGTAGGTTTCCATTACTTAACACTGCAATGAAGTTACTGTGAAAATCCCCTAGTCGCCACACTCTGGCGTCTGTTTAGGTACACTGAGGGAGAATTTAGTATGGCCAATGCACCTAACCAGCATGTTAAGTAATTCCTATTTGTGTGGCTGCTTGAGAGTGCAGTTGATAAAGTATATGTGATTATGAGCTTTATAAATGGGAGTACAGAGTACAAAAGCAAGTTATGGTGAATGGGTATAAAACCCTGGTTTGTCCTCAACTGGAATATTGGTTTCAGACCTGAAAAGAACACTTTAGAAAGGATGTGAACGCATTAGAGAGGGTGCAATAAATATATGGAATGGGCCCACAGATGAGGAAGTTCAGTTACCTAGGTAGTTTGGGGAATTTTGATCTGTTTTCCTTGATGAAGAGAAGGTTGAGAGGTGACTTAATACCTCATGAAGGGAAATCATGAAGGGAACAGGAAAGAGCTGATAGGGAGAAGCTGTTCCTGTTAGTGAAGCGATTGAGAACCAGAGGACACTGATTTAAGGTGATTGGTAAAAGAGGAACATGAGGGAAATCTTTTTGACAGCCAATGGTTAGGAGCTGGAATACCGCGTCTGAATGGGTGGTGCAGACAGATTCACTTGTGGCTTTCGAATAAGAATTGGAATATCATCTGAAGAGGAAGAATGTGCGAGGCTACAGGGGAAAGCAGCAGATTGGCAAAAGGTGAATTGCATTTGCAGGGAACCAGCACACACCGTCAGCCGAATGGCCTCCTTCTGTGCACAAACCATTATTTTATTCTAGTATTGAAATATTTGGGTACGCACTTGCGATGCCAAGGCATACAAGGCTGTGCACCAATTGCTGGGAAATGAGATTAGAATTGTTCGATGGTTTATCTTTGACCAGTGTGGACACGATGGGTCAAAGGACCGTTTTCTGTGCTGTATACCTCCATGCCTCTATTCGATGATAGTTGTAACCTCTCAGTTTTGGTATCATGAAGCATTTACAATAATTACACAAACACCAGACATTGTTGATAGCAAAGAAGAAACATTAAAAATGAAATTTCACGTTAACTTCCCTCTGTTGCCTTTCCCGTCTGGGCCAGTGTCTGCTTAATCTGGTGGAGCTTTTCCCAACTGCCTGTGTAACTTAGCTCGAATTCCTGACTTCCAGTTCTTGAACTGTACAGTGGAGCGTTCGAGGAAGTGCATGGTGGCTGAAGGGCCTTGTCTGTTCCCATGTCATCGTTCTCTCTGCTGAGATGATCCGGCATCCATCCAAGATTGGAATCGCTGCATAGATTGCTTGAAAAATGGTCTCCTAGCTGAGGGAGTGGCTACTAACGTGTACTTGTTCTTACTGCTGCTCAATGATTATGGCATCAATGAAAGTCTGATGTGTTTCATGCTCACTGTGTCCGATGAGGTTTCGAGATCCACAGTGACCATCCCTTTCTCGTTGGGGAAATTTTCATGGACTTTTATCTGTGATGTCACTGTCCATTGAGAGTGCCTCAGTGTAACTAATCACTGAATCTTGTTCCATCATTCTATCTGGATTTTGGTAGATGGAGGAGACTTCACCAGTAGACGTTTCTGTCCCATAGACAGTGCCATCAAGACTGATTTCCTCCATTTCTAATCGGCCTTCAATGTCAGTAGGACTCATAATTGGAGCAGGAGACTCCACCACTGGTTGAGCTGCCATCATTGACTACTTGAGCACTCTGCTGTGACTCACATCTTCCCTGTTTTCCAGTAGCAGTGATGTTCCAGGCTTTTCTTTGCAACACTGAATGATCTGTTCCAGTTTCTCCATCCTCCAAAGCTGCTGACTTCTAATGGCTGTCAACAGGTCATCAAGATTTGGCCCCTCTTCATCTCCAGCTTTAGATTGTTTGATGGGATCTTCCATCTTTTCACCTCCTAGGGCTGGTTGGGGCGACGCAATGATCTGAGGATTCTGTGGTGTTAAATTGGAGCAGATTTCCTCCTATGTCGTTTTCTTTAAGCATCGGCATTTCTGCTTCATTCACCGTTGTTGGGATGACAATGGAACGCATTGGTCCATTTATCCTTTCATGTCCTAACAATAAATGGTCCACGTTGTGACGATCATTGTTGACTCTGGGGTGTCCAATGCGCACTGACAATATCTGTTTGGTGTATGAACAGTTGGCAGATAGAACACCAAATCAATGGTAAACATTCTGTCAACAGCATTTAAACTTGGTCACTATGGAAACGGGTAAGCAGGATGATGTCACAAACATGGTGACATCACAGGACTATGTCACAATCGTCTCATACCTGACAGTGTGATGTCACCAGCTTCCAGAATTCCCCAATTTAGAGACACAAGTCAATCTTTTTGGTAAAACAGTTAAACTGAATCCAATCAAATGAGGAACAAATAAACATTCTGGTAATCTTATTGGCAAAACAATTAAACGAGGGATAAATCGGTAAATATTCTGTTAATTGTTTTGGCAAAACAATTAGACCAAATTTAATGAACTGAGGGACAAATCAAAAGGAGCAGTCCGCAAAAAGAAAGGAAGCGCCCGAAACAAAAGACGAAGTAGAAATGAAACTTAAAACATCAAACTAAAGTGTGATTAAAGGAGTCAATAATGCACCCCAGTCCCTGCAGTGCCCAGCGGGTATGGAAGGCCTCAACAGTGCCCTCAGACACCGCATGCTCGCTCTCCAGGGACACCTAGCCGCAAATGTATCCGCGGTATAGTGGCGGACAGTTGGGTTGGACGACCCCTTCGGTCGCCTGCTGCCTGGACCTGTTTATGGCAAATTTAGCCAAGCCCACGAGTAGGTTCACGAGGAAGTCCTCCATCTTTCCAGCCCCCTTCCGCACTGGGTGTCAGTAGATCAGGAGCGTGCGACTGAAGTGTAAACAAAACATCAATAGAAGGTTTTTTAGGTAACTAAAAAGATTGTGCCGATTAAGACATTCAAAGTAAACATGGCTCATGGACTCCACAAGGTTGCAAAAAGGGCATGTCTTTTGGGAGCCCATGAACCGGTATAACCTTCGGTTGTACGGAATTGCTGCATGCACCACCTTCCACCCCAGGTCCCCAAGCTAGTGGAGGAGGATCCCTCCGTAGATCCCTCCACTGGGGATTTCCACCACCGGATGGCAACAGGACCCGCCAAGGTGTATCCGGGAGAGGAGACGGTAGTGGAAGGTGTGCAGCAGCAGCCGTACAGGAAGCGCCTTCGTGCAGTGACAAATGTAAGGAATAATCATTAAGACAACATATATTGGAAGGAATAATTATTAGGACAAGTAGGAGATAATAATTAACATAGAAGAGATAATCACTACTTAAGAAGTTCTCATATATATCACATATCTTATTAAGCATACACATGGATACTCGCATAAATGAACATAGAAGCTGAAAGTAATTTCTTAAATAAACGTGAGAAAGTCAGACAACGGGAAAAAAGACTTGGCATAGATTAGACAATAAACTTCAGATAAGAAGGCAGGATGTAACCACAGTGATATCATAGCACATTCATTAGTGAAAAAACAGAAAGAAGGCAGATAACGTAGGTCTAGTAAATCATGGTGGCTAACGAAAAGTGGCCTTGGGGTCTGCAACAAAAAAACCTTGACTGTAAGATAAGAATGAAGCTAAATGTGGATAAAAAGGACAGTCAGAGCACTGGTTTTTTGGATTTGCCTGGGAATCCCGGCTTTATTGAAATGTACTAGCTAATAAAGCCTTGCTGCCTGGAAGATCAAGACTCAGACTCTCTATTCTGATTGATGAATTCTTCTTGCCGTCCACGGGGAACCACGGCAAAATTTGGCATTCATCATTGTCTCACTAAACTATTTCTTGATATATTTTCCCAATATATGTCTTAGTTATGTTTGGTTTCACGAAATGTGGAGGAGCTTAAGTGTAGGATCAATATCCCTTTTTGTTTATTAATAGCCTAATTGCGAACTGCTCCTCCAGATTTCCTTTACCTGATAGTTCATTAAAATACATTTTTGCATTAATACATTTCATACACTTTGTACTAACACATCTCTCCCTCCTTGATTTTGCTTGATCATTTAAGTATTCCCCTCTATGCGTATGGTATCTAGGGTCATATTATCTCCTCTTATTTTCAAACTATTGATAATGGTACATGCTGTCCATTGCCCTGTTAATTACACATCGACATAAGCATCCTGCTAACGCTATCCCTACTATTATAAGCAGCAGTAACATAAATGATTTAAAAATCCAATCAAACATCCCATTTCCTACCCATCCTAACCATCCAGGTGGGTTATAATCATGGAATTCGTGACCTATCTTTTGGAGTTGGTCTGCTTGTGCCTCGATATGCTTTCCAAGGTTAGTTATATTCTCAGATTTATCTGGTATGTAAATACAGCATTCTTGTTAAATTATGGCACATGTTCCTCCCTGCGAGGCCAATAGATAGTCCAAAGCCAGTCTATTTTGCAGGGCTACTGTGCCGACTGCCATCAGTTCTGCTGATACTTCTGTCAAGGCTTGCCCTGTTTATCGAGCTTCAGCTGCAGTGATATTAGCCAGTTGTTCCAGGGCTGTGGCCATCAGAATTAACTCGTTTGCCGTTCTTCCTGTCCCATGTAATGGAAAGGCCATCATAAAGAACCAGTCAGTCTTACTGATTGTTCGTTTTGCTCGCGAAGGGTAGCTTCGTAGGGAAGGCATGTGGTGCATATAGGGCACTACATATCCCAGATAACAGGAGCCTGTCCAGTTCGCAGGAAGCCAGGGATATGCCTTTGTACCGCATATAAAGTAAGTTCCATTGTAGGCCGTAAAGTTATCAGCCAACGTCATCCAAGGTTGTACAGCTTTTCCTTCCCACACGTTGCTTGATGTGATGTTGCATATTTCAGTCCAGTCTATTTTGAACATACCAGCTGTACTTAAATCTTTCACAGGTGGTTGCCATTCTACAGTTTGCTGACATTTACTTTCTCCAACTCTTGCTCCATCCACATTTTTCTTTAAACAGAAGGATCCTGGTCCATTTGATTTTAGGACCGTCGGTACAGGTGGGAACTGGGAATGGTCGTAGGTTGGTTGGTACCATGTAGCAAACCTGGTCATTCTATACCTAGCTGACTCCCACATTGTCATGTTTCCTCCTTCCCCTGTCTTATTTTGTCTCAATATCCATTCTATAGTTTCTGAAATCTGAAAAGGGAGAGACTGGAGTGGTAGGCCTTCTTGGGAATGGCTTGGGACATGAGTGCAGACCCAACATTTGCTTATGTTCAATCTTTCTGCATACATATATGACATATATAGGTAAGTATTTATATGCGATCTGTCTTCTTCCTGTTAATTTTTACTCTTGCCACCCCCCATACTAAGTACTAGTATTATCCCCATACATCCTACCCCTACTTTTCCCATGCTATCACAAGGAGGGAGCGTACAATTTATCACAGTTTACACAATTCTTTTCCCGCGCTTAGTCGCCGCTACTACTATTTAGTTTATACAGTCTTTCAGCTTCAATTTCAGTGATTTCTCTTGTTTTGTCAGTTCAGTTGATAGCTCAGTTTCCTGGGTCGAATTCGGTGAACCATGAACTTGAGCGGTAGAGTTTGTGTCAACAGTCCTTGTTCCTGAGGAAGGAAAATACTGATCACTGGTATACAAATCAAATTTCCATCTTCTTTTAACGCATTGAAACAGATCTTCCCCTCTTTTGCAGTCTTTAGTGCTACATCGCAAAACAAGGAGCGTCAGTCTCAATCAAAGTTATCATGAGTCTATTCGGTGGGGGTAATTCAACTTGACCCCATTCCTGGACTTCTTGTTCGGGGATTTGTTCATTCTCCATTCGCACTACCATTTGTCGCATCATTAGTCTGGTAATAAAAGATCTCAAAGCAGGCAGTAAACAACAAAAGATTAGTCCAATTATGATTATTACTACTACCATTATAACCCCTGCCTTTGCAAACCATGCTCCCCATTGTCCGAATACATTATCAAGCCAATTCCAAATATTATGGCCAAATCCAGCATTGTCATGCATTTCTTTCCTTAGATTTTGTAATTTGGTCATAGCTTTAGTGAATGAACCTTTTGGATCAGTGTTGTTAGGGATGAATGTACAGCATTGATCGCCAAACATAACACATACACCCCCTTTTTCTGCTAATAGCCAATCTAGTGCTTGCCTATTCTGCCAAGCCATTTTGCTAGTTGCATCTAACTGCTCACCTAGTGCAGTAAGAGCCTCATCAGTGTAGTTAATGAATCTCTGCTGATTGTAATAAATGTAATTAATCCATTCAGTGTTTTTGTTGGGGGTAATCCAGAATAGAATGGATTCAAACCCCGCAGCTATCTCATTTCTCGCTTTAAATTCATTGGGGATTCCACGAGGTTGTCCTATTGCATCTAACTTTATTTCTGGATTAGGTGTGTATGACCTTCTCACTCTTCGAACTTCCATTTCATGTTCCATCGGTAGCAGGACAGTATTCTGTGCCAGCATGACCCTAGCACACAATCCAATCCAATCCACCGGCAGTTTTGCCATTAACCCCTTTTTGGGATCACACAGCCACCATAGATCAGCTAGCTGATTTATTTGTAAATCCAGTACTCGCGGAGGAGGTGGTTCTCCCCCTTGCTTTGAGACGTATAGGCTATGGATATCAGTTATATTCCAAACCTTTTTGCATTTTCCTGTGTAATTTCCTAATTTAGTTCCCTCACGGCTTTCCCTCCAATAGCAATCTTGGATCTGTAAGTCGGGTTTTATCCTCCATTCTTTTGGGGTCGCGTCCATTGCCGTTTCTGGCCACTTTGGGCATTCTCGGGCCAAATTGTACGTGCCACTTCCTACCCCAGCATATAAAATGCAGTGGTATTGACACACTGGCATTGTCCCATTACAGAGATCACTACATGAGGGTTCCGAGCAGTTTACTATTTGGATAGTAACTGTCTGATTTCCTGTAGTGTATGTGTGTGGATATGTTGTATATTTACCTTGGCACTTTTCCTTTTTCCAGTTTTTATACCAGGTCCTGCATTCCCCTGATCCCCACGGTATGTCAATTACCTGAGTGCGAGGTTTTTCTGACGCACAAATTACGCACTCCTTTCCATTATTATTTTTGTATCCTGTGTATTCAGCCCATTTCCACCACTCATTTCTCTGTGCTTTTTCCCAAATTGTATCTGCTACTACTGACCGCTTGTGATTTCTTTTTCTTAGTTGATAATAGGTAGAATCCCGATTACCTTCCTTACTCACCTTGCTGTTTGCTAATTCCTTAGTTTTTATTTTCCACATTTTTCTTCCTTCTCGGACTTTTAGTGTTGTGTCTGCTATAAATTGTTCTTTTCTATTATTCACCCAGGAAGTCTTTGGTGGCAATGGTTTCCAAGTCCCAAGTCGGGAAGGGGGCGGGAGCTGCTGCCCCTTCTTCCCCACTTCCCGTACTAGGACCAGGAACATCATCTGGCCCATCATCCAAATCAAACTCAATGTTATCCTCACTATCCTCCCTCTCTGCATCTCTATTTTGATCTGGCACAGAACTATTGGAACTTTCTCCTGTGTTTTCTTCGTCCCCACTACTACTTCTCTCCGGACTTTCAACTTCGACAGCCTCTCTATCTTCCCCTATACCCGGTATTGTCCTAGTACAATGATTTAAATGGTACCACAGTGTACTGCCTTCTACTTGTAAGGCTGTGGGTGAAACTCTGGTAACATCGAAAGGTCCTTCTCTTCTTGGTTCGTCCCAGCGCCTTCGGAATTTCCTGATGTATACTCGATCTCCAGGTCTGATTCGGTGGTCAGCCGCTGGGCTTTCTTCCTCTTTGGCTTTTTCCTGTTCAAATATAGTTCTATGTATAATAGTTAATTGCTGCATGTACTCTTTAGTGTCCTGATCTAAACATTCTAATGTAGGGCCTCCCGTTCCCCTAATCTTTGGCACGGGCATTAGTCTCCCCCATCATCATCTCATGTGGACTTAAGTGTGTTATTCTATTCTCCTGACTTCGGCATTGCATTAAGGCTAGTGGCAGGGCATCAATCCAGTTTTTCCCTGTATCGCTACAGATCTTGCTTATTTTGGCCTTAAGAACTCCATTTGCCCTTTCTACCATTCCCTGTGACTGAGGATGGTAGACACAGCCAAATTTCTGTTTCACTCGGAGCACTGAGAGGGTTTCTCTCAGTACTCTTCCTACAAATGCAGATCCATTGTCTGAACTTAATTGGGCTGGTATGCCAAATCTTGGAATGATTTCTTTTGTCAGGAAGTTGATCACTGTTCCTGACCCTTGATCTTTAGATGGTGTTGCTTCTATCCATCTGCTGAATCTGTCAATGATTACTAACATATATCTTTTCCCTTTTATCTTTTTCACCATGTCCACATAATCCATACACAGGTGTTTAAATGGTCCCTCAGGAATGGGTATATGTCCTATTGGGGCAGTTATGCTTTTCCTGATATTGTTCTGCGCACACACCTCACATTGACTTAACATGTAATCAATGGAACTCTGTAAGTATGGTGACCAAAATCCTTCCTTCTTAATCTTCCTGATCACTTCTCCTCTTGCACAGTGGTCAACTCCATGTGCCTCACTTATCAGTAAGGTTAGTAATGCTGTGGGTGCTATTACCATCCCCTCTCCATTTCGCCACAGTCTATCCTGCTGTCCTTGTATCGCTCCCCTTTCTTTCCACATGGTCTTCTCAGCTATTCCCGCGTCCTCCTGTAATTGTATTACGTCATCTAACGTGGGCTGGGGAATGATACTCCCTACCCCTGGTCCTGGATGTGGTTCTGCTATTTCTACTGGAGCTATTGTAGTTAATGCACATCCTGCTACTTCTTTGGCTGCTTTGTCAGCTTTTGCATTTCCTTTAGTCACATTATCTTTTCCTTTCTTGTGTGCCTGACATTTGATTATGGCCAATTCTTTTGGGCCCATCATAGCTTGTATTAAGGCTTTTATTTGACTTTCATGCTGTATTGGTCCCCCACTACTTTTCATAAAGCCTCTCTGTTTCCAGATTGATCCAAACAGATGACACACTCCATGTGCATAAGCCGAATCTGTATACACTTCTACTGCCTCCCCTTTTGCTAATTCACATGCTCTGGTTAGTGCCTTAAGTTCTGCTAGTTGGGCCGAACAGGGCTGTTCACATTTTTCTGCTTCTATAACTTCAAGTCCTCCTGGTCTTTGTTCAACTATGGCATAGCCTGCGTGGTTTCCCAAGTGATCCCTGTAACATGAGCCATCTACATACAGTGTCCTCTTCTCTTCTGTCACTAGTCCCTCTGCTCTTAAGTCTTCTCTCAGTTTCATAAATGTTTTTGCTTCTCTTAAGCATTCATGTTCTTCTCCTTCATGAGGTAATGGCATGTAATCAGCTGGATTTACTCTGTTGCACTTTATTATCGTGATATCTGGGAATGTGGTTAGCATTCGATAATGATGGATCCTAGCAGGTGTCAGCACAAATTTTCCTTGCTCAATCAATTCAGCTACTTTGTGGTGTACATGTATGTTTATTAAATATCCCATTGTGATGGTAGCTGCTTTTTCGTAAGCCCACCAAGCAGCTGCCAAACCCTGATAACATGGAGGGTACCCCAGGGCCACATCATCTAACTTGGTGCTATAATAAGCTATTGCTTGTTTCTTTCTTCCTTTACAGCTGTCCTGCATTAACACAGCAGTTGCGAATCCTGTTTCCCTGTTGCTAACAAAAAGGTCAAAGGGTTTATCATACGAAGGCAGCATCAGTGCTGGTGCTTGCACCATCTCTTGTTTCACGTTATCAAATGCTTCTGAGGCCTCCCTGTCCCATATCAAGATCGCTTTAACTCCTCACATCCGGCCTCTTTCATTATTTTCCTTAACGCTTGTGTTTTTTCTGCATAGTTTTCTATCCATTCTGAACTAAATCCTGTCATTCCTAAGAATGTCATCATCTGTCTCACTGTCTGTGGTTTTGGGATTTTCAATACTGCTTCTATCTGCTGGTGAGCTATTCTTTTTTGTCCAACAGTTATTTCCCTTCCAAGGTATTCTACTTTTCTTTGACAGAACTGTAATTTCTTTCTTGACACTTTATGTCCTCCTTTCGCCAGCTTTCCCAGCAGTTTTAAACTCTCTTCCCTACACTGTTCCTTTGTTTCAGTACACAACAACAAGTCATCCACATATTGTATCAGTGTTCCTTCTAGTTGTATCCCTGCCAAATCTGCTCTCAACACTTGGTTGAATACATGTGGGGAGTGTTTGAATCCTTGTGGCATTCTATTGTATGTGTACTGCTTTCCCTCGTACTTGAAAGCAAATAAGTACTGACTCGCTTGTGCCAAGGGCACACTGAAAAATGCTGAGCATAAGTCTATTACTGTAAACCATCTGCTTTCAGACGGTATGTTAGTCAATAAGGTGTAGGGGTTAGGGACTTCTACTGGCATATTTTCAACTACTTCATTAACTGCTCTCAGGTCGTGTACTAACCTCCACTTTTCCCCATCTGCCTTTTTAACTGGTAATAAGGGTGTGTTACATTTACTTCGGGTTTCTCTTAACACCCCTGCGTCTACTAATCCTCTGATTGTTTCTCTTATGCCTTTTACTGCTTCTGCCTTGATTGGATATTGTGGTTTATAAGGTCCTTGACATCCTGGCTTCAATTTTACTTCGACTGGGGTAGCTGTTTTAACTTTGCCTACATCTGTGTCGTTCTTTGACCACAATTCCTCAGGGAGAGAATCTAAATCTTTTTCTAACTTTGCTCTCCATTCTTGCTCTACTTCTTTATCTTTTAACTCTATTTTTACCTCTTTTGGTCTTCCAGTCATCCTTGCATTAACAGATATTTTCATCATTTGTCCGTCAGTCGACATCCAAATATTCTCATTGTTTGCTTTAATAAATTCCAGTTCCTGTGCCCTAAACGTCATAAGTCCCAAATCCTTTGGTCTGTAATCAGGATTCACCTTTAGCGTAACATGTGGTTCTGTCTCAGGCACTGAGAACCATTTTCTGACCCATTCATTCTTTCTAATTGTGAGGGCTGCTCCCTCTGGTCCGATTAAAATGCTGTCTGAATTTATTTCCTGTTCTTGTCCTGCCTCTTTATTCCACTTCTCCTGTATCTCTGACTGTTGCATTTTATCAAAAATCATTGTGCTATGTAGTTCAGTTTTTGGCCATTCGACGTCTGGAATCTGTGCCTCTACAAATGTCCCCCAAATTTCCCATACCTGCTTTTTAATTTGTTCTTCTATGTCCCCTAGCCAATATACATTGGCCCACTCTTCTCCCCTTACCCTAATTACGTACATGCCCGTCAGATTAATTCCTTGAGTTGTACACTCTAATTTTAACCCTAACCCTAAGATTGCATCCCGGCCTAACAAATTCAGTGGTGTTTTATTGCATACTAACACAGGCACATGAGTGGTTTTGTTTCCAACGGTGATAGGCACTGGCATCGTCATTTGAGTCAATACTGCTTTCCCCGAGAACCCCATAGTTTTTACAAACTGACCTGACAATGGTAGGTGTCCTGCATATTTTTCTTGTATGCACGTACAAGTAGCTCCTGTATCTATCATCATGGGGATCTCAACCCCCCCTATTCTAACATTGATTATAGGTTCTTGATTTGCTGTGTCCGTTATTTGTACATACTGGCCTACCATTTCGGGGTTCTCTGGGCCTCCCTATAGGAAACTCTGGTGATTTACTGGCCCCTGACTCATTGGGCAATCACTGGTTGGCACTTGCATCATTTGCTGACTCATTTGTTGTTGACCTCCTTGTCTATAGCTGTTTTGGGGACAATTCCTTTTTATGTGTCCTTTTTCCCCACATCCCCAGCATACCCCTGGAGGGCCAGGTGGTCCTCCCTGCCTGGGGCCTTGATTATATCCTTGGTTTTGTCCCCTCTGGTTCTGATAGGGTGCTTTTCCCTGTCCCTGTCTTTTTCCGTTCCAATTATTCTGATTTTGAGGTAGATATGTGGTCTGATAATTTGGATTGTATCCCCCTTGGTTCATGGGCATCGGGAAACCAGAGATGTTATAGGTTATAATAGGCTGACATCCCTCTCCCCCCCTCTCTGGTGTTGGGTTGGGGGTTTCTTCAGTAATCACTTCAGTTATTATGGGTGCCATTTTCTTGGGGGTGGGGTCCTCTTTTGACTTTTGTTTAGCTTTTATTTCTTCTAACTGCGCCTGCAGGAGCTTACGGTGTACTTCTTTTAATTGTTTATCTGCATTCTTCTCCTCTTTACGGTGTCTCTCTACTGCGTGGATAACATAGTCCAGAAATTCCCTGTAAGTTTTTGATTCCAGGCCTACTACTTCATCCAATCTGGACTTAGCTGAAGCCGGTAGGCCTTCCAAGATGGCTGCTCGGAACATGGCATTAGTTAGGGGGTCTGTCAGGATGTCTCTTTCCGTGTCCCTTCTCCACCTTTTTAACTGATTTTCAACATATGTTGCAGCATTTTCCTCCTCTCCCAGTGGGTCTCCTTTTAGTGATTTCAGATCTACACGGTTAGGGTACAATCCCCTTAGTGCTCGCCAAATTAGTGGGCGGGATTCATCTATGAGCACTCCATCCACACTTGGATCGAGTGCTGCAGTAGGAATTCCAGCAAGTCTCATGACTTCAGCCATTTGATTCATTCCCAGTACTTTTGTTAGGAGAGCTTTGATATCTCCTAGGGCCATTCTTTTTCCTACCATTCCTGCCTCCAGCTGTCCAATCCACCTCCCAGCCCCATCCATGATATTTGGTAATTCACTAATTAAATTGGGTAGGTCCTGTCCTGCCCACGGAATGTATTGTGTCCTATTTCCTTTTACAACTACGGGGAATGCTTTTGGGTCTTCCCATTCTATTTCTCCAAACTTGGTAGGTGGTCTCCTTCTTCGATTTGACTTTCTTAACTTTCTTAACTTTCTTACCTTTTCTTCGTCCTCCTCACTCAAACTGGTGGAGTCTTTCTCGTCCAATTCTTCACATATAAGTTTCATCGGGGGTACCCATTGTATCCCTGTCTTGCTTCCTTTTCTTCCTGCACTTCCCTTGCTATATTTACATTTTTCATCCCATTCTTCCTTACCCTCCTCCTCTTCACACCTTGCCTCACTGTCCACTGCCTCCTCACCTTTTTTACTCTGTTCTTCCTCCATTTTTCTATTTGCCCATTTTAACACCCTTACCCGAACCAACTCTTCCTCTAACTCTTGCCTCATACGGCGTATGTTATCCAGTTCTCCTTCCACTTTAGCACCTTCTTCTTCCCTTTTTACCTTTCTTTCCACCTCCTGCTTTGCCCATTGTTCGCGGGTCATGTCCCTTTCTTCATATTCCCCCTCAAAATTCACTGTCCCCTTTATTACTGGATACAGCCCAGCAAAATCTTGGTTTTCCTTATAAGGGGGCGGGGCTATATGTGGGTCTTTCAATTTTTCCTTTTCCTGAATCTGAACTGGCATTTGCATTTTCCATATGCGCTTTTTCTCTTTTCCTTCCTTTTCAAATAATGTTAGTATCTCCAATTCTTTTCTTCTTTTCTGATTTCTCTTTTGTGATTTATCCCTTAGTTTATAGTTCTTTACCAGTCCTTTCTGATCCTCACATCTTTCTGTACACCAGGTGCCTCCCTCTGGCCACTGTGTGTTTAATTTACTTGTTCTTTTGGTCCATTTTTGGGAGACATGGGCTATGTCTCCTTTCAGGGCCGGGTACTTTTCTCCCAGAATTTCCACCGGTGTCTTAATTTGATATGGCATGTTCTGTTTCTTTGCACTGCCTTGCGGCTTAATATTTTCTGATATGTTGGTATTTGGCACTATTGTTATTTTTATGCGATATACTGTTTTCCCTTTTTCTGTCCTTGGACTATCTTCCCACTGCACTTCCCTGACTGACACCTGTATTTCCAACCGAGGTCTCAGTATTTGCTTCCCTGTTCTTCCCTCTCCTGGTGATAATCCTTTTTCTTCTGCTAGTGGATAATATGCCTCCACTTGCTCACTGATTTCCAACAGAGCCTTACTTGGTCTGATTTCTTCTATTAATTCTGTCAATGTTTCTTCTACTGCTTCACTCGTCCAATTTTTGTATATTATTTCGTCCCAATTTACGTATGGCCACTCCTTATTCACTTCCTCCAAATTAACTACTTCACTTATTCTTCTTAGCAGGGCATTTCTCTCACCCTCATACCACTCCCTAAAACCTCCTCCAACTATTTTTACTAGATCTTCTCTAAAAAAATGTGTGTTAACACCACTACTTAAGAAATCTATTACTGCAATATTCCTACGTGATTCATCACTGTCGTGATCCTGCTTTGCACTCCACATTTACCAACAGCTGCTTACACCACTATTCCAGATCAACCTTTTCAGGCTTCTCCTTGTAGCCCCTTTACTTTATTTCACTACCTATCCCCTCTCTTCTTCCGGCGATCAACATAGGTCCTTAATTACTATATCAGGTAGGAAACCAATCTCTCCTAGATCTCTCCTTCCTCTCGGCTGACGTCTCTCTCTCCGAGGTCCTGGGTAGGTTTGGACTGGCAGGCTTGCCTACACTTACTCTCCTTGGGCAAGTCGTAACCTGGAAGCCCGCTCCAAACCGCTCGACTAACCTAATTGCATCAATTAGCGTTCGGTTTTTGTAGCGTCTCACTTTTTACCCATTCGTGGACAATACAGTACATAAAACTAAAGCGTGCTTTTTACATGCAAAATTTGCCCTTCCGATCAGACTCAGTCTCTCAATATTTTACACAATTTTAACTTTACCAATGCAGGTTATCTTTTGGGCAGGTGAGATCCAGGACCAGTGGAGAACCGGGTGCGCCAGGCCTCGAAAACCCCTTTCTGACAACAAGGATTTACATGCATGCAAGTCTGCTTACCTTGTTGACAGAAGGCCGGCTGGGGACTTCTCGGTTCCGGTCGGACCACCGTCTCCCTCGATCCCTCCGGGGTTGAGTCACCGGACGACCTCAACTCTGCCCTGCTCGCAAGCGCCAAATTTTGCCATGGTTCCCCGTGGACGGCAAGAAGAATTCATCAATCAGAATAGAGAGTCTGAGTCTTGATCTTCCAGGCAGCAAGGCTTTATTAGCTAGTACATTTCAATAAAGCCGGAATTCCCAGGCAAATCCAAAAAACCAGTGCTCTGACTGTCCTTTTTATCCACATTTAGCTTCATTCTTATCTTACAGTCAAGGTTTTTTTGTTGCAGACCCCAAGGCCACTTTTCGTTAGCCACCATGATTTACTAGACCTACGTTATCTGCCTTCTTTCTGTTTTTTCACTAATGAATGTGCTATGATATCACTGTGGTTACATCCTGCCTTCTTATCTGAAGTTTATTGTCTAATCTATGCCAAGTCTTTTTTCCCGTTGTCTGACTTTCTCACGTTTATTTAAGAAATTACTTTCAGCTTCTATGTTCATTTATGCGAGTATCCATGTGTATGCTTAATAAGATATGTGATATATATGAGAACTTCTTAAGTAGTGATTATCTCTTCTATGTTAATTATTATCTCCTACTTGTCCTAATAATTATTCCTTCCAATATATGTTGTCTTAATGATTATTCCTTACACAAAGGGCCCGGAGGGCATTTCTGCGAGGTGGCTCAAGCTGTGGGACACCTGACATAGGTGGTTTAGGCTTGGGGCCAATGTGAAATTCCGTTCGAGCTCAGATGGGATCCCACCACACAGGTGCGCCTCCCCGAGGCAAAGTCAGGAAACAAAGACCAAAGTGTTAAGACAACGGGGACTCCGTGTTAATACAGCGCAGAAGAGAAAAGACGAAGGATTTTCATTTCCAGAGAACCTATCACCATCTCAGGGTTTCCCAAAGGACAATGAATTGCATCCTTTAGGAGTCGGTTGTGATGCAGGGCTGGAGTGGAGTCAGGTTGAACAGAATGAGATGGGAAATGAAAAAACTCACAGTTCAGACATCAGAGGTTATGAATCTCAGGAACGACTGAACAAGGTGGGGTGGGGGTTCTTTTCTCGAGGAAAGAGGAAAGTAAATAGTAAAAATCTGGTAGATGTAAAATTATTGAAATGGTTTGTCAAATAGATGCAACAAACATGTTCCCACTTATGGGGGAGATCTGAACGAGGCAGCCTGAAATGTAAAGTAGTCATTTATAATTCCAATGGGGAAGTCAGGAGAAACTTTATACAGAGTTTGCTGAGAATGTGGAATTTTACACCACAAGAAGGTGAACATGCATTGAAGGGGAAACTGGATAAACACATGGGAGAGAAGGAGACTATAAAGGGTGAGATGAAGTTGGGGTGGGATAAGGCTTGTGTGCAATCATAGAATTCTTACAGTGCAACAGGAAGCCATTTGGCTCATTGAGTCTGTACTGACCCTGAGCAACTTACCCAGGACCACCCTCACGCCTTATCTCCGTAACCTCACACATTTACTGTGGTTAATTCCCCCTAACTTACACATCTTTGGATACTAAGGGGCAATTTCGCATGGCCAATTCACCTAACCTGCACATCTTTGGACTGAGGGAGGAAACTGGAGCATCCGGAGGAAACCCACGCAGACACAGGGATCACGTGCAGACTCCACACAGTCACCCAAGGCCAGAATCGTACCCAGGTCCCTGGGGTTGTAAGGCAGTGGATTAATGCTCCTAGCATGGTGCAGATGAACTGAATGCTCTGGTGCTGTAAATTGGTCATTGGTTCAAGTGGTTGGAGAGTCAGTTCAACTTGGTCGCCTCCAGTACTAGCGATGGGAAGTAAAAGCAAGGAGTGAGCATGTACTAACTGGAAAAGCTTTGGAGCGGAACAGTATGCAGTTGGCCGGAGAAGGTAGAGACTATGGAGCAGTTAGAAGCGTGAAGAGTATTAAAAGTGGACACACTATCTGTATATAGTTTGTTGTAATGCCTGTAGAGTGGCAGAGTGGTGAAGCTTGTGCTTCTGCATCATTTGTGAAATTTCTAAAACCTGAGAGATCTTATTATGTTCACTAACAAGAGAAACATTATAGCTGAAACAGGCTGCACACAAAACAAAGGTTCCAACTTTGCGCAGATTTTAGCTTGGGATGCAATTTATTACAAGTTTAGAAAAGCCAAGGATGATCTGCATTGAACCCTCATTGCTCTAGTCACTTGACTCTTCCATCAATATTCAACTGTCTTTGGAATAGCTCCAGGGTTTACATTGCTGCGAGTTATAGAACATAGAATATTACAGCGCAGTACAGGCCCTTCGGCCCTCGATGTTGCGCCAACCAGTGAAACCAATCTAAAGCCCATCTAACCTACACTATTCCAATATCATCCATATGTTTATCCAATGACCATTTAAATGCCCTTAATGTTGGCGAGTCCACTACTGCTGCAGGCAGGGCATTCCACGCCCTTACTACTCTCTGAGTGAAGAACCTACCTCTGACATCTGTCCTATATCTATCACCCCTCAATTTAAAGCTATGTCCCCTCGTGCTAGCTAGCGAGTTATTAGAGCAATCAGTGTGCAATAAGCCGAACCAGCCCAAAGGATCGAGGAATTTTGAACATCAGTTACACCCAAACCCACCTACATTTGTGTTTTCTATGATCCTTTCAGTTGGTTCAAGATTTAATTTTTCCGACTAAGGCCCTTCCAACAAACGGGCCACACCCCCAGGTTGAAATTGTAAGATTCCACCGATTCAGCTGGCTTCATAATACTGTTCATATTATGCTCACTGTCGTAAACATACAGGCAAGATTTTTCATACCAAACAAAATGTAATTATGAAACAATACACACCAATTAAACTAATAAATGATTTAAAATAGATTTTACCTATCTAAAGATCAGTGCAAACAGGGATCCCTATACTCTGAGGAAAGAAGCTTTTCCTGGACTTTCCAAATTACTTTTTCATGTCCTTGGATCCTATTTTCCTGGATATTTAGAAATAATCTGGATTTATCATCTTTATGGCATTTTGATAATACTTTCTATATATATATATATATATAAATCTTCCATATAAACCAACATTTAGAACTGCTTCTCACAATGCATTCTTTTCTGAAAAGGAAGGGCAGTTGTTACATAGGTAGTGTAAAATCTTGGTGTGGTTACTCCACAGAAGAAGACCACAGCTTTTCCCATTGTCTAACATATCTTTTCACTTCAGATAATTATCCAATTCTCTTTTAAAGGCTTTTTAAAGAGCATTCCAAATTCTAACCATGTGCTACGTAAAAATGTTTTCCTCATTTCACTGTTGCTTCTTTTGCCAATCCTCTGGATCCAACCTTTCTGTCAATGGGAACAGTTTCTCTTTATCTAGTCCAAATCATAGTCCAAAGATGTGCGGGTTAGGTTGATTGGCCATGCTAAAATTGCACCTTAGTGTCCTGGGATGCGTAGATTAGAGGGATTAGCGGGTAAAATATGTTGGGATATGGGGGTAGGGCCTGGGTGGGATTGTGGTCGGTGCAGACTCGATGGGCCGAATGGCCTCTTTCTGTACTGTAGGGTTTCTATGATTTCTATGATCTACGCTGTACAGACCCCTCATGATTTTGAAAACTCTATCAAATCTCTTTTAATCTTAAGAACATAAGAATATAAGAAATAGGAGCAGGAGTAGGCCATCTAGCCCCTCGGGCCTGCCCCGCCATTCAACAAGATCATGGCTGATCTGAGGCGAATCAGTTCCACTTACCCCATATCCCTTAATTCCCTTATCGATCAGAAAACTATCTACCCGTGATTTAAACATATTCAACGAGGAAGCCTCCACCACTTCAATGGGCAGAGAATTCCAGAGATTCACTACCCTCTGAGAGAAGAAGTTCCCCCTCAACTCTGTTCTGAACCGGCCCCCACTTATTTTGAGGCTGTGCCCTCTAGTTCTGGTTTCCCTTCTAAGTGGAAAGAATCTCTCCACCTCTACCCTATCCAGCCCCTTCATTATCTTATATGTCTCTATAAGATCACCCCTCAGCCTTCTAAACTCCAACGAGTACAGACTCAATCTGTTCAATCTCTCCTCATAAGCCACACCCCTCATCTCCGGTATCAACCTGGTGAACCTTCTCTGCACTCCCTCCAAGGCCAATATATCCTTTCGCAAATAAGGGGACCAAAACTGCACACAGTACTCCAGTTGCGGCCTCACCAGTGCCTTGTACAGTTGCAGCAAGACCTCCCTGCTTTTATATTCTATCCCCCTCGTGATAAAGGCCAACATTCCATTTGCCTTCTTGATCACTTGCTGCACCTGCAGACTGAATTTTTGCGATTCGTGCACAAGGACCCCCAGGTCCCTCTGCACAGTAGCATGATGTAATCTTTCTCCATTTAAATAATATTCCAATTTACTATTATTTCTTCCGAAGTGGATAACCTCACATTTGCCAACGTTATATTCCATCTGCCAGATCCTCGCCCACTCGCTCAGCCTATCCAAATCTCTCTGCAGACTTTCCGCATCCTCCACGCAATTTGCTTTCCCACTCATCTTCGTGTCATCAGCAAACTTTGATACCCTACGCTCAGTCCTCTCCTCCAGATCATCTATGTAAATGGTAAACAGTTGAGGCCCCAGCACTGATCCCTGCCACTGGTCACCAACTGCCAACAGAAAAGCACCCATTTATTCCAACTCTCTGCTTCCTGTTAGATAGCCAATTCCCAATCCACGCCAACACCTTACCCCCAACTCCGTGTACCCCAATCTTCTGCAGCAACCTTTTGTGAGGCACCTTATCGAATGCCTTCTGGAAATCTAAAAACACCACATCCACCGGTTCCCCTCTGTCAACCGCACTAGTCACATCTTCATAAAAATCCAGTAAATTCATCAAACACGACTTTCCCTTCATGAATCCATGCTGCGTCTGCTTGATCGAATCATTCTTATCCAGGTGCTCTGCTATTTCCTCTTTAATGATGGACTCCAGCATCTTCCCTCCTTCAAGGAGAACAGCCCGAGTTTCTCCAATCCATCCACATGGTTAATGTTCCTCATCCTTGGAATCATCCTCGTGAATCTTTCTGAACCCTTTCTAATGCTTTCACATCCTTGTGGTAAAGTGTGTGGTACCCAGAATTTGACATGATACTTCAGATGAGGCTGAATCAGCATTTTACATAGATTCATCATAACTTCCTTGCTTTTATTTTCCTATCGTCACTAATCTGACCCACTCCTCCTTTTACTACCCTTACACTATTTATAGTGCAGGAAAGACTTTTAGATTCATGTACTCATATAATTCAGTGTATCCTCTTTTAATCAACTTCTTTCCAGATATAAAGCTTAATTTTTTCTAATCTTTATTCACAAGCCATCCCGTTTACATTTGACATCAATATCGTTCTTGTTCCCTGCATATATCCCAAAACACATTTGTCTTTTTGTGATGTGGTGCCCAAAGATTGAACATGTTGTGACATGATGAACTTTTTGACAGCTCACCGCCACCTTTTCAAGGGCTATTGGGGTGAGCAATAAATGCTGGTCTTGCCAGTGATGCTTGCATCTTATGAATGAATATAAAGATGCCCTCTTGATTTCGGAACCAGTCCAACAAATATTTTGGAAATTGCCACACTCAAGATATTGTAATGCACAGAAATCATCTGTTAACTCATTTTCTTAAATCCTGTTCATTAATCTAATATGAACGTTTTAAAAATTCTGTAGATTTAATATATTATCAATATCAGCTGTAACTCAGCAATCTTTGACCATGAATCTTACCACCAACAGCTACTGCTGGTAGCTGTTAGTTCTCAACAGCAATGCAACAAAAGTGCACTTAATTTGGCATTGTATTACTGTTGCATATACCTATCTAACGTAACAGGTATCTGCAACACCTACCCTTTCTTGAACTGTAATATTAGCTTTCTGGTCTGGAAACAGGCTGGGGTGAAATATCTGAACAAGTATAACAAGAAGAAAACGAAGCAGATAAGAAAGGCAGAAAGTATTTTCTCGTGATGTAAAGAACCACGCCAAGTGGACAATCAAGCTGGAACTCTTCAGGTAAAATTGGCTCATTGGAATAAATTATGCACAATTACTTATTCTGTTACTCAATTTCTGTTTGCACAGTGCCAGACCAATCAGCAGGGCTTTGGATCTTGGAGCTGACATTGTCGTAACTGGCAGATGCATCGATAGTGGCATTGCTCTGGGACCTCTCATTCATTCTGTAAGGCACTCTACATTAATATGGCTCCTAGCTTTTCAATGGTTATATCAGATAATGTATTTCTCAATTGAAATAAAAGGTAAAATAAATTAACAGAACAGTTGAAGAAAAATCCATGGGTACTAAGGAGATTTTGTACCTTTTAAAATTAACCACTTTTTTTCTAGTATGTGTGCAAAACATACAAATTTACAGTTGTAAAAATAGCAATCTCGCATCACAGTAGAATATTGCTAATTGGAGTGCTGCTGATCCAAACAGAGCAAAAATCGGAATGGGGACTTAGTACATTGTCTTATACTGTAATGGTTGAAATGGGCAATTCCTGTTGAATGAATGGTTGACATAAGCAAAAAAGAGCAGCGTACTGTACCATAGTATATAAGTAAATTACACTAGTGTAGAAAAATTAATAATGATTTAAGAAGTTTTTTTATAGGTGACTAAACATTGCATAAATAAATTGTTAGTGCAAACAAATCTCCAGTTTCACTGCACTTTAAGCTAGGGTAAAACTTCAGCTCTGATTATGAAAGGTTCACGTTCCACACTAAAGACTTGAGCATGAGATGCAAGTTGATGTTTCTGTGCAATATTGAGAATGAGCTATGCTGTCAGAGGTGCCATCTTTTGGATGAGACATTAAACCTTAATAAATTATTATTAAAGATGAGATCGCAGAGTACTTGGAAGTGCATGATAAAGTAGGACTGAGACAGCACGGCTTTGACAAGGGGAGGTCATGTCTGACAAATCTGTTAGAGTTCTTTGAGGAGGTAACAAGGAAATTAGATAAAGGAGAATCAGTGGACGTGATTTATTTAGATTTCCAGAAGGCCTTTGACAAGGTGCCGCATAGGAGACTGTTAACTTAGTTAAGAGCCCATGGTGTTAAGGGTAAGATCCTAGCATGGATAGAGAATCGGCTGACTGGCAGAAGACAGAGAGTGGGGATAAAGGGGTCTTTTTCAGGATGGCAGCCGGTGACTAGTGGTGTGCCTCAGGGGTCAGTGCTGGAACCACAACTTTTCACAATATACATTAACGATTTGGAGGAAGGAACTGAAGGCACTGTTGCTAAGTTTGAACATGATACAAAGATATGCAGAGGGACTTGGACAGGTTAGGAGAGTGGGCAAAGAAGTGGCAGATGGAATACAATGTGGAAAAGTGTGAGGTTATGCACTTTGGAAGGAGGAATGGAGGCATAGACTATTTTCTAAATGGGAAAATGCTTAGGAAATCAGAAACACAAAGGGACTTAGGAGTCATTGTTCAAGATTCTCTTAAGGTTAATGTGCAGGTTCAGTCGGCAGTTAGGAAGGCAAATACAATGTTAGCATTCATGTCGAGAGGGCTAGAATACAAGAGCAGGGCTGTACTTCTGAAGTTGTATAGGCTCTGGTCAGACTCCATTTGGAGTATTGTGAGTAGTTTTGGGCCCCATATCTAAGGAAGGATGTGCTGGCCTTGGAAAGGGTCCATAGGAGGTTCACAAGAATGATTCCTGGAATGAAGAGCTTGTCGTATGAGGGATGGTTGAGGACTCTGGGTCTGTACTCTGAGTTTAGAAGGATGAGGGGGGATCTTATTGAAACTTACAGGATACTGCGAGGCCTAGTTAGATTGGATGTAGAGAGGATGTTTCCACTAGTAGGAAAAACTAGAACCAGAAGGCACAACCTCAGGCTAAAGGGACGATCCTTTAAAACAGATGAGGAGGAATTTCTTCTGCCAGAGTGGTGAATCTGTGGAACTCTTTGCCGTGGAAGGCTGTGGAGGCCAGGTCATTGAGTGTCTAAGACAGAGATAGATAGATTCTATCTATCTTAATAAGGAGATCAGGGGTTACGGGGAAAAGGCAGGAGAATGCTGATGAGAAAAATATGAGCCATGATTAAATGGCGGAGCAGACCAGATGGGTCGAGTGGCCTAATTCTGCTCCCAGGTCTTATGGTCGAAACCAAATTCAGCTAGGTCTAAAAGATTTCATGGTACTATTTGAAAAAGAGCAAGGGAGATCTCCAGTATTGGCCAATATTCATCCATCGATAAATATCACAAACAAAACAGGTTATTTGGTCTTCACCTCACTTCTGTTTGTGGGACATTGCTGTGTGCAAATTGGCTTCTGAGTTTCCTACATTCAGTGACTACATTTCAAAAGTACTTAATTGGCTGTTAAGTGCTTTGGACCACCCCAAGAATGAGAAAGGCACTATATAGATGCAAGTTTTTTTCCTTTCTTGTACTAATGCATGAAATACTGGTTCACTATTTTGCTGGTCTTTGACAGTGGTTAGCATATCACAGCTAAATTCAGTTTCTAATGCGAGGGGAATAGAAATCCAACAAGAGTTCATGCTTCTGATACAATTAGCGATTGCTACCCAATATACACATGTAGACATTGGGTGGGAGCAGGAAGGGATTTGGCTGTGATGCCCCCACAATTGAATGTCCCATTAATAATCACGATCTTGCCCTAATATGTGACTGAGGTAGCAAAGAGCTTCACTGCCCGTGGATTTATGAGGCAGACTTCAGGAAAGGAGATGAGGAAAATTGAAGAAGGAAGAACATTCCCAACTAATGGACCATTTTCAGAAAATGTATCTTGTTGGGGGATGGGAAAGATTTGCACTATTTGCAGGAGTTTATAATAACCAACTATCCTAACAGTGAGTATCCTAAGCGTGGCAGGACGTTTTAGTCACCTGTACATGATATTTAGGCTGAATGTTGAGTAGAGTGGTAGCTCACTCACCTCTTGAGCCTGAGTTGTGGATTCAATGCCCACACCGAAGACTTGAATACGAATAAACTAGGCTGATTCTCCAGTGCAGTACTGAGGGATTACTGCACTAGTAGAGGTGCCATCTTTCAAATGAGTTGCAGAATTGAAGCCCCATCTGCCCTCTCTGTTGGATATAAAAGATCCCATGGCACTATGCAAAGAAGAACAAGGAAATTTTCCCCAATGTCCTGGGCAGCACGGTAGCACAGTGGTTAGCACTGCTGCCTCACAGCGCTAAGGACCCGGGTTCAGTTCCTGGCTTGGGTCACTATCTGTGTGGAATTTGCACATTCTCCACGTGTCTGCGTGGGTTTCCTCCGGTGCTCCAATTTCCTCCCACAGTCTGAAAGACTTGCAGGTTAGGTGCATTGACCCGAACAGGCGCCGGAGTGTGGCGACTGGGGGTGTTTCACTGTGGCTTAATTGCATTGTTAATGTAAGCCTTACTTGTCATAGCGATCATAGAGGTTTACAGCATGGAAACAGGCCCTTTGTCCAGGCCGCCCTTTTTTTTTAAAACCCCTAAGCTAGTCCCAATTGCCCACATTTGGCCCATATCCCTCTATACCCATCTTACCCATGTAACTATCTAAATGCTTTTTAAAAGTCAAAACTGTACCCACCTCTACTACTACCTCTGGCAGCTTGTTCCAGACACTCACCACCCTCTGTGTGAAAAAATTGCCCCTCTTGACACTTTTGTATCTCTCCCCTCTCACCTGAAACCCTCTAGTTTTAGACTCCCCTACCTTTGGGAAAAGATATTGACTACCTAGCTGATCTGTGCCCCTTATTATTTTATAGACCTCTATAAGATCACCCCTCAGCCTCCTACGCTCCAGAGAAAAAAGTCCCAGTCTATCCAGCCTCTCCTTATAACTCAATCCATCAAGTCCCGGTAGCATCCTAGTAAATCTTTTCTGCACTCTTTCTAGTTTAATAATATCCTTTCTATAATAGGGTGACCAGAATTGCACACAGTATTCCAAGTGTGGCCTGACCAATGTCTTGTACAACTTCAACAAGACGTTCCAACTCCTGTATTCAATGTTCTGACCAATGAAACCAAGCATGCCGAATGCCTTCTTCACCACTCTATCCACCTGTGACTCCACTTTCAAGGAGCTATGAACATGTGCCCTTAGATCTCTTTGTTCTGTAACTCTCCCCAACGCCCTACCATTAACTGAGTAAGTCCTGCCCTGGTTCAATGTACCAAAATGCATCACCTCACATTGTCTAAATTAAACTCCATCTGCCATTCGTCAGCCCACTGGCCCAATTGATCAAGATCCCGTTGCAATTGGAGCTAACTTTCTTCACTGTCCACTATGCCACCAATCTTGGTGTCATCTGCAAACATACTAACCATGCCTCCTATATTCTCATCCAAGTCATTAATATAAATGACAAATAATAGTGGACCCAGCACTGATCCCTGAGGTACACCGCTGGGCACAGCCCTCCAGTTTGAAAAACAACCCTCTACAACTATCCTCTGGCTTCTGTCAAGAAGTCAATTTTGTAACCATTTAGATACCTCACCCGGATCCCGTGAGTTTTAACGTTATGCAGCAACCTACCATGCGGTACCTTGTCAAAGGCCTTGCTAAGGTCCATGTAGACAACATCAACTGCACTGCCCTCATCTACCCTCTTGGTTACCCCTTCAAAAAATGTGACTAATAAATAAACTTTAACTTTAGCACAGAAGACTATTCAGCCCATCATGTCTGTGCAGCCAAGAACTAGCTCTCCAGCCTAATCCCACTTTCCATTCCTTGGCCAATAGCTCTATAGGTTACGGCATTTAAAATGTAAAATCCAAGTATATTTTAAATGTAATGAGGATTTCTGCTTCTATTGCCCTTTCAGGCAGTGAACGCCAGTCCACCACCACCCTGGGTGAAAAAGAAAATTCTCAACTCCCCTCGACTCCTTCTATTAATTACAATAAAATCTATGCTTCCTGGTTATTGACCTTTCTGCTAAGAGGAATAGAGAGGATAGGAAAGACCGCTCTGGGTTTCTCATGATTTTCTAAACCTCAATTAAAGCTGAGCTTCCTCTGTCTCACAGAAAACAATTCCAGCCTATCCAATCTTTCCTCATTGTTAAAATTTTCCAGTCTTGGCAACATATTTGTAAATTTCCCCTGTGTCCTCTCTTGTCTATCCATTTCCATCTTATAATGTGGTGACCAGCACTTTATGGAGACCAGCTGTGGTCTAACTAGTATTTTATTCAATTCTAGCATAAGCACCCTGCTGTTATACGCTCGGCACATCCTGGTCTGCATCACTAAAATGGATGGTCATTATGACATTGCTGTTTGTAGGAGCTTGCTATGCGCAATTGACTTATAACCATAGAATCACTGCGGTGCAGAACGAGGCCATTTGGCCCATCGCGTCTGCACCAACTTCTGTGTTTCTTTCCTTACAACAGTGATTACACTTCAAAAAATACTTCACTGATTGTAAAGACCTTTGGGACATTGTGAGGTTGTGAAAGGTGTGAATAAAACGCAACTTATTGAGTGCTAATTTTGGCCAAAGACTGATATGTATTTCGACAAGTGTCCCTGTTGTCCTATATTCATTTCATTCTGGGTCTTTCCCCTTCCTCCACTAGCTATCCCCTACAACCAATTCTCACTAGTTCCTGCCTGAAGCAAGCACAATCTTCTGTCTGGCTCCTGTTTGTTCTCTTGGTTTTAAAGATAAGCTGGTAGTTTGCAATGATTAATATTTCTCCCAGCTATCTACTCAGTGTGGCTGTCAGTACAGTGCACAGTTTCCTTAATTTATAAATGGATCAAAGAATCCTGACCTCCCACTTGAATTTTGGACCTGTAAGGATTGCTAATAGCACACAAATCTTTGCAATGAAATGCAACCACTGCGCTTGCAGAAAAAAATGTTGATTGGGTCTTTTACTCAATCCATACAGGAAGCTTCAGAACTGGGGATAGAATGACAGATCAAAGAAGCAGAAGCCTTAAGGCATCAGCTGTAAATACCAGTATTGCTTCCTGCCAACCGTTTTTTGACTTCAGTTGAAAAACAAAATGTGTGGCTTTAGTAACAATATACCTAATTGCTATTCCCCCCCGTTTCTGGTCATTGGTTGCTATTTACCATTAGTTGTAGCTATTTTCCTCAAAAAAAATGAAACCAGCAATTGTTTAAATTTAATATATGAGACATTTTTCATCTACTTGTTCTAACAGCCTGTGTGGGACGTGGAAATTACTTCAATAAT
Source organism: Mustelus asterias (assembly GCF_964213995.1). Lineage (NCBI taxonomy): Eukaryota > Metazoa > Chordata > Chondrichthyes > Carcharhiniformes > Triakidae > Mustelus > Mustelus asterias. The sequence goes on from NC_135801.1 coordinate 60,405,795, forward strand.
GAAGGCCACTTGTTTGCAGTTTGGGTTCAATGCTTCAATTTGTAGTTTTATTTCCCTCCTCTGTGTTCAAAATTGATCAGAATTTCCAAGTGTCACCAGACAAGGAAAGACTTTTTAGAAAGCTGGTAACTCTTTTAAACGTAATGGCCTGAACGTTGCACCCATTGGGTGCGCGCACTCGGCAGGCCCAGAAACAGATACGAAATGCGCTTCTGGGTCGCGCTCCGCCCCGGAACACGATTTGATGCGGGTTGGCCAATTAGGTGTAAAATGCTCGCTGAGAAAGGCTCAGAGTTTGGCAGCAAGAGGAGGGGACACCAAGAAAAGGGAGGGTGCGGGCTGGCGCTTCTAATTTTTAAAAAAATACTTTTCCAATTCAATCAAATCAAATCCAATTCAGAGTCTCAACAAGTTGAGACATTTCCGATCCAGGCTGACAAGACAGGGCAAGCGACCAAACCACCCTGCCCTGGGCCCGATCTACATGAGCCAAGCTGATTGGAGAAGGGGGAGGATCCTCCTCCAAGACTTGGGCTCATTTGCATCTTAGCCAAAAGGCCGAGATGCCGCTTTTAAAAATTGCTTCATATGAAACATATGAAGCCTCAATGCAACCCAATGACCCCAACCAAGCGCAGCATCCCCTCCATACTACACTTGATCTTAGCCAAAAGGCTGAGAAGCGGCTCCCTCAAGGCGGACAGCTGCTGTGGAACTGTCTAGGAGCTGCAGAGCTCTTCAAATTAAATGTGATGAAAAGACGCAACAAACTGAAACTGTCTGGGCAGCACATTGAAACACCTGGCACAGAACTCAGAAAACCTCAGTCTCCAGGCACCTTTTTAAATTTTATTTCATCCTGTTGGAAGCGGTTCAGAGGAGATTTACTAGATTGATACCTGGAATGAGTGGGTTGTCTTATGCAGATATGTTGGAAAGGCTGTGCTTGTTTCCACTGGAGTTTAGAAGAGAGGGGGTAACTTGATTGAAGTATATAAGATCCTGAATGGCATTAACAAGCTGGATGTTGAAAGAATGTTTCCTCCTGTGGTCGAGTCCAGATCTAGGAGGCACTTGTCGCCCTTTTAGGGTAGAGATGAGAATTTGTTTCGCTCAGAGGGTTATGTGACTTTGGAACGCTGCCTGAGAAGGCAGTAGATGTTCGGTCATTTAATATTTTTAAGGTGGAGGTAGATATATTCTTGTTAGGCAAAGGTATCTAACGTTATTGCTAATTGTATTGAATTCTAAATATAGGGCTGAACAACAGAAATTCAAATTGCATTCTTTACATCACTAAGGTTTGAATTTTCTTTGTTAAAATTGGAATTTTTACTCAGAAAATAACTGCAATGTCTCTTGTGTTACAAATTTGTCATGAAGGAGGAACATTACAGATAAATTTAGATTTTCTGTTTTAATTTACATTAGTGAGATGTGAATCAATTTTACACTGGCCTCCAGCGTGTTTCCCAATCCGCTACGGCAGGCACCCAACAGAAGATCCTGCGGGAAATTTACACTAGTGTAAAACCGATTTTGGGACTACCAATGAATTCTCATGCCCTCTGCCCAACGCTGAATCTGCAAGCTGGGCATAGGAAAATTCGACAGATTGAATCAATGAAGGTTTTAGTCAGGATCTCTTCATAGCTGAAACGTCACACTATTAACATGGAATTCATTTTCATGTTGTAAGTCCTGTTTTTCCACACACGCAGGCAGACACCCCCCCCCCCCCCCCCACCCCCACCCCCCACCGTCCCGTCCCGTGGTTGCTGTGTCTCTTTCTCTCTTTCCATCTCTTTCCCCTTCCTGAAATCCTCTCTTTTCCTCTCACATCACTGCTAGTGTTCGCAGCTCCTCCAAGCCCAGACTGATTTTCTCCCACATTTGCTGCTGATAAATTCTAGTGAGCCTTTTGAACAGTTGCTCCTCTGGCTTACTGGAATGACTTCATCCCACTAGTTGGATGAACCTGGTCTAAAGTTCTGTGTCTATACTAAGGTAACTATATTCTAAAATGATGAATGCTGATAATGCACGGGAGCAAGTAAGGGGGAAACATCATACATAATTCCTAGTCCGGGAATCGAACCCAGGTCCCACAGCTCCAGGGACCTGAGTTCGATTCCCGGCTTGGGTCACTGTCTGTGTGGAGTTTGCACATTCTCCTCGTGTCTGCGTGGGTTTCCTCCGGGTGCTCCGGTTTCCTCCCACAGTCCAAAGATGTGCGGGTTGATTGGCCATGCTAAAATTCCCCCTTAGTGTCCTGGGATGTGTAGATTAGAGGGATTAGCGGGTAAAATATGTAGGGATATGGGGGTAGGGCCTGGGTGGGATTGTGGTCGGTGCAGACTCGATGGGCCGAATGGCCTCTTTCTGTACTGTAGGGTTTCTATGATTTCTATGATTTCTAGTCCTGATCACCATCAAGTGAATCTTGTTGCAAAAGGTGATTGTGTGGACATTAAATGAAGAGAAAATGGCTTCCTCCCCATAGTTAGGCTCACGTGAATTGGGTGAAGACAATTGGAACCATGAGACCATCTGCCAAAGTAAATGAGTGCCTTCAGAAGGGAGAAAATAGAAAGGACCTTTTTAAGTTTTTGGTCTTGTTTTAAAGTGGCTGCATTTTTTAAAGTGGAAATGGTACCAAAATGATCTATAATAACTAATAATAAAAAGCAAGCTACTCCCCAGTCAAGAAGCTTAAAATTTGTGAGCGGTGAAATATTTGTTTTTAAAAAGTATAAAGAACATTTTTCACCATATTTATCAAATATTCAAAAAGTGCGCTCCATGTCCTGGAACCTCAACTATATGAGTAAATGTTTTGCTGCACAATGCAAGTCAATAACCAGCTAGCAAGTTCTTATTCATCCGATGACTTGTTAAGTGTAGTCTTGTACCTATGAAGTGCCACTTAAAATCAGGATCCTACATGACGGTATTTATTAAATCAAGTAGGATTTAGTATCAGGAAATAGTGTATTTGGTTCAATCGCAATAATTATAATAAAATATTTGAACCCCTTCTGACAAATGTAGCTGGATCACAGGGGTGATAAGGAACATCCAAAAACAAGAAATGTTTGAAATCTGGACATTATTATAAGCCATGCATGAATTTCAATTCTTATTAAATGAGTGAAATAACTCACCAGCTTGTTGGGTTAGGTGCAGCATTGGTGCAGTTGCTCGCCGGACGAGTTATTGGGTTTTCATTCCGGTCCTTTCCTGCGCTCCATGTGGTTCAAGCAGCCCTTGACCCTTGCCGACCTGAGAACCAGCAAATTCCAAAATCTGCACGGACCTAAAGTCCTGACGTACTGGCTTTGAGATACTGTACCTAAATGGGTAACAGGAAGAAAAAATATATAACTGATGACAAACATGGGAAGATTTTAATGCAAAGAGCTCCTTATGCATGCTTAATATTTCAAATTAATAACCAGCTATGAAGACTCTGTTCATCCAGCAGCTAGGATAAGAGTACCTTTGACTTCAGGGTTATACAACTGGAAGTTATTTGTTTGGCCAACCTGCCTAATTTTTGTCCTGATTTTTGATCTGGAATCCCAGTTTAACACCAGCATCGAAGTTGAAGGTTTCACTTGATGGTATTCTGTGACAGAATTCTGGGTTACAGTGTCCTAAGGATAGGTAAGGTTTGGTGACTAGCCTTTTCCCTCCCAGGTATGGTGACAAGTTTAAATACAAACATCCTGCAAATATAACTTTGCCAGCAAATTTTAATGAATGAAAAAATAAATGGATGACAACAATAAGAAAATGCAATTCAAATCAGCATCTGGGAAAAAAACTATTATTTTGGGAGTGACTCTTCATTAGATATTTTAGTTAAAAATAACAAAACTATTACTCTCATTGAGACATCAATTGACTCGTCATTTTCCAGCATTTTTAGGTTTCAGTTTAGATTGTCAGTACTTTATTTTTTGCGTCTGCTAAATGAAAATAAATCTTGTTGGCTTCCATTTTTTAAAAGCTGCATAATACCCTTCCATGAACTGTTTTATCAGTACATTCTGTTTGACCTCTCAGGCGAGAAATACATGATAAAAATTGTAAACATTTTTTATCAAGAGTTGGAGCCAATTGTTGTACAGTACATGCTTAGCTCCATATGTACATTTTTGTGTCCCTCTGCTATCTGCTTTTTTTAAAGTTGCATGTTATTATCTTGAGGCTTTATATGACTTATGTGGTATTCTCTCATTTTCTTTCATTTCCATCTATTATCTTTTTTCTTTTCGTTTTGTTTCCAAGTTCATTAGTTCTGGTAATATCCTGAGTTTATGTTTCATTGCAGTTTGGCTGGAAGCAAAATGATTTTGACCTGTTGGCTGCTGGAAGGTAAAGCTTTTTCTGTGCTGTGTTTTTACTGTCTATGGATTACATGTTTCATGTGTTTATAAAAGTTATCTTTTCTCATGGACATTATTTCTGCCTTTCTGTTGTTTAAAAGTTACTCACTTGGGAAATTATTTTTTTTAAACGTGTTTACATTTTGTTTATTCATTCATTTTAGTTGTATCATCATAGAATCGTTGCAATGCAGAGGAGGCCATTCGACCCATCGAGTCTGCATTGACTCTCTGACAGAGTATCTTACCCAAGCCCTCTCCACCACCCTATCCCGTAAACCCATACATTCCCCATGGCTAATCCATATAACCTATGCGTCTTGGGACACTAAGGGGCAATTTAGCATGGCCAGTCCACCTTACCTGCACATCTTTAGATTGTGGGCCAGAGCCATGCAGACTTGGGTGGGGGCCTTGCTGGGATGTTTGGGGTTGAGAATTTTCATAGGGTGAGGGATGAGAACACTGTCGGATGTGAGGGAGGCGGGAGAACACTGTTGGTCAGGAGAGAGTGGGGTGGACATTGTCAGTGGTGAAGGGGGGGGGGTATCAACACTGTCAGTGTTGAAAATAACGCATATTAAAATATTTTAATGCGATTGCATAACATAGTTGGTGAGAACACTTGAGCTTTCTCAGATGTGGGATCAAATTCAAAGCATATCTGAAGCTAAAAATGTATCTCTTGCCAACCTTTAATTCTTCAATTACTATGTAACCAACTATCACAGGCCTCAGCCAATGCATCAGTCTGTAGTACAATACTGCCCCAAAGTTCAGTGGTGGTGTTACTGATTCCACACTTTTCTAGCAATTCTATAGGATTAAGCAGTCTGGAAAATGATAAATCACACATTGGTGCAGCAGGTTGGGATTTTCTTTACATAATAGGGCTTATTTACATGAAAGTGTCACCTTGGAACTAATCTGGTGTCATTTAGTTATATTACTTGATATCTAGACGTTGTGGTTCCACATTACTGGATAACTGATCATTAAACGTCCAACTTTATATAATCAAAATATATAGGAAACAGGCAGCAGAATTAGTTACTAAAACTTTCCATCTGTATGCTGTTGTTGAAGTGACAAGTGTGGAGTAACAGCAGATATGATTTGATCCTGCAGATACTGATAATGTTGCATCACTATTTTCCATGGACTAGAATACTGTAGTTAACAAGTAAGGCATCAACAACAACTTATATCTATATAGCACCTTTAACGTAACAGAATGTCCCAAGGTGCCTCACAGGAATGTCATAAAACAAAGTATGACACTGAGCCACAGAAGGAGATATTGGTCAGATGACCAAAACTTTGGTTAAAGAAGTAAGTTTTAAGGACTGTCTTAAAGGAGGAAAGTGAGGTAGAGAGGTGGGGAAGGAATTCTAGAGCTGGGGCCTGGGCAACTAAAGGCACAGCCACCAATAGTGGAGCAATTAAAATTGAGGATGCACAAGACGCCAGAATTAGAGGAATGCAGATATCTCAGAGGGTGTGGAGCTAGAGGAGACTACAGAGACTGGAGAGGTGAGACAATGGTAAGATTTGAAAACCAGGATAAGAATTTTAAAATTAAGCCGTTATGCTTGACCAGGAAGCAATATAGGTCAGCGAGCATGGAGATGTTAGAGGAACAGGACCTGCTGTGAATCAAGACATGGGCAACAGAGTGTTGGATAATTCTAGTTTATAGAGGGTAGAGTCTGGAAGAATTGCCAGGCGTGCATTGGAATCATCAAGTTTAGACATGATAAAGTCATGAATGCGGTTTCGGCAACAGCTGAGCTGAGATGGGCAACGCTGGACTTAAGTCACAGAGATGCAAAAAAGCAGTTTTAGCGATGGTGCAAATATGAGGTTGCATGCTCAAAGTTTGCAGACCTTTAAGCTTGACGTACACTCATGCTTCCTATCTTCAGACTGGTCCATTCTACAGTCTTTTCAAACTACACTTGTTTTCATTAAAGTCATTAAAACCTAATTGAAATTTCTCCCCTTTTATGCCTTATCAAAGAAAGAAAACTACAAAATTGACTTTGAAGATTTGTTTTTTTTAAATAAACTGAATGAATGTGAAGAAGCCAACAGTAATACTTGTGTGTCTTTGAGGGTGTGTTGCTCGCTTTTCCACCCTAACCCCACTTTATTTCCTTCCCATAATTTCACTAATTTAGATTGTTGAGGATGAGATTATTTATTCTGAAGGCATATTTCTCCTTACTATATTAAAGGTATCCCTTGCAATTTGCTGAAAACAGCTACTAAACTGTGCATGGGTACAACCTGGGATTATGTTACCAACAGGTTTCCTTTGTTCCTTGTGTGGAACTGCCTGACCTCTGCTCAAAACCCCATCACCCATGGTGACCTGGTAGAGATAGGGACATTGATTTGTGGCTGACATCATGGGCAGACACCTTTTATTTCAGGCACAATGGAGGTAATTTTCAACTTTCAGTGATAGCATTAAAGAGGCAATACTGACCATCACCTATTGTACATCCTGTCCAACTTTCCTTTGAAGTCACGTAAAAGTTACACATACCTCCAACATGTTGTTTCTCCGTTGTAGAACATCAAAAGTAAGTTTATTATATAAGCTGTGTCACCAGGAAGGACAGTACAGGAGGTATACTTCAAAATATAGTTGAAGATGTAAGCTATCTTAAGATCCCCATGCAGACTGATAATTTATTTTGAAAATGATTAATTTCCTAGTGACTGAAATAAACTAAGGGACAAGATTTCACATTTTAAGACTTTTACTATAACAAACATACCAATTAAGATCATCACTTGAGCTTTTAACATGGCTAATTACGCTTGCTAGAAATTCATGCACAAGGACACGTTCTCTGCAAACAAAAGGAATATGTTCAAGCCGTGTGTCTTTTTTGAACTTTGCGGGAGCTTGGAGAGCCTATGGTTGCCCTTGTTTTCTCCATGGTAATGCCTCGACCATGGTAATACCTCAAACAATTGGCGTTGACTTGCCAACCAATCAACACCGCTTTCTCCTGGGGCAAAGGTTGTTGTGATTATTTGAAATTTGCATTCTGAGTTTGTCCGGATGCTTTGGCAACATGTCTCCCTTTTCAAAAATATTTATTTTCTATTTACAAATAAATTAATAATTAGAAATTGAATACACCTATTAGTTTCCATTGTAACACTATACAAAAAGGAATTAACTACTCTTGTGGAAAACTGAATAATGTGTCATTGAGCTTCACCAGACTGGATAAGTACATTCTTATTAAATTCAAATTTATTTTTCAAATGGTCATATATTAAAGCATTTTGTCACTGATATTTACAACTTAGACTTGTGTTGTACCCATTTAAAATTGTAACACTGGCAGGACTGAGTATTGATTTCTCCCTCAATTTTTCAGGATTAATGCAACACTGGCAAGATCACATTTATAGCCCATCCCTAATTTCCCTAAGAAGTGGGTATGGTGGATTCTTGCTTTCACAGGACAAGAAAATAAGGACATAGAAATAAGAGCAGGAGTAGAGCTTCATGAGTCTATTCTGCCATTCAGTACAACCATGGCTTATCCTTGGCCGCAATTATACTTTTGCTGGCATTTACGATTGTGAAAAGTGCAGACTAAATGCAGAATAACATTAGCTGGACTGTACATTAGCAATTTCATGGGAGCATTCAACTCCTATGCCACTTTTTCCACACCAGCCATGTTTAATGGCATCTTTTAATGAGACTGTTGGGTGGTGCTAAGAGGAATTTTGCATTATGTTCTGAGCGAGACAGGTGAAATTAATTTTGCAACACATCTTGCAGCCAGCAGGGGGAGATGGTTTCCAAATTTTCACTCTGGATTCGATTTGACACAGTTCCCAGAGGTGATGGGGCGTTTTGAACCATTGTACTGTGCAGTTCACTGAGCTGTTCTGAACTTTGAATTTTCATCTTGCTTATCTCGGAAAGATGTGTTTCTAAGTTTTACAGTACATTACTTTTTCATTTGGTCTTTAGTCTTGCAGGTCATCTGATTGAATGTGGAGCCCAGTGTACAGGTGGAATATTTACAGATTGGCACCGAGTTCCTGACTGGTAATAAAATAATTCTTACATTTTTCTCTTTCAAAAAAAATTGGCAACTCATATTTTTCTTGATTTTAATGCATGTATGCTCAATATCTTTATCCAAAAGAGAAAATGTTGGAAAATCCCAGCAGGTCTGGCAGCACCTGTAAGATGAGAAAAGAGTTGATGTTTCAAGTTCAGGTGAATCCTTTGGAGATTGGGTTGCCATTTAAAAATGGTGGCCTTGTCATGGAAGAATAGCGCTGGTTGGCAGGTTGCTTGAAATTAGCATATTTGTATCTTTCAGGTGGGCAAATCCCAAATGAAATATGCTGCTAGCGCCAGTGGGAAGCACTCTGTTTTCCCGCCAGCTTGGGCACTTGCGCTCAGAACGGAAGAATTGGGGCCTCTGTGTTATCGGGTTGCTAATTTCTTAAGATATTCCTGAACCTCACAGGCAGGTCAGTCTGCAAAATTGTGAGAGAGCTGAGAGATAGGGGCTGCCAGTCCTGCACCTGAAGCAGAGAAAGTGCTGTCTTTATTATTCACCAGGAAGGAGGCAGAACGGAGCTTATGCGAAACTTGAAGAAACCCAAGTTTGTGAGGATTTGATTGAGGATTGAAGTTTCGCCTAGCTTTGGCCAGAGGGAATAATCTCCATGTGAAGGATCACCATGACAATCAATTCTGGGAAAGACTGAAAGAAGCAGACTGTCTGAAGTGGAAAATAGCTTTACACTGAATCTGAGAGAATAAGGAGTGCACTAAAGGGACAGAGTAAAGTATAACCATGGCAGGGGATTTTTGGTCACTTTAAAAGTTAAATTGAGAAACTTTCCTGTAGTTTAGCATATAATTTGCCTGCAAAAATAGTGATTAGTTAAAGTTGCTTTTAGTTTATCACAGTACAAGCCTTAAAACTTTAAATCTCGTGGTGTGATCTTTTCAGCTGGTCACTGGATTTCAAATATCTTTTCAAATATTTTTGGTTTCTCCGGAGATTGTGACAAATGTGAGACTGCCTAACTTTGTTTAAATAAGGCTTTAAATAAAGCTTTGTTTAAATAAGGCTTTAAATAAAGCTTTGTTTAAATAAGGCCTTTGTAATCATGATCATTCTTGACCACCTTCAGTCACTTCTGCACTTTGGATTTTTAATGTTTGATGTGTCCTACGTTATACCATTAACTAGAAACCATCAGAGCAACCCAGTCCTTAAGCAGAGGTGAAAATGGATGCTTCTCCTTTGTCTACTGATCAAAGCGCAAACACAAGAGTCACGGCCTCTGGCAGTCTCAAAAAAACATTTAAAATTATGGACTGGTAGTCCTCTGGAGATGTAAAGTATTTAAAACAGAAATTGAGGGTTGGAGGGGGAGGTAACTATTAAAGGCATCAGATGGTGCAGTGTTGAGCGCCACGTAGAGCAGAAAGATCCCATATTTCATTCCTGTGCCTGGAATTTCCACATGTATCATTGGTTTAGAAGACTGGCAGACCCCCTGGAGAAATGGCACAAGCCACTAAACCAGGCCTCCTCCCCAGGGTTCTGACGATCTAATACTGACGTTGTGGCAGGAGATTAGAGCTATAATTACCATCAGTGTTCCGATGACTCTGCTGCAAGGTGCACGTAGATGGATGTCATCTGAGAGCAAGAACATGTCATCAGGGCCTCACAGATTGCCTGATGTCAAAATCTCATTGCCTGAGCTCAAGCTTGAAGGGTGACCTCTTGACTGAGGCACCAAAGAGTTGCACTGCTTCTGGAGCGTGACCTGAGTTTCAGTCTGGAGCTCAAGCCAAAAAGTAAATGAGAGAGGTTATTGTAGAGCAGAATCAGAATAGTAATGAAGCATTAATATCCAGGATTTAAGAGAAGTGCATTCAGTCTAACCAGCTCACAAGGATCTAATTTATTCAATAAAAAATAAAATCTATCCCAAACTTATCTTCCTAGGTAAGCAGTTTATAAAGATCCTTTTGAATTGCAGGATTCATCCAGTACAGTCAGCCCAATGGAGTTACAGTAAACAACATTTACAATGTTTGTAAATTGACACCTGGTTTTGACTTTCCCACATTATTTGCCACCTCACGATGCCATATTATTGGTGCCCATGTTATGTGCATTGGTGTTCAGATGCTGTTTGCAATCAGTACTTGATGCCTTTGTTTTTCTAAACACTTTCTTAAATTTTGAGTTTCTTGGCCCATAGTAATTGCAGAAAAGCGTAAAAGCGTAAAGCAAGAGATGTTTTTCCTTCTGAGAAATGTAGAGCAATTGCTATGGAAACAATAATGGAAATAATTAAGAGGTCTGAAAAAGGTGAGACGCATACTGAAATTGGTAGAGCTTTGGATATTCCTGAACAATTAATGAGGGCATCCTGAAAGACAAGGCAAGAATTGAGGAACATGTCAAGGGTTTTGTTTGCAATCAATTGGATTTATTGCTCAGGTTGAGAAACTGTTCATAGTTTGGCTCGTGGACCAAAATCAATGCTGTGCTCTTGTGAGTTTAGGCATAATTCAGGAAAAGGCTATGAGTCTTCTAAAGAAGCCACTGGGGAAGAGTTCTATTGCTGAGCCTTTTAATGCAAGTAGGAGATAGTATATGTGTTTTAAAGACAGGGTCAATTTGCATTACATCAAGGTCTCAGGTGAAGCTGCCAGTGCTGTTGAGGAGACAGTTTGTGTTTTCCTTGAGACATGGCTGAAATCATTGAAGCAGATGGTCAAGTGCTCAGCAGGTTTTTAATGTTGATGAACTGAGCTCTTTCGGGGGAAGAAAAAATGATCACAGACATACTTTGCCAAGAAGAGAAACCCATTTCAAAGCTGCTAACAATAAGTTCACTCTTCTGCTCGGTGCAATGCTGCAGGTGACTTTAAACTTAAGCCTTTGCTTATATACCATTCAGAATATCTCAGGGATTCCAAAGGATATTCCAAGGCATTTCTCCCAGTGATGTGGAAATCCAGCCGTAAAGGTGTGGGTGTGTAGGAACATCTTTGACAATTGGATTAACCCTAATTTTGTACCAAGTGTCAGCGATTGTTGCAGCAGGATAATCTTGAATTTAAAAATATTGTTATTCCTCAACAATGCTCCTGGTCATCCAACCACCCTTAATGACATGCATCTTGACATCGAAGCCGTCTTTCTGCTCCCCTCCCAATATCATGCCACTGTTGCAATCCATGGACCGGGGTTAACTGCGTTCTTTAAAGCCTACTACCTTAGGCAGATATTTTCTGAGGCCATCAGAGGAACTGAGAAAGTGGACCAACTCGTAAGGAATTCTGGAAGGGCTTCAACATTTACCATGCAGTTAAGAACATAACTGAGGCATGGAATGAAGTCACAGAATCAAATTCACATGGTGTTTGGAGAAAATTGAGTACTGAGTTTGTATATGACTTCTGAGGTTTTGTGGACATTGTTAAAGAAGTGACCAGAAATGTTGTTGAAATGAGTAAAGAACTCAATTTAGACATTGCACCAAAAGATGTTGATGAGTTGTTGGCATCACATTCTGAAAGATTAACTAATGGGGACCTCACTGAATGGAAGAGCAACAGGAAGAAGAAGATGCAACCGCTGTTGAAGAGATTCCTCCTCATAAATCTTAGCTGCACACATGTTGGCTGAGGTATTACAACATTTGGAATCTGCCATGTCCCTGTTTTTGGAACATGACCCCAACATTGAATGCAATGCATTAGTGATAGGAGCATGTGCAACATGTACAGCTGCTATTGAGAAACTTACAAGGAGAAGAGAGCATCTGTCCAAAATGTCCTTGGACACGTTCTTTAAGAAAGCAGATAAGACTCCAGAAAACCTGAAGTCAAGAATCCTAAGGAGACTCCAGCCAACGTCCATTCAAAGTCCCAAACCAAAGTCCAGACCCACCATGAGCCCAGGAATTATGAAGACAATTTGCTGTAAAGTTTTAAAATTTGTCTATGCTTTGTAGATAATTTGTAGGTAATGTATTGTACATGTCTATAATTTCTTTTAACGTCAATAAATATGTTCCTGTTGACATATCACTCGAATTGATTGAGTACAAAATTCTGGTGGTTTTTTGAGAACAGGTTATTGGATTCAGGAACCAACTGTCATTTATAATGTGCTTCTGCATTGGTTCTGAGTTAAGACATTTCAATTTCAAGTTTAAAAATGTATTAATTAATGTCATAAGTGGGCTTACATTAACACTGCAATGGAGTTACTGTGAAAATCCCCTAGTTGCCACACTCCGGTGTTCGTTCGGGTACACTGAGGGAGAATTTAGCATGGCCAATGCACCGAACCAGCATGTCTTTCAGGCTGTGGGAGGAAGCCGGAGCACTCGGAGGAAACCCGTGCAGATTCCTCACAGACAGTGACGCAAGCCGGGAATCGAACCCGAGTCACTGGTGCTGTGAGGCAGCAGTGTTAACCTTAGAATCTCTACAGTGCAGAAGCAGGCCATTTGGCCCATTGAGTCTGCACCGACTCTCCAAAAGAGTATCTAACCCATGCCCCATCCCTGTAACCCCATGCATTTATTCCGCTAATCCCCCTAACCTACAGATCTTGGGACACTAAGGGGCAATTTAGCATGGCCAATCCATCTAACCTGCACATCTTTGGAGTGTGGAAGGGAACTGGAGCACCCAGAGGAAACCCATGCAGACACTGGGAGAACGTACAGACTCCACACAGTTACCCAAGGCCGGAATTGAACCTGGATCCCTGGCACTGTGAGGCAGCAGTGCTAACAACTGCGCCACCGTGCTGCCCACCCACTGTGCCACCATGCTTTGCCTGGGCAAAGCAGCCAGCATAATTAAGGACCCCACGCACCCCGGATATTCTCTCTTCCACCTTCTTCCTTCGGGAAACAGGTACGAAAGTCTGAGATCATATACCAACCGACTCAAGAACAGCTTCTTTCCTGCTGCTGTCAGACTTTTGAATGGACTTACCTTGCATTAAGTTGATCTTTCTCTGCACCCTAGCTATTACTGTAACACTACATTCTGCACTCTCTTGTTTCTTTTTCTATGAACGGTATGCTCTGTCCGTATAGTGCGCAAGAAACAATACTTTTCACTGTATGTTAATACATGTCAATAATAAATCAAATCAAATCAAAATCAAATCAAAAAGATGCATTTTTCTGGAAACAATAGTCATAGTCATAGAGGTTTACAGCGTGGAAACAGGCCCTTCGGCCCAACTTGTCCATGCCGGCCTTTTTTTTAAACCACTAAGCTAGTCCCAATTGCCCGCATTGGCCCATATCCCTCTATACCTATCGTACCCACATAACTGTCTAAACACTTTTTAAAAGACAAAATTGTACCTAGCTCTACTACTACCTCTGGCAGCTTGTTCCAGACACTCACCACCCTGTGCGTGAAAAAATTGCCCCTCTGGACACTTTTGTATCTCTCCACTCTCACCTTAAACCTATGCCCTCTAGTTTTAGACTCCCCTACCTTTGGGAAAAGATATTGACTATCTAGCTGATCTGTGCCCCCCATTAATTTATAGACCTCTATAAGATCACCCCTCAACCTCCTACGCTCCAGAGAAAAAAGTCCCAGTCTATCCAGCCTCTCCTTATATCTCAATCCATCAAGTCCCGATAGCATCCTAGTAAATCTTTCCTGCACTCTTTCTAGTTTAATAATATCCTTTCTACGATTGGGTGGCCAGAACTGTACACAGTGCTCCTTCCTAAAGGTGGCTTTAAGTGAATAATTAACAACTTATTTTATTCAACCAACTGGGAACTTTAACTAAACCAGTTACAATTTTAATTAAAGGATGGTTCGACTGAAATGCTGTTCAAATAAAGATAAGGATCATTTAGTACCAAAACAGTAATAACAGAATCTTAGTCACTCTCAAAAAAACTAGATACAACCAGGTCTGGTGGCTTGGAAAAGATTTGGAGGTTCTTCTGTAGTTGTCCGCTGTCTGTAAGCGCTGTCTGATTGGGTACTTTTCACTGGTTGAATGGTGAGTTCTCTTAAGGCATATCTGAAGCTGGCAGAGTTAAGAACTAACTGTTGATCTAACTGCCTTTAACTGCTTCAGCTGATCTGACCCTGGTTCTGGCTCAAGTGATGTTCCTCTGAGAAGGCTGTTGCTCTGGCCTTTATACTTGCGATGACCTCACAATGTTCTTACACCACGATTGGTCTGAGGTTGTCAACAACAGCAAATTCAAATCAGATCGGCTCTTAATGGCTGATTGTCTTTTTTTTAAACTGATAGCTATCAGAATCATCATAGAAATAGAAATCATAGAAACCCTACAGTACAGAAAGAGGCCATTCGGCCCATCGAGTCTGCACCGACCACAATCCCACCCAGGCCCTACCCCCACATCCCTACATATTTACCCACTAATCCCTCTAACCTACGCATCTCAGGACACTAAGGGCAATTTTGAGCATGGCCAATCAACCTAACCTGCACATCTTTGGACTGTGGGAGGAAACCGGAGCACCCGGAGGAAACCCACGCAGACACGAGGAGAATGTGCAAACTCCACACACAGTGACCCAAGCCGGGAATCGAACCCAGGTCTCTGGAGCTGTGAAACAGGAGTGCTAACCACTGTGCTACCTGTTACCTGTTACCAAGGCAACCCTGATGCTTGGCCCTCAAAACAAATGTCACAACTCAGAGTTGCCCCTTAGTGTCCAAGATGCGCAGGTTAAGGGGACCGGTCATGCCAAACTGACCCCCAGTGTCCAAAGATGTGCAGGCCAGGCGGACCGGCCACGCCAAAATGCTCCTTTAGTGTCAGGGGGATTAGCAGGGTAGATACAGGGATAGGGCCCAGGCGGGACCGCGGTCGGCGCAAACTCGACGGGCCAAATGGCCTCCCCCTACACCGCCGGGACTCCATGATTCTTTGAAACACACAAGAGGATTCCAATATTGAACAGAAAGGTGAGACGTGAGAAATTTACTTCACGGGATACAATGGGACTTCAGAATCAGACGGACCGCGAAGTACATTCAGCCCATCGCGCCCATCCTGGCTCTTTGCAAGAGCTCGCCAAAGATCGCCCTGCTCTTGCTCTGTAGCCCTATGTTACGACAGAGAAGTTAATCCCTTTTACCTCACTTTGTAATGCAGTAAAAGTGTTTGGAGAGGTGTTAATTGTTCTACATTAACGTTTGGAGGTTCAATAATATAAATACCTGACGCACGCTTTAAGTGAATAATTAACAAGCTATTTTATTCAACCAACCGGGAACTCTTAACTAAACAAGTGGCATATAAATTTAAGGAAGGTTCGACTGAAGTGCTGTTCAAATAAAGACAAGGATCATTCAGTACCAAAACAGTAATAATAGAATCTTAGTCGCTCTCAAACAAACTACATACAACCAGGTCTGGTGGCTTGGAAAAGATTTGGAGGTTCTTCTGTAGTTGTCCGCTGTCTATAAGTCTGATTTGGTACTTTTCACTGGTTGAATGGTGAGTTCTCTTAAGGCATATCTGAAGCTGGCAGAGTTAAGAACTAACTGTTGATCTAACTGCCTTTAACTGCTTCAGCTGATCTGACCCTGGCTCTGGCTCAAGCGATGTTCCGTAAGTCTGAGGACTGCCTGTATATGGATTAGTTAGTCCATTACATTTTCATGACTTTTTATTAGATAGTACCACTCTCTGGAAACTGCTTATCTGTTTAAATCGTTGTTTCATCCATTTCCAGGGATAACATTGGTTTTCCAGTGGTGGAGTGTTCCTCTGATGGGAGTTTTGTCCTTTCTAAACCACCTAAAACTGGAGGCTTGGTATCATTTGGTACTGTTGCTGAGCAGCTTGTATATGAAATAGGCGATCCCCGACGTTACCAATTGCCTGATGTCATCTGTGATTTCTCCGAGGTTACCCTGTTGGAAATACCAGGTCTGCTACTTCTATCACCTCTTTAATATACACAAATCAATATTTTAAATGGTTAGTATTAGAGTCTACAAACATTAATTTACCATTGCTGCTCATACAGATAAAAATACCTCCATGTTATAGAATATAGTGGAGAAATTGTTCATTGTATTGTAATATATTTAAATACAGCATAAAAGTTCCAGCAACCATTAACTCCAAATTGTCACTCTGCAAGATCATTAACACTTAGGCTGTGGGAAATTAGAGCTTTCAAGACCGGGACTGGTACGTTTTTGTAAGGTAACGGTGTCAAGGCATATAGAGCTAAGATAAGTTTCTATGATTTCTAAGCAAATTGAACCAAAGTATAGATCAGCCATGGTCTAACTGATTGACAAACAGCTCAAGGGACAGAATTATCTACCTGAATTCCTAAATGAGAAAAAAACTAACCTGATATAGATGCTCATAACTTCTAGACTTTGGGTGAAAGCATATGCCAATAATCTGCCAAAAAGCAGATTGGAGAGAGCTTATCTCTCCACTTTGTTCTACAATGCCTAACTTCACTACCCAGAGTGGAAAAATTGTCAATTTCTCAACATTTAACATACCTCATGTTGATAAGAATGCCTTTAAAATAATCAGTAATGGAATTATAGTAATACAGACATTTTTAAAAAATAATTATTGGGGCGACATGGTGGCACAGTGGTTAGCACTGTCGCCTCATAGCGCCAGGGTCCCAGGTTCAATTCCAGCCTCGGGTTACTGTCTGTGTGGAGTTTGCACATTCTCCCCATGTCTGCGTGGGGTTTCCTCCGGGTGCTCCGGTTTCCTCCCACAGTCCAAAGATGCACAGGTTAGGTTCATTGGCCATGCCAAATTGACCCTAGTGTCAGGGGGATTTGTAGGTTAAATGTGTGCAGTTGCGAGAATAGGGCCTGAGTGGGATTGTGGCTGGTACAGACTCGATGGGCCGAATGGCCTCCCTCCTTCTGTATTGTAGGGATTCTCTGATGATATGGAGTCATGTTTTACATCGGAGTAAATGTGTGACTCGTTTGACCTCACCTGCCGTCAATCACTGGGCGCATTTCCTCACATTCAATATCAGGAACATCATTATAATAAATTAACATACCATTATCAGGCCCATACACTGAAATCATCATTCCATTATTCTGCCCCTCCCTCTACCCCCCAACTTCCATCCACATTGGCATGACAGCAGAATGGCATGAATTATAACTGATCCTTGAAGATGTGTGCACCTGGCAAGCACACCTCCCAGGGGAGGTCACCGGAGTGCAGCACTGAGGCGGGGGGGAGGGGGGGGGTGGGGGTCGTTCTGGGCACCCTGGCACCGCTTGGAAACCCCTAGGCAGTTCCAAGGTTAATTGGATTGGTTGCTGTGCACTGGGGAAACCTTTAAAAATGGTGTCCCAATCCTCGCAGCTCGAAGTCACTGGCGGGGTGGGTGAATCAGGACACCCCGCCAGCATGGGACTCAATCGTTGAAGTTTTTGTTCAGAGTGCTGCACTATATGATGGAGAAAGTCGTCATTGCTGTTGGTGGCTTCAATGCTGCTTTTCCTTTCCGCCTTTGGCCTTTACCGATTTCCTGGAAAATTTCACCCTGTGGGTGTAAGTATGGTCTTAAACTTAAATAAAGGCAAGGGTATAAGGACAGAGATGGCTAAAGTGAATTGGGAAAATAGGTAAAGAGGTGGGTCAGTAGAGAAACAATGACAGATATTTACAGAGATATTTCATAACTGTCTGCAAAAGTGTCCCAGTGAGAAAGACAGACTATAAGAAAGATGCACATACATGACTAACTAAGGAAAAGAAGGATAGCATCAAATTGAAAGAAAGAGCATATGTACTGTGAAGATCAATGGTAGATTAAAAGATTGGACTGATTTTAGAAACCAGTAAAGAATGAGTTTTTTAAAAATGTGGGCGAAATTACAGTAAGAGACTAAGGAATTAATAATGGAAAACAAGGAGATGGCCAAAGCGTTGAACAGATATTTTGTGTCTGTCTTCACTGTCAAAGACGCAAAAAAATCCCAACAATACCTGAAAATCAAGGATAAAAGGAAAAGAAGAACTTGAAACAATCACAATCACTAGGGAATAGATGTCAGGAAAACTAGAAAACACAGCCTAAAACTAAGGTACACAGTTCAAAAATTAGGGGTCTTCCATTTAAGACTGAAATGAGGAGAAATTTTTATCTCAAAGGTTTGTTAAGTCTCTGAATTCTCTTCCCCTGAGAACAGTGGTAGCTGGGTCATTGAATATATTCAAGACAGAGTTAGCTAGATTTTTAATTGACAAGGGGTTAAGGGAGGAAGACAAGAAAGTTGGGTTGAGGCCACAGTCAGATTACCCATAATCTTATCGAATGACAGAACAGGTTCAAGGGCCAAGTGGTCTACTACTGCTCCTAATTCTTGTGTTTTTGTGATTGCTCACTTGTAACGGTTAATGTTAGTGCCAGAGAGATTGTTTAGTAGTAATAAACAATTATTATGCCGTTATAAAGGGTTCTTGGAATGAATTAGACAAATCTTAACCTTCTGTGATGAATTTAGTTCATATCTACCCTCCAAATAACTTCATGGTGTTCGATACATTTGAATGGTGTATCAAAGTTATCATTTTTGCAAAGCTAACAATAAAGCAGCACATCTTGTACAACAACTTCCAGATTTTCTCATTTACTTTTCCCAGGAAGTGCTGTGCGGTTTGCACATAACTAATCCTTAACACAGAACTAATCATTGTTTTGACAAGAAGACCTGGGCCCAGACTAAACTACCTCGAGGCTACATGTTTCTCCACCAGGATGGAAGATGATCCAGCAGGGAGGTTTCAAATGTATTCTTAATTGTTGGCTATGCAGTTGAATCAAAAGATGCACAGAGACAGATTGGTTACTCAGCATCATGACTGGTGATTATCTGCACATAGGGTATATGGCACAGAAACAGGTTATTCAACCCAACTAGTCCATGCCAATGTGTGATGATTTAGAAGAGAGGCTATACATAGAAGACAAATCTATACATTTAAGACTGATGTATGTTTTTGAATACTTTTTTGAAAGGTTTCACTTAATTTGTATGCCATTAATTATATTGGATTATGTCTGCAACCCAGTTTAGAAAATAGTTTGCTTCCTGAATTAATTTTCTTAGTTAAGAACACGTACCAAAATGTAGTGCGTATCATTGCCCAGAAAGTCTTTAACATAGAGGAGGCTCAGTAATGTAATGTTGCCACAACTGAAAAGTAGTCCTCAATATAATATAACAGGATCTCACACTGTGGATGGCTTCCTCACTAATGAGAAGTCTGAAACTCCTCAGTGTAATATACTTTTGATAAAGGTAACATTAACCAAGAGAGTCTCCTAGGAACAATACTTATCTGTCCACAGAACCATCCCTTGCTAGATTAAAGATTTGAAACATAGATGATTGTTTAAAAGACCATTGGAACAAATTTTTCTCTATTTGCTATATTAGCAAGAAGTTGTTACTGAAATTTATACTTTAAAATAAACTTTGGACCATTTTTAACAATATTTGAGGTTGGAGAACAATTTATGCTGCAGTTTTAATCCAGGTAGTTGTTTGACACTGACGTTTTATATGAGAAAGTTAAAGAACAACAATTACGTTTTTGTGATTCCTAAACTAAATTCCTAAACTGATTGCTAAAGAAAATCAATCTTAGTGTTTCTGCGTGATTTGAGAAAATCAAATTGACGGAGGTAGCTATGAGGAAGAATTCATAGAATGTATTTGGGACAGCTTCTTAGAACAATATGTTGTGGATCCAACTAAGGATCTGGCAATGTGTAATGAAGCATGTTTAATAAACAGTTGAGTAAAAGATCCTTGAGGAAACAGTGACCATAACATGATAGAATTTAGCATTCAGTTTGAGAGTGAGAAACTTGGTTCAGAAACAACTGTGCTAAACTTAAATAAAGGTAATTATAAAGGAATGAAAGGAGAGTTGGCTGGAGTGGACTGGGGAAGGAGGTTAGTAGAAAAGATGGTTGATCAGCAATGATAGACATTTATGAAAATAATTCATGACTTACAACAAAGATATATCCCAGTGAGGAAGAAGGATTCTAGGAAAGGGATAAATCAACCATGGTTAACTCAAGGAAATTAAGGATAGTATTAAGCTGAAAGGAAAGAAAAAACATACAATGTGGCAAAGATTAATGGTAGGCCAGAGGATTGGGAAAGGTTAAAAACCAACAGAAGGTGAGGGGAAAAAAAAGGAAGAAGATAAACCATGAAGGTAAACTAGCAAGTAATATAAAAAGTAGACAGAAAGAGCTTCTTTAAACATATAAAAAGGAAGAGAGAGACCATAGTGAATGAAGGTCTCTTAGAGAATGAGACTGGGAAATAAATAATGGGGAACTAGGAAGTGGCAGAGGAGTTAATGAAATACTTTGCGCCAGTCTTCATGATAGAAGATACATAACGTTCCAAAAATACTTAAAAATCAAAAGGAAAGGTTGGGGGAGGAAATAAATGCAATAACTATCACCAGAGAAAAACTACTCAGCAAACTAAAGAGGCTAGTAAATCCCCTGGACCAGATGGGTTGCATTCCAGGATATTAAAGGTTCATGCACTGATAGTAATCTTCCAAGAATCCTTAATTTTTGGAAAAGTGCCAGAGGATTGGAAAACACTAAAGTGTAACACCCTTCGTCAAATAGGGAGGGAGACTAAAAACAGGTAACTATAGACCAGTTAGCTTAACATCAGTCATTGGGAGCATGTCAGAGTCCATTTTAAATGATGTAATAGCAGGGCATTTAAAAATCTTATCAAGCAGAGTCAGCATCTTATCAAGCAGAGACAGCTCCAGGGTCCCGGGTTCGATTCCTGGCTCGGGTCACTGTCTGTGTGGAGTTTGCACATTCTCCTCGTGTCTGCGTGGGTTTCCTCCTGGTGCTCCGGTTTCCTCCCACAGTCCAAAGATGTGCGGGTTAGGTTGATTGGCCAGGTTAAAAAATTGCCCCTTAGAGTCCTGGGATGTGTAGGTTAGAGGGATTAGCGGGTAAAATATGTGGGGGTAGGGCCTGGGTGGGATTGTGGTCGGTGCAGACTCGATGGGCCGAATGGCCTCCTTCTGCACTGTAGGGTTTCTATGATTTCTAAGCATGGCTTCATGAAGGGGAAATCATGACTGACAAATTTATTAGAATTCTTTGAGGTGATAATGAGCAGGATAGATAAGGGGAACCAGCAGATGTAATGTACTTGGATTTCCAAAAAGCATTTGATTAGGTAACACAGAAAAGGCTACTTAATAAGATAAGAGCCCATGGTATTGGTTGTTGTATAAGAGCATGGGTAGAGGATTGGCTAACTGATAGAAGACAGAGAGTTGGGATAAGAGAGGCATTTTCAGGATGGCAACCTGTAACTAGTGGATTGCCACAGGGATTAGTGCAGGGGCCAGAATTATTTACAATATATATTAATAACGTGAACCAGGCAAGTGAATGTACTACTGCCAGGTTTGCAGGTGACAAAAGTAGGTGGGGAGGCAAGTGGTGGGGTTGACACAAAGAATCTACAGAGGGATATAGACAGGTTAAGTGAGTGGGCAAAAACTTGGCAGATGGAATATAATGTAGGAAAATATGAAGTTATGCACTTTGATAGGAAGAATAAAGGAGCTGAATGTTATTTAAATGGAGAAATACTGGAGAAAACTGCAGCACAGAGGGATATGGGGGTCCTCGTGCGCAAATCGTTAACAGCCAGCATGCAAGTTCAGCAATAATAGAGAAGGCAAATGAATGTTGGCCTTCATTTCAAAGGGACTGAGGTATAAAAATAAGGAAGTCTTGCTAAAACTATACAAAGCACTAATTTGACCACACCTGGAATACTGTGAACAGTATATTTATCGAAGGAAAGATTATACTGGCACTTGAGGCAGTCGAAGAGAAGGTTCACTTGTTTGATCCCAGGTATGGAGGAATTGTTTTATGAAGAGAGGTTGAGTAGGGTGGACATATACCCAGATGACACTAAGATTGGTGGCACAGTGGACAGTGAAGAAAGTTATCTCCAATTGCAACGGGATCTTGATCAATTGGACCAGTGGGCTGACGAATGGCAGATGGAGTTTAATTTAGACAAATGCGAGGTGATGCATTTTGGTAGATTGAACCAGGGCAGGACTTACTCAGTTAATGATAGGGCATTGGGGAGAGTTACAGAACAAAGAGATCTAGGGGTACATGTTCATAGCTCCTTGAACGTGGAGTCACAGGTGGACAGAGTGGTGAAGAAGGCATTCAGCATGCTTGGTTTCATTGGTCAGAACATTGAATACAGGGGTTGGGATATCTTGTTGAAGTTGTACAAGACGTTGGTAAGGCCACACTTGGAATACTGTGTGCAATTCTGGTCACCCTATTATAGAAAAGATATTAAACTAGAAAGAGTGCAGAAAAGATTTACTAGAATGCTACCGGGACTTGATGGATTAAGTAATAAGGAGAGGCTGGATAGACTGGGACGTTTTTTCTCTGGAGCGTAGGAGGCTGAGGAGTAATCTTATAGAGGTCTATAAAATAATGAGGTGCACAGATCAGCTAGATAGTCAATATCTTTTTCTAAAGGTAGGGGAGTCTAAAACTAGAGGGCATAGGTTTAACGTGAGAGGGGAGGGATACAAAAGTGTCCAGAGGGGCAATTTTTTCAGACTGAGGGTGGTGAGTGTCTGGAACAAGCTGCCAGAGGTAGTAGTAGAGGCGGGTATAATTTTGTATTTTAAAAAGCATTTAGATAGTTACATGGGTACGATGGGTATAGAGGGATATGGGCCAAATGCAGGCAATTGGGATTAGCTTAGGGGTTTTAAAAAAGAAAGGGCGGCATGGACAGGTTGGGCCGAAGGGCCTGTTCCATGCTGTAAACCTCTGTGACTCTATGACTCTATACTCACTGGAGTTTAAAAGAATGAGAAGTGACTTTATTGAGGCATATAGAATTCTCAGTTGGCTTGACAGGGTTGAAAGGTTGTTACCTCTTGTGGGAGAGTCTAGTAGCAGAGGGCATAATTTTCGAGCAAGGGATCACTCATTTAAGCCAGAGATCAGGCCAAATTTCTTCTCAGAGGGTAATCAATCTGTGGAATTCTTTACCACCAAGGGCTGTGAGTGATGTTAAATATGTTCACGAGCTGCGATCAGCAGATTTTTAATCAGTAAGGAATGAAGGGTTATGGGGATAAGGCGGGAAAGAGGAGTTGAAAATTATCATATCAGATCATCATGATTTCACTGAGTGTTGGAGCAGACTCAATGGGCTGAATGGCCTACTTCTGCTCCTACATCTTATGGTCTATTTAATTCCTATTCAGTTTCTACCCTTCCCTCTTTTCTTGATACAGTTACGCAGTTCCATGGATACTCGTTATCCTAAAATATCATGAATGAGAATTTATACATGTTTAATCAGTGAGGGCATCAACGCAGAACCTGATCACTGGATATCTGTTTATAAACAGTTCCTGCAAGGATCACTAGGTAGTGATCATTCACAGGGTCTTGACAATATTGCCTTCCCCAATCCTTGGTTACTCAGGCCAATTGCAGTACTTAATACCTTTCCTAATGAGATTTTAACTCTCAGACCGGAGTCACATGTAAGACTTGCTGGCTATGTGATGGATAAATGTTGAATCTTCGTGGAAACCATTTATTGTCTTTTAACAACTTTAGAAATTACTGTTTTCAGATGGCTAGGTTGACGAGACACATCATTGTCAATTAGCAGAGCCTGATCACTTTATTGTAGTAATGCCAATAGGGGTTGCACCAACAGACGCCAGCATCATCATGTGAAGGAGAGCCATGAGGTTTATTTCTCACGCAAGAGGATTGTGGACAGGTTTGCTCTCCAGGTCTTTTAGAAAATATACATGTATGGATGTTGGTCTAGTTTTGCCACCCATTGCCCATGTTTTCCTAATGTTCTCTATCTTTGTTCCCCTGAGAAGTGTAAATTCTTACTCTTGGGAACTCTTAACAGAAGGAAAATATCAAACATTACCTACATATGTTGTCAAAAGTCTTGTACGTGAGCAGAACTTACTGTCTGACTTCCTGTTGTGATAATTTTCATAATGCTTTTAATGCCAACATTTATAATTGAAATTATGTAAACAATGAGAATTTCCAATGTAAACACTTCTCTATCATTGTGTAGAAGCAGGGCTCCCACCAGTAGTTTATCTCAGTTCTCGACTCTTTGACCGCTTCAGTTTCTAGCTATGTTCCTTCATTTACTTGTTGGTCTTCAGCCTGCTTCTCCAGTCCTTATTCTATTTCCATGAGGCATCTGTCTCCTATCCCACTCCCAGGTCTCTTTTCCACTCAGTTACAAAAAATACACTGTTCACAACTGAGGATTGGGAACCTGGGAACAGACAGACTCAGTGCCAGATAGAACTGCAGGGTGTATGACTTGTCCCCTACACCTGGACTCCTCACAGTTGCCAATTGCCTTTTCGTTCACCTCTGCCTCCATGACCCTTCCCAGCCCATTAACCGACATGACCTGGCCATGAGCAATGTCACGGGAGTTCCACAAACAGCAAAAACATCAACATTGATAGTAAGTGAGTAGAATCATCATCCCATTTCCTGTGGTTAACAAGGCTTAAACTATGACAAGTAGTTATTTTAGATGCAACCAGCTGTTGGGGATAATTAACACTAACGAGCAGCATGATAAGAACTGTATGTTCCCCATTTCACCCCGCCAGGTGAAGTCTGTTTAGGATCTGAACTACACATGAACCTACAGCTTCTTAATGACCAAGTTCATGGTATTTAAACTCTTGCTGAACTTCCGCATTAACTTTTTTATTTAGATGTTATTAATATAACTGATGAGAAAAAAGCAAAACATTTTCATTTTAAAAATTGGCACTCAGAATGAAGTAGCATATGAAGGAACATTTTGATCATCTTAAACCATCAACACTGTAAAAGTTCAAATTAAGAAGAATTGTAAGCATGTAGTGTGTGTATGTCTGGAGATATATTTGTATGTAAACTATTTCTTCTCTGAAAGCAGTGACAAGCTTGATATTTGTTATCACTGTAAATGCCAACTATTAGCAGAGTGATGGTACTTTAAGACTGTGATAAAGAGATGAATCACTTGTCTCTGCATCTCCATGCCAATGGAAGGACTTAAGACAGGAAATTAAATTACATCAAGCACAAGATTCACTTTTATTATTTTAATCACGATAAGGTAGTATGATGACTTTCAAGTAATGAATAACAGCTTCAGGTGGCAACTTGACTCTGACAGGACTCTTGGTCCTGCTGACTCCAGGTAGGTTGATGTGGAGATGCCGGCGTTGGACTGGGGTAAACACAGTAAGAAGTCTCACAACACCAGGTTAAAGTCCAACAGGTTTATTTGGTAGCAAAATCCACTAGCTTTCGGAGCGCTGCTCCTTCGTCAGATAAGTGGGAGTTGTGTTCACAAACAGGGCATATAAAGACACATTCAATTTACAAAATAATGGTTGGAATGCGAATCTTTACAGGTCATCAAGTCTTAAAGGTACAGACAATGTGAGTGGAGAGAGGGTTAAGCACAGGTTAAAGAGATGTGTATTATCTCCAGACAGGACAGTTAGTGAGATTTTGCAAGCCCAGGCAAGTCATGGGGGTTACAGATAGTGTGACATGAACCCAAGATCCCGGTTGAGGCCGTCCTCATGTGTGTGGAACCTGGCTATCAGTCTCTGCTCAGCGACTCTAAGCTGTTGTGTGTTGTGAAGGCCGCCTTGGAGAACGCTTACTCGAAGATCAGAGGCCGAATGCCCGTGACCGCTGAAGTGTTTCCCAACAGGAAGAGAACACTCTTGCCTGGTGATTGTCGAGCGGTGTTCATTCATCCGTTGTCGTAGAGTCTGCATGGTCTCCCCAGTGTACCATGTCTTGGGACATCCTTTCCTGCAACGTTGGCCAAGTTGCAAGAGTATGTACCGTGTACCTGGTGGATGGTGTTCTCATGTGAGATGATGGCATCCGTGTCAATGATCGGCATGTCTTGCAGAGGTTGCTGTGGCAGGGTTGTGTGGTGTCGTGGTCACTGTTTACCTGAAGGTTGGGTAGTTTGCTGCGGACAATGGTTTATTTGAGGTTGTGCGGTTGTTTGAAGGCAAGAAGTGGGGATGGCCTTGGCGAGATGTTCGTCTTCATCAATGACATGTTGAAGGCTCCGGAGAAGATGTCGTAGCTTCTCCGCTCCGGGGAAGTATTGGACAACGAAGGGTACTCTGTCCGCCGTGTCCCATGTTTGTCTTCGGAGGAGGTCGGTGCGGTTTTTCGCTGTGGCACGTCGGAACTGTCGATCGATGAGTCGAGCCCCATATCCTGTTCTTATGAGGGCATCTTTCAGCGTCTGGAGGTGTCTGTTGTGATCCTCCTCATCCGAGCAGATCCTGTGTATTCGGAGGGCTTGTCCGTAGGGGATGGCTTCTTTAACGTGTTTAGGGTAGAAGCTGGAGAAGTGGAGCATCCACGGCTATGACCAACCGGAAAGTCAGAAATACTGAAAGATCTTGGTTTCTGATTGTATATAGAACACAGCTGGAGTAGTTTCTGTTGTGTCGCAATGGGCAATGGATAGACCATATTAGTTAAAATCTGTTGAAGAAGATGAGGTGTAGCCTGGCATGGTGCTGCAAGGCAGGCTCCCAGAAGATCCTGCCAGTCCAACGGACATTGTAATAAAAACAACTGCCACCTGTTTCTTTTTAACCGATGCTATACACTAGATACATCAATGACATTTTCTTCCTTTGGACTCATGGTGAACAATCACTGAAACAACTATATGATGACATCAACAAGTTCCATCCCACCATCAGACTCACCCTGGACTACTCTCCGGAATCAGTTGCATTCTTGGACACACGCATCTCCATTAAGGATGATCACCTCAGCACTTCATTGTACCGCAAGCCCACGGATAACCTCACGATGTGCGGTGAAGAGGTCTTGTTCGAACCTGTGCATGAAGATGTTGGCATATTGAGGTGCGAATTTGGTCCCCATGGCTGTTCCGTGTATCTGGATGAAGAACTGGCTGTTGAAGGCGAAGACATTGTGGTCCAGGATGAAGCGGATGAGTTGTAAAATTGCATCTGGAAACTGGCAGTTGTCGGCGCTGAGCACTGAGGCCGTTGCAGCAATGCCATCGTCATGGGGGATGCTGGTGTAGAGTGCCGAGACATCCATTGTGACGAGGAGTGCTCCTGGTTCAACTGCTCCATGTGTGCTGAGTTTCTGTAGGAAGTCCGTAGTGTCACAACAAAAGCTGGGGGTTCTTTGTACAATGGGTTTCAGGATGCCCTCGACATAGCCGGAGAGGTTCTCGGACAGGGTCCCATTGCTCGATACGATGGGACGGCCGGGTGTGTTTGTCTTGTGTATCTTCAGGTGGCAGTAGAGATCTCCAATGCGGGGAGTACGTGGGATGGGAGCACGGAGGGTGCTCTGAAGGTCCGGATCAAAGGTCTTGATCAGTCTATTGAGTTGACGGGTGTGTTCTTTGGTTGGATCTGCAGGTAACTGTCTGTCGTGTTCCTCGTTGTTTAGTTGTCCGTACACTTCTTTGCAGTAATCCGTTCTGTTCAGTATGACGATGGCCCCTCCTTTGTCTGCTGGTTTGATGACAATGTTGCAGTTGGTCTTGAGAGCGTGGATGGCGTGGCGTTGTGCTTGGGTGATGTTTCGGGGCTGTCTTGTGAGTGCGGCTGATAAATCTGGTGTTGACGCACCTCCTGACGGCTTGGACATACATGTCAAGTTGAGGGCAGCGGCTTTCCGGAGGAGTCCAATTCGACTCTTTCCTCTTCAGTTGCTGCACTGTGGATCTCTCTGTTGATTGTTCCAGTTCATTGGCTGTCTCATTGTGTTCACTGTTGGCCTCTTGGGGTTTGTGGAAGAACTGCCGCAGCCTCATTCGCCTGATGAATTCCTCTGTGTCTGCTGCGAGACTGATGGGGTCTATTTTGGTGGTGGGGCAGAAATTGAGCTCTCGGCTCAATTTCATGATCGACTCATCGATCAACAGTTCCGACGCGCCACAGCGAAGAACCGCACTCACCTCCTCAGAAGACAAACATGGGGCACGGCGGATAGAGAACCCTTCGTCGTCCAGTACTTTCCCGGAGCGGAGAAGCTACGACATCTTCTCCGGAGCTTTCAACATGTCATTGATGAAGACGAACATCTCGCCAAGGCCATCCCCACAACCCCACTTCTTGCCTTCAAACAACCGCACAACCTCAAACAGACCATCGTCCGCAGCAAACTATCCAGCCTTCAGGTGAACAGTGACCACGACACCACACAATCCTGCCACAGCAACCTCTGCAAGACGTGCCGGATCATTGACATGGATGCCATCATCTCACGTGAGATCACCATCCACCAGGTACACGGTACGTACTCTTGCAACTCGGCCAACGTTGTCTACCTGATACGCTGCAGGAAAGGATGTCCCGAGGCATGGTACATTGGGGAGACCATGCAGACGCTACGACAACGGATGAATGAACACCGCTCGACAATCACCAGGCAAGAGTGTTCTCTTCCTGTTGGGAAACACTTCAGCGGTCACGGGCATTCGGCCTCTGATCTTCGGGTAAGCGTTCTCCAAGGCGGCCTTCACAACACATGATAGCGTAGAGTCGCTGAGCAGAGACTGATAGCCAGGTTCCGCACACATGAGGACGGCCTCAACTGGGATCTTGGGTTCATGTCACACTATCTGTAACCCCCATGGCTTGCCTGGGCTTGCAAAATCTCACTAACTGTCCTGTCTGGAGACAATACACATCTCTTTAACCTGTGCTTAATGCTCTCTCCACTCACATTGTCTGTACCTTTAAGACTTGATGACCTGTAAAGATTCGCATTCCAACCATTATTTTGTAAATTGAATTTGTGTCTTTATATGCCCTGTTTGTGAACAGAACTCCTAATTACCTGACGAAGGAGCAGCGCTCCGAAAGCTAGTGGATTTTGCTACCAAATAAACCTGTTGGACTTTAACCTGGTGTTGTGAGACTTCTTACTGTGTTTTCCAGGTAGGTTAACAGCAAACATTGTCAATCCCTTCAGTGGGAGTCTTTGTACTGGCTTAACCGAACATTACCTGAATACACACAGTTCAAACCAAGGCTAAAGGTACCCTATGGTTTGTTAGGTCTCTTGTACACAATACAAAGCTGCCCATGAGCTGTTCTGGCAGCCTGCGTTGGTCCTCGAAGAGCCTGGGATGTCTAAACTCCACAGGATGCAGCTCTCGTGCACACTCCCTGGGTGCTGTACACACATGTGCATGGTGTTAGCCAGGTGGTCATGGACTTTCTGCACGTTTGTTGCGTGGAATCCCTTTCGATTAATAAAGGGCACCCCATGGTTGTACGGGGCTCGCAGGGCAATGTGCGTGCCATGGATATCCCCCTGCACATGGGGCACCCCAGCGATGGCGGCGAAGTCATGATATTAGTCCCGGTCCACGTCAAAGTGAATGTAGTTGCCTGCCCGGACTTACAAGGCATCCATCACCTCACGGGTGCACTTGTGTGCAGAGAACTGGGAGATGCTGCAGAGGTCTGCACCGGAAGCCAGGAAGGACTCGGTGGTGTAGACGTTGAGGGCCGCAGTGACCTTCATGGCCAAAGGGAGCGGGTATCCTCCTGCCACACGAGACATGTGCCATACTGTCTCCTTTCTGAGACGCAGTCTGCGGTGTCACACTGCATCTGGCCGCTCATCAAAGAACATGCTTGTCCCATAGAGCCTGGGTCTCCATCTCTGCTGTCCTCCATGCACTTCCCCAGTCAGTTGCTGACCATTGCCGCATCCTCGCAACAGTGACCACAGAGAGCATAAGGATGTCTGTGAGGAGGCCCCTGTTCGGAACCCTTGAAGCATAGACCTGCATGCACCCACCTGGATGTCTGGTGCATTGGCTTCCAGGAGTGGCTTGCCGTTCAGGCAGATGGTGGAGAAGCACCCTCATGACCTTCTTGCGATGGGTAGCCATCGAAAGCAGCACTGCAGAGTTAATGCAGTGTGAGGTGCCATGTTAATACCTGCCAAATTCCCGTGATTGGAGCACCAGCTGCCAGACCCGGCACTTGTTCCTGTTAGTGTGGCCTGGGATGGAATGTCAACAGAAACCAGCAGACAGCTGGCAGGGTGACCATGGCAACATCAGTGGGGTTGGGACTCGACCTCATGTGAAACCCCTCAGGAATCGTTCAGTAGCCAGGGGAATGCGTACAACACGAGTCTCAAGACAGCCACAAACCCTGACCTGAGGACTCCCAGACTGGCATGAGCCCCTCTAAATCCCTGCAAACCCTCCACACCATGGCAGCGGCTAACACCCTACCCCCTCCCGCATACCGGGTGTTGGTGCTCAGCAGTATTCACCTCCTTTGTTCTCCTTCGCTGCGCCTGAGCCACACTTTTTAAAGAGCAGGACTAATTGGCGCCGGCATGACGTCATGCCAGAGAGGTGGGAAGCATCCAGGAGGGCAGAGCATGTGTACCAAACTTGCTAATGATATTGAAATCCAGTCAATCTCATGCTAATAAGCTTTGTGCATTTCTGGGCACAAAGCGATTCACACCAGGAAAAAGGGGCTGATCTTTAGCTTTGCCATACTATTTTCCCAGCATGCCATGCTGATCGCCAGGCGCAGCGAGATGGTACAATCGTGCCCCTAGAATGAATTGCTCTTTGAGGAAGAAAATTCAAAAACGTTGCCTCTCTTTCCGTGTCGACACATTTTCTGATGAAAGGTCTAACTCTAATTTTGTCTCAACAAGCACCCAAGTCAACAAGCACCCAGCATTACAGAGTTAAATGCATTGAAAATGTAAACCTTCACCTGTATTCGCAACACATTTAAAATTGACACACTGGCAGTGAGGTTCTGCATATTACGTATGCACCCAAGAAGTATAAACAAGGTATACAAGCTGGTGCTGTGGTTACTGATTTCAAATCTTTAGGTAACCCTACCCATAACTTTATAGAAATCATAGAAACCCTGCAGTGCAGAAAGAGGCCATCTGGCCCATCGAGTCTACACCGACCACAATCCCACCCAGGCCCTACCCCCATATCCCTACATACTTAACCCGCTAATCCCTTTAAGCACAGCAAAGCTTGTGAATTCCTCCTTTTCAAGATTAAGTTGTTTCTTTTTCTCTTCTGCTTGTATAAGTGTATTTTCTATTGAAATTTAAACTGGCCTGGTGATTTACAGGAAGATTAACATTCGTCATAAGCTTTCATATTGTTCATCTTAGCATTATCATTTATATCCTACTGGTAAAGGTTGTTACATTCTGTAATACTTTTTATACATGCTAAAATATCATAAGATATATTAAAAAGCACAACAAAGTCCATTCAACTTGTTTTCCACTGGTGGTGTTCCAAAACTAAAGCAAGCTGCTTTTACTTCTGTTTGCAGATATAGAAGGTGGAGCAGTTCGTGTTCAGGGAGCCAGAGGATTACCTCCATCTGACAATTACAAGGTTCTGTGGAAGCTTGCAGTAATTAAGTAAAACATATGGCAATCACTAACATATCAATGCTATTACATAATATAAATCAGATGATTTCTTGAAATTCATCATATGGAGAATGATTATGGGTGAAATCTTACCAGAAAATGAATGTCAGGATCTGACTGAAAACATGCGTGATTCACTCCAGAGAAACGGACAGGTTTTCTCTCCAGATCTTATGGCACTTTGTCAAAAAGGTATGCGTGAGTCATGCCGTCATTTTGAGAGGCAGGGCCTAAACACGTTGGCAAAGCCTGCTGCACTGAGATCGGGGTGCCCAATCAGACTAAGCATTAGGCTGTGATTCTCCCATCCCAACCCGCTAATTTTTTGGCGGGTCGGGCCAGGAGAATCGCACGTGCGTCGATTCGCGGGATTTGCGTATGTGTTCTGACGCACGCGCACCTCCCAGCGATGGATATCCGGCGCAGTCGGGACCACGCTGGAAACCAGGAACAGCAGGTAAGTTATTTTTAATCTTATTGAAATGTGATTATCAGGCCCGAGACTGAATTTTCTGGGCCCAATAGCATTTCCCACCCCGCCAGTACAATTTCATTACAGCGGGGTTTAGAGTAGCTCCCCACTTTCGGGGAACTTGCGGGAAACCCTGCCAGAGTGAAGGGGGGGGCAATCAGGGCCACCCAGGGGGGTCGGGCGGTGGAGTGTGGTGCCTCCTGGGCATGGGCACCCTGGCAGTGCCAGCCTGTGCTCCCTGGCACTGCCCAAGGGGCAAAGTGTCCATGTCCGAGGTATCTTGGCACTGCCCACCGGGCATCAGGTAGTACCAAGGGGGTGGGGCCTGGGGGCTAGGCTTCAGTGCAATCAATGGGGGGTCCTGCTGCCACTCTGCATGGGGATCGGTCGGGACTGGAGGGAGGCCAGCAATCGGAGTGGACTGGGAGGTGGGGGGGAGGGGAGGTCTGCCTTCCATGGGAGGGGGGGGGGTCTGTTGGGGTGGGAGGATGGTCACTGCTGGGATTGGGGGGTGGGGGGCGCTGTAGATCGGGGCGCTCTGGGATAGGGAGGGCCAGCGATCGAGCTGGCCAGCAGCAAACTGCAGGCTGATAGTTTGGGGCCTCTGCGCATATGCAGAGTTCTGGAGCTATCAGACTCCGGGGTGAATAGGCCCCGCCCCATGAGCATTTAATGATATTCACGATTGTGACCTCTGTATTGCACAGAATGGGGGATTCAAGTCGGAATTCCCACTGAAAAAACAATCGTGAATTACACCAGTTTTCCCGCGAATTCACCACTTAGAACCTTTTGGGGAGAATCGCCCCATACCCCAACACAGAGGTCACAGGAGCTTCCCTCCCCTAATGCTGGCATCCCCTGCAATCAACGCCCGCATTCTCCCCCAACCACTCCGTGAGGCTCCCACTAGGGTCTGCCCTGGCACGGCCAGATTGGCATGGTGTCAGCCTATGCCGGGGGCACTGCCTGCGCGTGTTACTCTCCCCCAGTTCACATCACCCCGGCGAGGGGTCAATATCTGGCAGGACTTTACAACCTTGGCCGTCATTAATGGTATTAAAATGTATTGAAATACATTTAAATGAGGCTCTAGCCCTTTGTGGACATGAACCTTGCAAAGCCACGAGCAAGGGGCGGGGAAAATTGCGGAATGCGATCTTTCCTGGACATCATATGGGTATTGTTTAAAGTTTATTGCGTAATTACATTATGCAATTACTGTTATTATGGCAGCCATATTTGTAGACAGTTTCACCCCTGCCAGATAATGCTCTGATCAGGCAAGGGAAGAGGCTAGTCAAGTGCTGACGCCTGTGACTGTGGTTTGCCTAAGCTGGGGTAGAGCAAAGGTGTGGAGATGCCGGCGTTGGACTGGGGTAAGCACAGTAAGAAGTCTCACAACACCAGGTTAAAGTCCAACCGGTTTATTTGGTAGTACAAGCCACAAGCTTTCGGAGTACTGCCCCTTCATCAGGTGAGTGGGAGTTGTGTTCACAAACAGGGCATTTAAAGACACAAACTCAATTTACAAGGTAATGGTTGGAATGCGAGTTTTTACATGTAATCAAGTCTTAAAGGTACAGACAATGTGAGTGGAGAGAGGGTTAAGCACAGGTTAAAGAGATGTGTATTGTCTCCAGCCAGGACAGTTAATGAGATTTTGCAAGCCGTGGGGGTTACAGATAGTGTGACATGAACCCAAGATCCCGGTTGAGGCCGTCCTCATGTGTGCGGAACTTGGCTATCAGTCTCTGCTCAGTGACTCTGCGTTGTCGTGTGTCGTGAAGACCACCTTGGAGAACGCTTACCCGAAGATCAGAGGCTGAATGCTCGTGACTGCTGAATTGTTCCCCAACAGGAAGAGAACACTCCTGCCTGCTGATTGTCGAGCGGTGTTCATTCATCCGTTGTCGCAGCGTCTGCATGGTCTCCCCAATGTACCATGCCTCGGGACAACCTTTCCTGCAGTATAAGACAACGTTGGCCGAGTTGCAAGAGTATGTACCGTGTACCTGGTGGATGGTGTTCTCACATGAGATGATGGCATCCGTGTCAATGATCCGGCCCATCTTGCAGAGGTTGCTGTGGCAGGGTTGTGTGGTGTCGTGGTCACTGTTCTCCTGAAGGCTGGGTAGTTTCTGTGGACAATGGTCTGTTTGAGGTTGTGCAGCTGTTTGAAGGCAAGAAGTGGGGGTGTGGGGATGGTCTTCGGGTAAGCGTTCTCCAAGGTGGCCTACACGACAACGCAGAATCGTTGAGCAGAAACTGATAGCCAAGTTCCGCACACATGAGGACGGCCTCAACCGGGATCTTGGGTTCATGTCACACTATCTGTAACCCCCACGACTTGCCTGGGCTTGCAAAATCTCATTAACTGTCCTGGCTGGAGACAATACACATCTCTTTAACCTGTGCTTAACCCTCTCTCCACTCACATTGTCTGTACCTTTAAGACTTGATTACATGTAAAAACTCGCATTCCAGCCATTATTTTGTAAATTGAGTTTGTGTCTGTATATGCCTTGTTTGTGAACACAACTCCCACTCACCTGATGAAGGGGCAGTGCTCCGAAAGATTGTGGCTTGTGCTACCAAATAAACGTGTTGGACTTTAACCTGGTGTTGTAGAGTAAGTGATCAGGGTGGCCAATGTGGTTAAACCGAGGCTTTACCTGATGCAATTTTTCAAAGCCATCTCGGCCTTTTGGGTAAGATGAAGCGTTGGATCAAGCCCAGGAGGCGTTGCAATGAAAAAAGAGCAAACAGATTGGACCTTGTTTGATCAAGCCCAAGATGGGATGCAATATCCTTGTCTTGTCAACACTGGTTTGTCCCTCATGGGGGGGGACCATGATTGGACTTAATTTGAATTGGCTTTTTTGATTAAAATTAAAGTACTGAAAGGTAGCAATAAAAAAAGGCCCCACAGACCCCAGTGAGATGAACAATCAATGTCTCTAATTTATTTGATTCTGGGTAAGTCAGCCCAGCTTCTCTGCTCCTGCAGTCTCACCAGATTCACACACACATCCCCCTATCTCCTTATTTTTCGTCCAGAGTTGCTCACCCAGGTTAGACCCGAATGAAGAAACACATCTCTTCAAATAATGGAGTAGGATCTTTGTGTTCCCCTGGAACAGGCATAGATGGGATCTGGGTTCATTGTGTCATCTGAAAGACGACAACAAAAGCAATGCAGAACTGCCTAAATACTACATTGAAATGTTATGCATTCAAGTCTGCAGCCCAAATCCACATCTGACTTGTTCAAGGCGCTACTAACTGAGCTAACCTGACATTTAAGAAACAGCTTGCAGTAAACTTTAAACCATGCCCATATTATTTTCATAAATTAGGAAATAAGATCTGGTGATATGACATTCTACTGATTTACATAATTTTCTGTGGTAAGAATTAACATTTAATCCCTTTTCTAGAATTACTGACTTACAACACAGAGACCATTTGACCTTTTGTGTCAGTGCTGGCTGTCTGAAAAAGCTTGATACTTTATCCCTTTCTTCTGCCCTTTCTCAATATCCTGATTAGTTTTTCTCTGGCTTTAAAAGAGGCAAACTCAGTAAATGGCAGAACAATGAAAGCAAATGAATTGAAGGAGTTTGTTTACCAACACCAGAAAAAAACCCCAGCAAACTCAGCTGCAGGAACTTAAATGGATTATATAAGCAAGATAAAGTGTGAGAACAGCCTCTGCAAATCATGCGAGAAGGAGGTTTATTGGGATGAATATAAGACAAAGAAGAAACAAATCAAAGGATGATTAAAAGAGCAAAGATTATCCTCGAAAAAAACATTGTCACAGAAACTAAACACAACATTAAAAAAAAATGTAACAGTACGACAACTTTAAGCTGGCAGTTGTGAAATCCGTAAAAGAGGTAAATAGGCTTCAAACTGTTCAAATTTGCAGACTATACCAAACTAGAAGGGGCAGTGGAATTGAACAAGGCAGCTCAGAAGCAAAGAATGAATTGAAAAAAATACCTAATAGAACGATGACAGGTAAACTTGAAGCGGACACGTGAAAGTACTGAAAATCAAAGAAAAAGTAAGCAATATATGTACTACGTGAGTCATGTCAAAGCTGAAGCTTTAAAAAACCTCGAGTCTTAGATTCAATGCTCAAGGTAAACAATTTCAGAGTAAAACTAAGCCAATAAAATGCTGAATGACAAAGAGAAAGCAGTAAAGTAAAAGTCAGAGGAAATTGTGACCAAACTGTTGTGTGTTCTGGTAGGAGGACTACACCTTCTGGTTGCTGGGCATTTCTTATAGAATCCTTATCCTTATAGAATTCCTCCAGTGCAGAAGGAGGCCATTCGGTTGATTGAGTCTGCATTGTCTCTCTGACAGAGTCTCTTACTCAGGTCCTTACCCCCTGCCCTATCCCCGCAACCCCACACATTTATCTAGACTAATCAAACCTACACATATTGGGACACTAAAGGGTAATTTAGCAAGGCCAATCAACCTAACCTCCACATCTTTGGACTGAGGGACACGGGGAGGACATGCAAACTCCACACAGTCACCCAAGGCTGGAATTGCACCCGGGTCGCTGGTGCTGTGAGGCAGCAGTGCTAACGAGTGTGGCACCATGCCGTCCATTTCAGCATGGAAAGCAGGTGTCTGAGAGGTGATCTTATAGAAATATGTAAAACATCAAGGAATTATTTAAAATCAAGAAGTGAGATTAAGGCAACGAGTAATAGGTTTAGACTGAAACTCTGGCCAGGATTTTCCAGCTTCACCCGCCATCAGGATCTTCCAGTCCCACCGAAAATCAATAGACATTTGGCTGGACCAACATGACCGGGCTGGAAAATCCTGGTCTATGTTTTGAAAAAATAAAAATATAATTCTCCTGACTCCTCTCTACCTTTCAGAGATGGTTTTACATTTTTGTCCTCTTTTTACTGATTTGCTTTGTCAAATTTCATATAATTTTGAACACTTCTATTACAAAACTGAGTTTCCTTTGTCTCATGAAAGAAAGTCACTTATTCCTGGTATCAGTTTAGTAAGTTTCTTCCACACCTGTTCACAGCTATTCCATCCTAATATTCCATGTACTTTTGTCCCTTATTATGCTCCACCTCTCCTCCTTCCCCATCATCTCTTCCTCCTCCAAAAAAATTGGATTTAAATGATGCACAGCATGCTGCAATGGTATTAATTAAAACTGATGCTTATTTTAAATTCAGTAGATTAACAACTCACATTTGACTTTGCTCCTGATGCATCATTTTATTCCATGTTACTTGGTATTTAGGTTTGTGCTACATATTTAGATGGGTACCGAGCTACAGCTGTATGTCCAGTGGGAGGATCCCGGTCTGTGGAAAAGGGAAGGAGAACAGCAGAGAGCATTTTGAAGAGGTATGCTTATTGGAAATAATAAAACTATTTTTCACATTGAATCATACAATTTTCAACACAGTAAAGGGGCCACTCAGCGCCCTGAGTCTGCACCAGAATTGGGATGGAATATTGAAAGTTATTTCCCATCTAATTGAAGCAAAAGTGTTTTTGTGGAAAAATGAACTTATCACCTTGTAGATATTTCTGGAAACTTTTTTATGATCTTCACTGCAGAAATTAGTTATTTTACTTGAAACGAGCAGATTCAAGTGAGTAATCTAGATCGCTATAATAAAAGCAAAATACTGTGGATGCTGGAATCTGAAACAAAAACAGGAATGCTGGAAAATCTCAGCAGATCTGACGGACCTGCTGTGTCCAGCATTTTCTGTTTTTGTAATTTAGATTGCTGTTAGTCTTAGTTGCAGATTGTTCCCTTCTCCCTCCTCTCTCTACTGCTTCTACTACCCCCACCTCCCATTCACCCTCTCTCGTTAATAGGGATGTTTTTTAAAAATGCCTTTAATATGTTTTACACATTGTTTTACAGTTGCATATTGTACTGTCAGTATGTATTCAGTTCATAAATAAAATGAACTGATCAGCAAATAATTAATGACAAGCTAAAATCGATCTCTATTGCGTATATATTTTGAGAACAGTTTGAGCTAGTACCCCCAGCATATTCAAATTAGTTTACTTACTGAATTTTTATTATAGTTAACTAATATGAATGAATGCTTCCTCCACTATAGCTACAATGGTGTGGTAGGAAATGTGGTGGAGCAGTATATTGGACTTAAGACAATTTCACCACAGTGATAAATTTTCGGCTTTCCACATACAGTTCCATATGAAAGGGGTTGGACGTTGTGGGGATGGTGTTGCTGTTCTCTACTGTGTATGCATAGTTCATCACCAAGGGCTAGTCAAGAGGGAGGACAGTCACTTTCAGCAAGCTATTGTGCACCTTGCTACAGAGAATGGCAGAGCTGGTGGTAACAGTCTCTTTCTGTGCAGAGGAAAATGTATTGCAAAAAGTGAAAAAAAACTTGTGATACAACTTCCCACATAAGCAGGTTTGTCTATCATTAGCTGATCATTGGTGGGTTTAGAGAACTTTTTGGTCCACAACCCAATGGTTTCTCTTTTGTGAAGGAGTTTTTTTTATTTGTTCATGTGGCATGGCCGTCACTGGCTAGGCCAGAATTTACTGCCCATACCTAATTGCCCTTGAGAACGTGGTGATAAGTGGCCTTAATGAACTGCTGCCACCCATGTGATGTCAATACAACCACAGCCTGTTAGGAGGAGAGTTCCAGGGTTTTGAACCAGTGACAGTGAAGACAAGAGTTCCAAGTCAATAAGCTGTGTAATGTGGAGGGAAATTTGGTGATGCATCCATGCGCCTGCTACCTTTTCCGTTCTAGGCGGTTGAGGTCAGGGGTTTGGAAGGTGCTGCCAAAGGACACTTGGCAAATTGCTGTGTCGTATCTTGTAGATAAATGCAGTCACTGTGTGTAAATGGTGAAGGGAGTGGATGTTTAACAAGGTGGTTGGGGAGCCAATCAAATGAACCAATTTGTTCTGGATGATGTTGAGCTTCCTGAGTATTGGAGCTACACTCATCCAGGCAAGTGGAAACTGTTCCATCGCAATCCTGACTTGTGCCAAGTAGATGGTGGAAAGACTTTGATGACTGAGGAGATAAGTTACTAGCTGCAGAGTGCACAGTTTCTGAGCTGCTGCTGCAACCACAGAATGTATGTAGCTGGTCCATTGAAGGTTCTGTTCATGTTGATGGTGGAGAATTCAATATTGGTAATGTTGCTGAATGTCAAAGTGCGGTGTTTGGGGATGTTCACTGCCTGACAATGACCAAGTGTGTATGTTACTTGCCACTTAGCAACCCAAGTTTGAATATTGTCCAGATCTTGCTGTGTGCAGGCTTAACTGTTTCACTACCTGAGGAATTACAAATGGAGCTTAACAGAATCATAAAAAGACATTCCTATTTCTGACCTTCTGATTGAGGGAAAGTCATTGATAAATCAGTTGAAAATGGTTAGGCACAGGGCAGTACCATGAGGAACTCCTACAGCAATGTCCTGGGACTGAGATGATTGACTTCCAGCATCACGATCATCTTCTTTTGTCTTAGGTATCATACCAACCATTGGAAAGTTTATTCCTGAATCCCATTGATTTCAGTTCTATTCGGGCTTCTTGATGCCACATTCGGTCAAATGTGGCCTTGATTTCATAGGCAGTCACCCTCAGGTCACCTCTGAAATTCAACTCTTTTGTCCATGTTTGGACCAAGGCTGTACTGAAGTCTGGAGACAAGTGGCCCTGGCTGAACCCAAACTAAACATCAGTAAGGAGGTCAGTAAGTGCAGTTTGATACTGCTGACACTCTCCATCACTTTGCTGATAATTGAGAAAGACTGATGGAGCGGTAACTTGCTGAATTGGATTTGTCCTGCCTTTTGTGACCAGGACACAACTGGACAATATTCCATGTTGTCCAATAGCTGACAGTTGCAGCTAGTTCTAAAACAGAAGTCTTTGGCACTATAGCCCATTGACCTAACTGCATTCAGTGAATCAAATTGGCAGAAGACTGATATCTGTGATAGTATGGCCCGCAGACTATGATGGATCATCCACTTGGAAGTTCTAGCTGAAGATGGTTGCAGCTGATTCAGCCTTCTCCTTTGCACTAATATGCTAGAGTCTGCCATCATTGAGGCTCAGGATATTTGTGGAGCCGTCTCCTCCTCCTATTAGTTGTTTAATTATCCATCACCATTCACAATTACCAGCCAGTTACCTCACCACTCATCTACTCTTGGTCATCAGTAAAGTGGTGGAAGATGTCGTCAACAGCACTATCAAGCGAGACTTATTCAGCAATAACCTGCTCATTGATACTCCATTTGGGCTCCATCAAGACCACTCAGCTCTTGATCTCATTACAGGCTTGGTCCAATAATACACAAGAGCTGAATTCAAGAGGTGAGGTGCGAGTGACTGTGCTTGATTTCAAGGCAACACCAGTGAGAGAGTCGGTTAGTTCAATTGGCTGGATGGCTGGTTCATGATGCGAAGCAACGCCAACAGCGCAGGTTCAATTCCTGTATCTGCTAAGGTTATTCATGAAGGCTCTCCCTTCTCAGCCTTGTCCCATGTCTGAGGTTAAATCACCACCAGTTAGTTCCCTGTCTCTCAAAAAGGGGGAGAGCAGCCTACGGTTCTCTGGCACTTTGGCAGCTTTCATTTGAGTGGGTAGGGCATCAAGGAGCCCCAGTAAAACTGGAGTCAATGGGAATCGGGGGGAAAACTTTCCATAGGTCAGATTCATTCCTGGTACAAAGGAGGTTGTGGTAGTTGGAGGTCAACCATCTCAGTCCCAGAACATTACTGCAGGAGTTTCTCAGGATAGTGTTCTAGGCCCAACCATCGTCAACTCAACCAGCCTTCCTTCATCATGAAGTCAGCAAGTGTGGATTTTCGGTGATGATTGCATAATGTTCAGCACTAATCACAATTCTTCGACTATGGAAGTAGTCCATGTCCATATGCAGCAAGACCTGGACAACATTCAGGCTTGGGCTGATAAATACAAAATAACATTCGTATCACACAAGTCTGGCAATGACCATCTCCAACAAGAGAGAATCCAACCATATCCCCCTGAACATTTAACCTCATGATCATTGCTGAATCCCCCTCTATCAACAATGGAGGTTACCATTGGCCACAAACTGAACTGGAGTAGCCATATAAATACTGTGGCTACAAGAGCAGGTCAAAGATTGGGAATTCTGCAGCAAGTAACTCACCTCCTGACTCCCCAAAGCCTTCCCACTATCCACAAGGCACAAATCAGGAGTGTGATGGGATATTCTCCATTGCCTGGATGAGTGCTCAAAACGTTCAACCGAATCCTGGATAAGGTAGTCTGTTTGATTGGCACCCCCCCACCACCTTTCCTTTCTACGAGATACTCTGTAGCAAGTCAACGAAGCTCTGTTGACAGCATCTTCCAAACCTGCAAACTTTACCACCTAGAAATAAAAGGACAACAGATGGATGGGAACACCACCACCTGCAAGTTCCCCTCCAAGCCACTCATCATCTTGAATTGGAAATATATTACCCCTCCTTCACTGTCACTGGGTCAAAATCCTGGAAATCCCTCCCTAACAGCACTGTGGATGTACCGACACCACATCCTCTGTAGCAGTTCAAAAAGGTGGCTCACCACCATCTTCTCAAGAGCAATGAGGGATGGACAATAAATGCTGCCCTAACCAACGACCAGATCCTGTGAAAGTATATAAAAAGAACAACTGGATGTGGCAGGACAGCAGAGCTTTGATCTTTTGTGATTTGATTTGTTGTGGGATTCTTTCGCTCTGCTGTGGCATACTGCTTCTGCTGTTTAACATGCATGGAATCCTGAATACAACTTTGCAGGGTCAACTGAGCTGGGTATGCTTTTGTCATGTCTGGCGTTTAGGTTAATATTGGGTGGTTGGTCCAGTTTTATCCTTATTCAGGTTTTTCATAGTGGTTTGATGTAACTGTGAGTGACTTACTGATCAGTTCAAAGGACAGTTAAGAGTGAACACATTGCTATGGGTTTGGAATCCATTTGTGCTGGACTGGATAAAGATGGAAGATTTCCTTTTCTAAAGGGCATTAGTGAATGAGATGAGGTTTTACAACAATTCAGTCATAGTTTCATGGTCACCATTACGAATGCCAACTTATTTCAGATTTATTTAACTAACTGAATTTAAATTTCTCAGCTGCTGTGGTGGGATTTGAACCCCTGTCTCTAGAACGTTAATCCAGGCATTTGGATTACTAGTTCCAAAACATAGCCAATATGTCTAAGGCTGACTGAAAAGATATGTCTAAGGTGACTGAAAAGATCGAAAGCAAACAAGATAAAAGAAAAACTAGAAAATAAGTAATGTTGGGGAAAAATGGAGATGCAAGGTTTGAAACTTATAAGAGTAACACATAACCAAAATATTATACTGGAAATCTGAACAGCCTTATTACAGCAGAGAATTCATCTCATTTTTATCATTGTGAACATGCTTTCATTATTGCTATTTTTACCCATTCCCGTTTTTTAAGCAACAAAAATTATTCCATTTGAAAATAAAGCTCTGCTAACTTGTGATGATATATATATCTTTTGCAATTTGGTGAATTGTTAGTGATTCTAAACCAGTCTTTCTGTCCTTTTGTTGGTTCATGAAGGATGCGACGCATGTTTGAGCAGATTGGCCTGGAAGATTTTAAATCAGTCAATATTCAGATTTTTGGATCTGAAGAAACCTATGGAGAGCAAGCTGTAAAGAGGACAGATGTACGTGGAGTGACGTTTTGAACCATAATGAGTGATTTAAATGTCATGATCAACATTTCTAAACTTTTGAGGTTCTGCCTCTGCATCTTTTTACCAGATTGGGATTGGAATAACTGAGTGTGTGCGCAAATATCCAATTAATAGAAAATGTCTGTAGTTTAAGTTTATTTATTAGTGTCACTTACATTAACACTGCAATGAAGTTACTGTGGAAAATCCCCTAGTCGCCACAGTCCGGCGCCTGTTTGGGTACACTGAGGGAGAATTTAGCATGGTCAATGCACCTAATCAGCGCGTCTTTAAGGCTGTGGGAGGAAACCAGAGCACCCGGAGGAAACCCGCGCAGACACAGAGAGAAGATGCAAATCCACACAGACAGTGACCCAAGCTGGGAATCGAACCTGGGTCCCTGGTGCTGTGAGCCAGCAGTGTTAGGTACTGTGCTACCCTCTCATTGAGCCTCTTTATTTTTAAGCCTCTCTTTCCTCCATGTTGTGGTACATTAGCAAATTTGTCACATATTTATCCCTTTAAAATTCACACTTTCATGATGTTTTTAAACTAGCCAAATATTCCCCATTTTACAAAATATCATACTTTCACACATTTCCCTTGCTTAAGAACATTGAGCTACAAAAATTAGTAAAACGTTAAATATATCTAAATATGCCCTTTTGCACATCTCCTATGGATGTTTAATTGTTAACGTTGAAGTCTCCTTTATTGCTAATGTGCTGCGGTTTGGTTATACAGTGGCCCCGTGAAGCTGTTATTTGGCTGGCTGTTCACCACATGCAAAAGAAAGCCTTGGAACTCTTTTCCCGTGAAATTGCACCAGCCGGCACTGGCATGGGTAAGTGGG
This sequence comes from Mustelus asterias, assembly GCF_964213995.1. Lineage (NCBI taxonomy): Eukaryota > Metazoa > Chordata > Chondrichthyes > Carcharhiniformes > Triakidae > Mustelus > Mustelus asterias. Next base: position 60,449,973 of record NC_135801.1, read on the forward strand.
CTTGCTTTTTGTGTATTTAATCACAAAAAAACTTACTTTCATAGCTTTTGGATTTATTTACAGTGAGATTCATTTCTTTGCTCCCTTAATTTTTATTTTAGGAATCTAAACTTTACAACCAGATTGCACATTGATGTAGGAAATTCAAGAGATGTTTAAAATGATGCTTTTGTTCTGAATTTTCAGAAAGCAAAGGAAAAAAGATTTACTTGTTTGGTGAAAATATGGTAATGGCATATACATTTGAAATGACAATTACAGAATTGGTCATTGACAATCTCATTGTGCATATTCATGCTATAATGTAACATGCATCGGGTTTGAAGCAAACATTGATTAAAGCAGCACAGCTCAACAAGTAGGCACAAGGTCTTTCCCATGCCCTGAACACATACTTTTCCATTGGGTTACTTGTTCTCCGCAACTGTGGTGTAGGTTGTCACGTTAACCCTCTCCCTTCCTCTCGAGGGATATGTTGTGGGGCTTGAGAGGAGAAACTAGCAAGGGAATCCAAACTGCTTTATATTTTCCCAGTGCTCTGACTGGCACCTGTCATACAGGTACCTAATCTACAATCTTGTAGTGGGAAGAGCACAGCTTCAACATAGTAATATTTTAAACATTTCTATTCATCTAAATAGTACCGTAAACACAGTCTTCATTGTCGGGGCTTAGGTATAAATCAGGGTCACTTGAGTGACGTAGTAAGGGCAATGTGTATCCATGGAGCTAAACCCTATCAAGGTTTCACTACCTTGAAGAGAGGGGTGAAATGGAAAAAGTTGGTAAGAGAAAAACAAGTTGGGTGGATATATGAATTTTTCTTCAGTTACCTCAAGTAAAAACAATTTTATTTGGAAATAAGTATCTCCCTGAGTATAAGTGATGCTTTCTCCAGTGTTGCAAGGTAAATTTTCATCTCCTACATTGTAGTTTGCACCATTCTCACCAATTGCTGATAGGTGTATTGTTACAAATGTGAGGTTTTATAAGATTGTAATATTTTGGAATCGTGTCTTTAGTTTAGGGTATAATGGAGGAACGAAGGGAGGCATTTGACCTATTCTGAATTCCGATGACTGCAAGCCTGGATGGCTTGGGTGTTCAACGTTAAATAAGGACCCAGGATGTTTTACTGGGAAGAAGCTGTGAGGTGTTCATACCTGTAAACACTGACCAAAGCATCTGCACTGACAGTGGCTAGACCATTAATCGCCATGATCCCAGGAAGATGTTAGGAGTGTCAGGTTTTATTATACTTTAAATTGTCTATTTAATTTCATGATAAAATAAGATTAGGAGTTTAAAGAATAGCTAATTAGCATTTCAATCTGAATACAAGGCCTACGTGATTCACATTGGCATGGAGATGGGCTTTGAGAGGAGAAGCATCCATAGGAAGCCATTGTGGTCTGCCAGAATCTGAGAGGAAGAGAGAGCCAAGAGACAGAGTCTCAGTTATTTGCAGTGCAAGAATGCAGTGGGAGCTCATGCCCAGTTTGAAGAAACCATGTTCATACGGATTTAAACAAGATTGAAAGATTTGCCTCCGATTGGCTAGAGGGAGGAACCTCCATTAACCGTAACCACAAACATCTTTATCTGACTGGAGAAGGAAGAAACCCTCAGAAACCAAGAATCACTTGGGCTGGTTCCAGATTAGGATGTCCACTTGAAGGACAGAATAATGTATAACTAGGGAGGGAGATTTTCAGTTGTTTTAAATGTTAAATGGGGATTTTTTTTCTGTAGTTTAGGGAATAAATTGGCTACTGAAACAATGTTTAGTCAATGTTGCTTTTAGTTTTGTGTGTTAGGGTAAAGGTCTTAAAATTTATGTTGGTCACTGGGAATTCAATTTTATTTTCAAAGGTTTTTGGTCTCTACCGGGATCTTTACAATATGCTAAAAATAATAGAATAGGGATGCAGAATTTTTTTTAAAGTGTGAAACTTGTAAATGTTGATGTTCAGAGAGACTGTATTTGCGGGTGGTGGGAGGAGGGTGTCTGAAAGTCTGACCTATGGAGGATCTTGATGAGGTAGATATCCTGAGATATTGTTCCTCTAGTTGGGGAACATAAAACAAGGTGGCACATTGTCAGGATGGGGGCTAATCCTTTAGGACTGAGATGAGGAGAAATTTCTCCAATGAAAGTTGTGAATCTTTGGAATTCTCTATCCCGGAGATTTGTGGATGCACCATCATTGAATAGGTTTAAGGTTAATATAGAGAAGTTTTGGTCTCTCAGGAAACCAAGGGAAAGTTCTAGAAAAGTGGAATAGAAGCCCAAGATCGGCCGTGATCATATTGAATAAGGAGTAGACCTGACGGGCTGTATGATCTTCTCCTGCTCCAATATCTTATATTCTTATCTTTCTTGCCTGCCTGTTATTCATTCCGACAGCTTTTTAAAGATTAATTTTCCTCACATAACACACCATTGCTTGGCCAAGAGGGAGTGCAGGTAAATTACTCTGTCAGGTCTTTGTCAGTGATTCCCTTTACCTGGACACTGGAAAGTATGATAGAGTGGACTGCGATGGTTCTCAAAGTTACTCCTCATTCCCCAGGCATAACTCTTTCACCCTGCCCAACCTCTGATGCACCTCATTACACATGTCACTCTTCACTGAAATTAATCTCGCCTTTCCAAAATCTTTTTGCTTACCGATTCACTAAAATAATACCTAAAATGAGAAATTATCAACTTGAAAATGTGGTATTTTTATTACTGGGACCAGAGAGGCTTAAGAGAGGAAATGTAATAGCGATTTTCAAAATTTTGAGAGGGAAATATTTAATTGTTTGCTCTTACTGAATTAATAATGAGAAGGTGCATATTTGACATAACGAAAAGAATTCAAGGAAAATGGAAGAATTATTCAGGTACAGTTATTAAAATGTCGAAACTTTTACCCACAAGTGACGTTTGAAGCAGAGACTATGATGACATTTCAAAGGGACTAGGATAAATATTTGGAAATGAAGATGAAAGCTATGGGGAAGGGCAGGAATTGGGTTTAGAGGAGGTGGCGCCAGTCGAAGTGCACATGCACAATACTCTCCTTCTGTGTGGTTGTTTCTCTGGTTTAGTATGTTACCTTTTCAACAAGTGCAACAATATGGTTTTGATCAGAACTATTACCCTACTCTGTCAACACAGGCTAGTCAAAGGATTTGTCACTTTTAAGTAGATCTTTAAATCTCAAGGGTTTTGTACCTTAACCTGGTATCCTGATGTTCGGTATTAGTTTCTTTTCTCATCTCCTGTTCCATTGATCTCTAAAGTCATGGCGAAATTCTAAACTCTTCTTTAGCTCTGCAGTGAGTACAGATGAAAAGTTTGGAAAGAAAGTTGGAAAGAGAAGTTCATAGATTTTGTTACTGAAATAATATTTGTGTATTTAACAGTTTGATTTTAAAATCCCAGTATGGAAATAGTTACAATCTTTTTTGATATTTCTGTCAGTACTAATTTTTGTCTAACAATCAAATTAAATATTAGCAACCCTGAATTTGTTACTTTCTTCGAGTCCCTTGCAACCATTTGCTTCTGCTTCCCATTCCTTCTTAACTGAGATTGCATTGATAGAAATTATATACATGAGGTAGTTCATGGACTAGTCACAAGATTCAGTTAAATTCAAGACTATTTTATTAGCTTTCCAGTTTCTGTTGTCAATGATTTTTCTCTCTTCTTCAGTATAAATGTATTTTATTTATGGGTGAAAGAATCGCAGACCACATGAGTTCAAGCACATAAGAAGGATTATGTAGATTTTGTTTTACTAAAGCAAGTAAGATTGTTTCCACTGGTTGTTGAATTGGTAACTAGGAGGCATAAATTTAGGATTATCGCTAAAAGAATGAAAGGGAAACTGGAACAATTGTCTTCACACACGTATTAAAATATAGAAAGATCATGTTTTGTGTGCTCACATAAGAGCATTCATTAGAATTATCTATAAACCATGAATGAGGTGTGGCATAAGTCCAAAGTTGGTCGAGTAAATAGGCCAATTAATAGAGTTGGTGTTTGTTAGTGATGAGTGTAGAGGATAATGACACAATGTACTTATTGACATAGGCTTTGAATTAAAATCCAGAAAAGTCTTATTTTCTTTACAAAACCCTTTAGAGTACAATATTTTCCGAGGAGCTTACAGAATATAAACCTTTCTAAGGAGGGGAAATATATCCGTTGCATGAATGATGTAATGACTTATATAATGCGGAGGAAGAAAACTGAAAATATAGACACTGGTGGGGGGGCGGGGGGAATTCTCCCACCCCACCACGCTAATTTTCTAGTGCAGCGGGGTGGGAAAATCTCGCAGCTGGGCATGCGCAGGATTTGCGCATGCGTTCCTACCGCACTTGCATCTTCCAGCGCCAGATTTCTGGCGCCATCAGATCTTCGTTGGAAACTGGCGGGAAGACAGGTAAGCAATTTAAATCTAATTTTAATTAGATGAAATCTCCGGGCCCGCTAGCCTCCCCCCCCCCCCCCCCCCCCCCCCCCCCCCGCCACCGCCACCCCTCCCCATCAGAGTGTTTCACTACAGCAGGGATTACAGTAGCTCCCAGTGGACTGACCCCATTGAAGTGAAGGGGGGGGGCGCCATCGGGGCCCCCAAGATGTCGAGCGTTGAGGAGGGTGAGGCTGGACTGTGGGGTGGGATGAGAGCTGGAGATTGAGGTGGGCCAGGATCATGCGGGGGGGGGGGGGGGGGTGGGTATGGTCGGGGATGGCCTGGGAATGGTCGAGGCGGGGACCACGATCGGGCTGTGGGTGAGGGGGGTTTGGGGGTTTGGGGGTGGGGGGGGGGTAGCACTGCAGGGGTCCTGGGATGGCCAGCGATTGAGCTGACCAGCAAATGGGAGGCTGACAGTTCGGAAGTGGCTCGCTGATTTCAACTACCCGGATTGGGAATAGGCCCCGCCCACTGATTTATAATGATTGCCACGCTGGTGGCCTCTACAGTGCACAGAGTGTGGGAGATTCTAGTCTGAACTCCCACTGAAAAAACCCAATGTAAATCACTGTAGTTTTCCCACGAATTCAACACTTTGGATTTTTTTGGAAGAATTCTGGCCTCGGTGTGAAATTCACCTAGGATTCTAGTGCAAAATAGGCGTTCGCAAATTGGAAGCCCATTTGACATTCCTCGATTTTTTTTTTTCCTTTCTATTCAAATCAATGGAAACAATGACTGGGCAGAGTGTAAAATTGTTTGACTTTTCGAAATGAGCATGGCAGTTTTAAATGTGGATGTCATTCTTCAGCATTTGTTAATGAATGCTCACTTGTGTTTGTCTATAAAGGAATGGAAGCAAATATTTTCTGATTGTAAGAAACAGTTTGTACCGAGTTACTTCAGTTCTCAGTTTACAAGATTATCCTCCTAAAAACAAAATAGAGGCTAAGACTGAGTTTATTGCAAAATCAAAATAGTATTACTTTCAAATATATTTTTGATTGAAAACTGCTGTGTTCCTGAGCTGTTATATTGAAATACAGTGGAGCAACATAGTATGTCCTTCATTCTTCAATGTCCAAACTTGTAACGCTATTTACTCTGTCAAAGAAAAGATCAATTATCTACCCATAATAGAGAAGTCTTTCCTGGTGGAGAATGGAGCATGATGACTTATCCCCCAAATGTTGGTTTTCTGATTACTTGTGTTTGTTCTTAGGATGCAGGTGAAGCTGGTAAACCTGAATTTATTGCCTATCCCGCATTGCCCTGAGAAAGCGGGTGAGGGGTTGAATTCTCCTTCAACCTCTGCACTTTTTCTGTGATATAGAAGGGAATTCTGACAAAGAAATGGCAGTTTGTGTCAAAGGCAGGATGGTGTGTGACTTGAAGGAAGTCTTGGAGTGGACAGTCAGTACTCCCACAACATTTTCTATTCTTGTTCTTCTTTGTCCGTAAAGATTTCAGAGGAGGTAGAAAGGTTGGTGGGTTGCTGCAATGTGTCCAGCACATACTGCACCCACAGAATATCAGTGATGGAGGGATTGGATGTACAATCTAGTGACAAGCAATTAATCAAGTAAATTGTACTGTCATAGATGCTGTTCAATGACTTGAACGTTATTGTGGTTACATCAATTCAGGTGAGTTGTGAGCATTCTGGAAGTCTTGTGGTGCACAGGTAGCATTCCTATCTCTGGTCCGTAAGTTCTGGGTTCAAGTCCACTCTGGCTTTTGATGGCCATGGAAGGTATGTTCATCGATTCCCGGCTTGGGTCACTGTCTGTGTGGAGTTTGCACATTCTCCTCGAGTCTGCATGGGTTTCCTCCGGGTACTCCGGTTTCCTCCCACAGTCCAAAGATGTGCTGGTTAGGTTGATTGGCCATGCTAAAAATTGCCCCTTAGTGTCCTGGGATGTGTAGGTTAGAGGGATTAGCGGGTAAAATATGTAGGGATATGGGGGTGGGGCCTGGGTGGGATTGTGGTCGGTGCAGACTCGATGGGCCGAATGGCCTCCTTCTGCACTGTAGGGTTTCTATGATTTCTATAATGTGATCACAAAGCTTAATTATAAGCCTGTACATTCTTCCAATGTGCCTGATGGCAGGTGGTAAGTGTGGGAGTTTCCTGGTCAGCAGAAGGCAACGGCAGACCACTGCAGTACTTTGCCAAACAGTCCAATGGAAGTCCACATTCACCTAAGCCCTCTTAGGAAATGATATCTGAAGAGATAGTGGAAAGCTTTTGAGAAGAAAGGAGATGAGCTACTTGCCAGAGCGCTATCCTTCTCTTGTAACAATGATGATAGTAAAGCTCTTCAGTACATCATCATGGTGTGCTGCACGTTATACAATCGTGCCCTGCAGAGGGGGGGCATCTGAACCCTGAGGAGGAAGAGGCATCCTCATCAGCTAAAGACAATGGGGAGGACAAGATGGCTGCAGATCAGCGACATCCACATTTTCATGATGCAGATGCCCGTGCAACAGAGCGTAATGCCAGGGAAACGACGATCCGGCATCCGCAGTATTTTGCTTTCATTGCCTGGTTGAGGGAAAACCTTTTCTCAAGCAGCTTGTATTGTAGTAAGGGCCAGACGACTCTAGGTGTTCATCCGTCACTACTGGCATACAACAACTTCGATATACACGAACCACACATATATATCTGCACACCTGATGCTGACATATGTTGAGGCAGCCTATACCATTCTTAACTTTCAATAACATCATGAAGCCCACAACCGCTGAATATCAGATATGGAAATTTCAAAAAGTTTCAATTCATTGCACACAAATCTCTTTATACAAATTCAAACAAGCCCCAGTACCATGGTGGTGTGTTTGTGAGTGCTGTGGGAAAGTGTGTCTTCAGCATCTGTAAACAACTTTGAGGCAGGCTGCTTCTCTTCTTTACCCATGGCCTTCGAATACGGTGGGCATCCGCTGGGTGGTGCCAGCCTGAATGGGCTGGAGCAAGTTGAGGGACTCCTGCACTGGTGCAGGATTCTCCTCTGTAGCCATGACTGCTGGAGGAGCTCGGGTCCTTAGCAGAGGAGTTGGGGTTTACTGGCAACTCTGGGAGTGCCATAAGAGGTATCCTCTAGTTATTCTGCTGGTAGCTCCTTAGTCCTCTCGGTGTAGGCTGGCGCTTCCCTGCTTTCTGCAGGTGGTGGTGGTCATGGAGGGATATCTGAGGGCATTGTCCACCTCTCACTGCCCCAATGCAACTCAGCGGTCATGGTGTCAGCAACGGTCTTCAGATTACTGCTGACACCAGGCAGCCACTGACTGGTCTCCTGAGTCTGCCTGCCCATGATGGTCACCAACCTCTCTATGGAGAAATCTCACCTACCTGAGACATGGCAGAGTTCAGAGCCTGCATGCACTCCTCGATCATGCATGCCTTCTCGATGCATCAGGCAGCCACCTCCCCCCCCTCGCTCTCTGCTGTCTGCCTTTTTATGTTGTTTTACATTTCTAAGATATTTCTGTCCAGTGGCTGAACCACCTGTAGTTCATAAAACATGTCTCGAAAGAAGGTGATATACTGAACTGGCTGCATTTTAAGCATCTGTACTTTGTTTAATCATAAGTAAAGGGGGGAAAACAGGAAGACATTAAACCCAAGAAGGAAACATTTTGTTCTTCCTGTAAATTTTGCCAGCCCCAGGATATTTCCTACTCAAAGGAAGATGGCTGTTAAGTACAATAATTAAGAAGGAAGAGCAATAGGTTAATTATCTTCTTGCAACCTCTCAACTTCCTAGTATTTCAGCAGTTTATTAAATTGATTGCAGGAGCACATAATAAATTTGAAGTTTTTCAGATATATGTATTTACTGCACCAGGTGAACTCAATTCTTTGCCCTTATGGAATTTGTGTCAAAAGGTGCAGTTTGATTTAGGGCCTAAAATGTGCTCCTAATGGGGACATACTTTTGGTAACAATAGGTTACGTGTGTTCAAATCCCTCGATCTTTTGACAGTTAAAGTAATTTGTGTCAGGTGTGCACTCAATCATCTAACCTCGTACGACTCAAAATTACGCATCACATTTGTACACAACAAAATGCAAAGAAAATTCACTGCTGAGAAATCACTGCTGGGCCACTGCTCTACGCTAGATTTTGTTTTTATTTTGCAAGGTTGTACATCTAGGTTGTACGTTATTTTGCAAAATGTACATCTAGATGGGAAGTCACAGGAAACAGAAGTAATATTTAATGGGATGTGTGCTTGTTCCTCACTTAAATCTTCAGTATTCTTTATTAATTATTTCTTTCTTTTTGATAACTGTACCATATCCCAAGTAAAAAATCTATGGATTGATTCACACCCACTTTGGACAGGATTTTCTAACCCCTCCCACCAGCAAGATCGTCCGGTTTTGCTAATGTCAACAGAAATTTGAATGGCTTTCTGCATCCATTGCAAGGGGTTGGGGAACACGGCCTTTATATTACAGCAATGCCATAGGTTGCAGCTCCAGTTTCAAAGCTGGTTTTGCATATATATCAACTGGTGATCTTGGTGTTGAAAAAGCCAAGAATATTTACAATTGGTTTCTAGAATGTTTGCTGGCATTGCCAATGTCACTGTCAGCCATGTTGTCAGCTGTCTTTTGTTCCACAGACAAAGCCAGTGTTGAGGAACCTGCTTCACAAGTTGATTTCACTGTACTAAGAACTCCAAGATGTTAGTTTCAAGTAGGTACATTTTCTACAAAACAAAGGAGGCACAGCATTAGGAAGCATCATGCCCTTTCTATTGGAAATATACTGTATTATGTTGATAAACATCTCAATTACTGTTATACAATCCCAACGATCTTGGTCTGTTTTCTTCCTGCTCTATTCACTGCCTACCGGCTGGACCACAAACTCATGCCTGTATTGCTATTCAAACTTCCTGCTCATCATACACACTATTAGTGATGGAAGTTGACTGGGCATTCATCATAACACGCAAAATTGTATCCTTCAGTATTATTCCATTAAGCTGAAAAGACACAAGTAATTGCTGCATATAATTTTATTAGACATGACAATTCCTTGTATAATTTTAACCGTAAAAGCATTGCACAAAAGATTAATTTAGGTTTTGGCAGTTTCTGAGAAAGAGGTAGGAACTGTGCATTCAATGTTTGAAATTTGCATCCAGAAGATCACAATAAACCAGTAATATGAACATACATACTAACATATGATTCAGAGCAGGAGTACGCCACTTGGCCCCTCAAACTTGTTCAGTGGTTCAATAAGATCATGGCCGATCTGATTGTAACCCCAACTCACATTCCTGCCCACCATCGATATCCTTTCACCCCATATCAATCAATAATCTATCTAGCTCTGCCTTAAAAATATTCAAAGACCCTGCTTCCATTGCCTTTTGAGGAAGTGTTCCAAAGATTCTTGACCCTCTGAAAGAAAAGGATCTTCCTCATTTTTACTTAAATGAATGACCCCTTATTTTGAAACAGTAGCCCTGCTTCAAAATCCTCCCACAAGAGGAAATGTTTTCTCCACATTCACCTGTCAAGACCCCCTCAAGATAGCAAAAGATTTTGATCAAGCCACCTCTTACTCCTCTAAACACTAGACACAAACCTAGCCTGTCCAACCTTTCCTCCTAAGACAACCTGCCCATTCCTGGCATTAGTCTAGTAAACCTTCTCAGAACTGCTTCTACTGCAGTTACATCTTTCCTTAAATAAGGAGACCAATACTGTACACAGTACTCCAGATGTCATCTCATCAATGCCGTGTTCAAATGAAGCATAACCTCCCTACTTTTGTAATTCCCCTCACAATAACATTCTATTAATTTTCCCAATTGCGTGTTGTATCTGTGTACTGATGTGACTCATGCACGAGGTCACCCAGATCCCTCTGAAGCTTAGACACCTCAATCTCTCACCATTTAAATAATAAGCTTATTTTTTTATTTTTCCTGCCAAAATGGACAATTTCACATTTGCCCATATTATACTCCATTTGCCCAATCTGTACCCAGTCAGTAGCCTCTTTATTTCCATTTCGCAACTTACTTTCCTACCTATCTTTGTGTCATCAACAGTTCCCTTCCCTTCATCCAAGTGATTTATGTAAGTTATAAGAAATTGAGGCCCCGGCACTGATCCCTATGGCACACCACTTGTCACATCCTGTCAATTAGAAAAAGACCCATTTATGCCAAGTCTCTTGTTTCCTGTTAGTTAGCTAATCATCTTTCCATGCCAATATGTTATGAATTAATTGCAATATGTCAGTCCTTTTGTAAAGAACCTTTTTGTGGAATATCCACTGCACCCTTAATTATAAAATGCAGTGAAAAGTGTCAACACGCATGGTAACTTTAATTACAGGCTGCAGAGGACTTTTTTCTTTTACGTTTTGTTTCCTGTTTACACTGCACGGTGAGACAAACAACAGCTAAATTTATAAAACTAAGAATAGATATGATGAAAAACCTTGTTTTAAAGAAAGAATGCATGAAATTTGGGTTTAATTTATGATAATTCATAAAGATACAAGTTATGTGAAAATTGTAACGACTTAGACTTTATGGATGAGTTATCTGGGTGTGCCTCATTGGCACTGTCCATAAAATCGTTCTTCCAACTGCAACATACTTTTAATTGGCATTGAAGAAGTGCATCAGAGATTGACCTGGTTGCACCTGGGATATGGCCACATAAGTCTATACTTTAGTGTATTTCTTTGATTGAAAGAATGCATAGTCAAAATGTTGGAAAGAAAGGAAATTGGATGCTATTACAAGTTCTTAAAGGCCCATAAGATTGAGCAATTTGATAGAGTTGCTTAATCATCATCATGGATGAGACAGAGTAGATAGAAAGAGACTGGGGACAATTCTCCCAGAAAAACTCTAAGTGCCGAATTTGTGTGAAAACTGGAGTAAATCACGCTGTTTTTTTCAGCAGGAGTTTAAAAAAGAATCTCCCACACCCTGTGCATTGCAGAGTGTACAAGCGTGAATCACTCCAGAAATCAGTAGGCGGGGCCTATCTATCCCTGCTGGAGAGGCAGTCAGCCTGGCGCAGAGCGGACCACTGTGCATGCATCGATCTGTCAGCGCCAAGTTCGGCGCATGCGCAGTGGCCCTGCACTACCGGCCAGCCCCTACAACGCTAGCCGTGCGACTCTTCCTCCCCACTCCACCTCCCCCCTTCCCCTTTCCCCACAGCCCGTACGCTGGGACCCCGATCATGCCCGGTCCCAGCCCCCACCCACACTGGCAGTCCCAAACCCGCCCCATCACCCACAGTCCTGACCCCCCACCCTCCAAGCAGACTGTTTTCCCCCTCCCATCACCCGGATGGGCAGCCCCCAATTGCTGGCTGGCCTCCCTCCCTCCCCCACCGATCCCGACTGCAGAGTGACAGCGGGACCCCCCACTGATTATCCTCCCAGAGGCCCTGCCCCCATCAAGCCCCATGCCCGGTGGGCAGTGCCAAGGTGCCCCCTGAGCATTGACACTTTGCCTTTTAGGCAGTGCCAGGGGGTCCAGGCTGGCACTGCCAAGATGCCAATGCCCAGGGGCACCTTCGCCTTACCCCCGACCTCCTGGGGGGGGGGCCTCGATTGCCCCCCCCTTCACTCCAATAGAGTCGGGCCGCCACTCCCCCACAGGTGGGGAGCTACTGTAAACCCTGCTGGAGTGAAATACTCTTGGCAGGGGGGAGATGCTAGCGGGCTTGGAGTTTTCAGTCCCGGGCCTGCTGATGGGATTTAAAGTATATTTAAATTAGGTGTTGCATATATTATGCAGCTCCGCTCCGATTTCTGGGGCGGAGTTGTCAGCGCTGGAAATCCGGCACTGGGAGATGCTTTCAGGCCTGGGCGCCCAGCAGGGAGCCCGGTGATTGAAGGGGCTGAAATAAGAGGACATCAATATAAAATTAAATAGAAGACATTTAGGATAAAAAGCCAGGGCAACTATTTTTTACAGAGTTGTGAGACTGTGGAACAGACTACCAGAGCTATTAATTGGAGCGGAGACTATGTCAACATTTAAGAATAGGTTAGATATGTAGCTGAAAGAGAGGTGAATAATGGATATGGAAACAGAAAGAACAAATAGCATTAGAATTGCCAGCCATATGCAGGATAAACATCAACGTAGACTACTTGAGCCAAATGGCCTGTGTTTAAACTTCTGTGTAATTGTATGAGTTTGAAAATACTTCTAGTGCCTCGCTGAATAACTTTAGAGGGTCTCATATTACTTCACCTCAAGTTCCAACATTTGGAACTGTTCTGAGTAATGAATTCAGAAAGAGATTTGTCCCAGTAAAATCTAAGTGTTTTCTGGAGTTCTTTGAGGTAAATGTAATACATCAGCAAAAAAAGTATAAATCAGACTACAATGAATAATCCAGTACATTCTATTCTGGAATTGAGGACAGAGAGCTGATTAAACTACTTGGCTTTTATTCTGTACTTTAATTAGCTTTAATTCAATTAATTCAGCACAGGAATGTAGAAAAGTTCAGGACTGGTAAATACAGCATCAGCCTTGCTGATCCTATTTCTAATGCCTACCAAATATCTATGATGTGGAGATGCCGGCGTTGGACTGGGGTAAACACAGTAAGAAGTTTAACAACACCAGGTTAAAGTCCAACAGGTTTATTTGGTAGCAAAAGCCACACAAGCTTTCGAGGCTCTGAGCCCCTTCTTCAGGTGAGTGGGAATTCTGTTCACAAACAGAACTTATAAGACACAGACTCAATTTACATGAATAATGGTTGGAATGCGAATACTTACAACTAATCCAGTCTTTAAGAAACAAAACAATGGGAGTGGAGAGAGCATCAAGACAGGCTAAAAAGATGTGTATTGTCTCCAGACAAGACAGCCAGTGAAACTCTGCAGGTCCACGCAACTGTGGGAGTTACAAATAGTGTGACATAAATTCTGATTCTAGGATCGCATGATAAAGACTCAGGAGGAAAAAAGCAGAAATATTTATGTGAAATAGTGTGACATAAACCCAATATCCCGGTTGAGGCCGTCCTTGTGTGTGCGGAACCTGGCTATCAGTTTCTGCTCCGCGACTCTGCGCTGTCGTGTGTCGCGAAGGCCGCCTTGGAGAACGCTTACCCGAATATCAGAGGCCGAATGCCCGTGACCGCTGAAGTGCTCCCCAACAGGAAGAGAACAGTCTTGCCTGGTGATTGTCGAGCGGTGTTCATTCATCCGTTGTCGCAGCGTCTGCATAGTTTCCCCAATGTACCATGCCTCGGGACATCCTTTCTTGCAGCGTATCAGGTAGACAACGTTGGCCGAGTTGCAAGAGTATGTACCGTGTACCTGGTGGATGGTGTTCTCACGTGAGATGATGGCATCTGTGTCGATGATCCGGCACGTCTTGCAGAGGTTGCTGTGGCAGGGTTGTGTGGTGTCTTGGTCACTGTTCTCCTGAAGGCTGGGTAGTTTGCTGCGGACAATGGTCTGTTTGAGGTTGTGCGGTTGTTTGAAGGCAAGAAGTGGGGGTGTGGGGATGGCCTTGGCGAGATGTTCGTCTTCATCAATGACATGTTGAAGGCTCCGGAGGAGATGCCGTAGCTTCTCCGCTCCGGGGAAGTACTGGACAACGAAGGGTACTCTGTCCACTGTGTCCCGTGTTTGTCTTCTGAGGAGGTCGGTGCGGTTTTTCGCTGTGGCGCGTTGGAACTGTTGATCAATGAGTCTAGCGCCATATCCTGTTCTTATGAGGGCATCTTTCAGCGTCTGGAGGTGTCTGTTGCGATCCTCCTCATCCGAGCAGATCCTGTGTATACGGAGGGCTTGTCCGTAGGGGATGGCTTCTTTAACGTGTTTAGGGTGGAAGCTGGAGAAGTGGAGCATCGTGAGGTTATCCGTGGGCTTGCGGTACAGTGAGGTGCTGAGGTGACCGTCCTTAATGGAGATGCGCGTGTCCAAGAATGCAACCGATTCCGGAGAGTAGTCTATGGTGAGCCTGATGGTGGGATGGAACTTGTTGATGTCATCATAGAGTTGTTTCAGTGATTGTTCACCATGAGTCCAAAGGAAGAAAATGTCATCGATGTATCTAGTGTATAGCACCGGTTGAAGGTCCCGTGCGGTGAAGAAGTCTTGTTCGAACCGTCCCATCGTATCGGGCAATGGGACCCTGTGCGAGAACCTCTCCGGCTATGTCGAGGGCATCCTGAAACCCATTGTACAAAGAACCCCCAGCTTTTGTCGCGACACGACGGACTTCCTACAGAAACTCGGCACACATGGAGCAGTTGAACCAGGAGCGCTCCTCGTCACAATGGATGTCTCAGCACTCTACACCAGCATCCCCCATGACGATGGCATTGCTGCAACGGCCTCAGTGCTCAGCGCCAACAACTGCCAGTTTCCAGATGCAATTTTACATCTCATCCGCTTCATCCTGGACCACAATATCTTCACCTTCAACAACCAGTTCTTCATCCAGACACACGGAACAGCCATGGGGACCAAATTTGCACCTCAATATGCCAACATCTTCATGCACAGGTTCGAACAAGACTTCTTCACCGCACGGGACCTTCAACCGGTGCTATACACTAGATACATCGATGACATTTTCTTCCTTTGGACTCATGGTGAACAATCACTGAAACAACTCTATGATGACATCAACAAGTTCCATCCCACCATCAGGCTCACCATAGACTACTCTCCGGAATCGGTTGCATTCTTGGACACGCGCATCTCCATTAAGGACGGTCACCTCAGCACCTCACTGTACCGCAAGCCCACGGATAACCTCACGATGCTCCACTTCTCCAGCTTCCACCCTAAACACGTTAAAGAAGCCATCCCCTACGGACAAGCCCTCCGTATACACAGGATCTGCTCGGATGAGGAGGATCGCAACAGACACCTCCAGACGCTGAAAGATGCCCTCATAAGAACAGGATATGGCGCTAGACTCATTGATCAACAGTTCCAACGCGCCACAGCGAAAAACCGCACCGACCTCCTCAGAAGACAAACACGGGACACAGTGGACAGAGTACCCTTCGTTGTCCAGTACTTCCCCGGAGCGGAGAAGCTACGGCATCTCCTCCGGAGCCTTCAACATGTCATTGATGAAGACGAACATCTCGCCAAGGCCATCCCCACACCCCCACTTCTTGCCTTCAAACAACCGCACAACCTCAAACAGACCATTGTCCGCAGCAAACTACCCAGCCTTCAGGAGAACAGTGACCAAGACACCACACAACCCTGCCACAGCAACCTCTGCAAGACGTGCCGGATCATCGACACAGATGCCATCATCTCACGTGAGAACACCATCCACCAGGTACACGGTACATACTCTTGCAACTCGGCCAACGTTGTCTACCTGATACGCTGCAAGAAAGGATGTCCCGAGGCATGGTACATTGGGGAAACTATGCAGACGCTGCGACAACGGATGAATGAACACCGCTCGACAATCACCAGGCAAGACTGTTCTCTTCCTGTTGGGGAGCACTTCAGCGGTCACGGGCATTCGGCCTCTGATATTCGGGTAAGCGTTCTCCAAGGCGGCCTTCGCGACACACGACAGTGCAGAGTCGCGGAGCAGAAACTGATAGCCAGGTTCCGCACACACAAGGACGGCCTCAACCGGGATATTGGGTTTATGTCACACTATTTCACATAAATATTTCTGCTTTTTTCCTCCTGAGTCTTTATCATGCGATCCTAGAATCAGAATTTATGTCACACTATTTGTAACTCCCACAGTTGCGTGGACCTGCAGAGTTTCACTGGCTGTCTTGTCTGGAGACAATACACATCTTTTTAGCCTGTCTTGATGCTCTCTCCACTCCCATTGTTTTGTTTCTTAAAGACTGGATTAGTTGTAAGTATTCGCATTCCAACCATTATTCATGTAAATTGAGTCTGTGTCTTATAAGTTCTGTTTGTGAACAGAATTCCCACTCACCTGAAGAAGGGGCTCAGAGCCTCGAAAGCTTGTGTGGCTTTTGCTACCAAATAAACCTGTTGGACTTTAACCTGGTGTTGTTAAACTTCTTACTGTGTTTACCAAATATCTATCCAGTTCTCTCTGAGTTTTCTACTCTATATGAGAAATGCATGCCATATATTTACTATCCAAACTATCTGTGTATCGTCCCTCTTCTAAACCCATGCTCCTGTTTCCCTCATTCTAGAGTTTGTGGCAAACTTGAATATGTTAGGAATCAAGTTATCAATTCCTTAAAAATTTTAATACTCAATTAGTATCTCCCCTGTACCTTCTCTTCTGAGTAAATGGTCTCAAGCTTTTCACTTCCTCATAGCTCAGATACCTTAAATTACATATCACTTTGGTTCCTTTTTCTATGTTGCCTCCAATACCTGGATATCCCTCCTGTAATACAGCAGCCATAATCTATGTTAATACTTGTCTTATGATGGTCTTTCTTCGATGATGGGCAAGTGAGATCTCTGAGTCTGATGTAGTTCCAAGAGATCATGCCGAGTGATGAAAAATTGGAACCAAGTCAACCCATCAGGGTATGCTAACAGTGCTAGGCAGCTTTGGAGTATTCTGGGGCCTTGTGATGATTGACTTGCCACCCTGGCTCAGGAATGCATCTTGAAATAGCTCTACCACTTGGACTGGGATTCTTCATAACCACTTGCAAGTCAATGCCCTAACAAGGGTTTATCAATGCTTTGTGCTGATCTGCTGCGTGGTTTTAGCTAGTTATACTCCAGCGGTACTCATGTACATGCTTGGTGATCCTGAGGTGTTGCTGTTGTACATAAATAGCCTGGATGGAGTAATTGAAGGGGAGTATGCACTTCCTATCAGATTAACAACGACTGTCTTTCTCAGGAACTTGGCTTGGAAGCTTTGACCATGGTGGTCAATTGGTTTAACCTCCATAGAGTCACGTTCAACAATTCCCTTGAGCTTCCTCTGAAATTTGGAACATCCTTGCAGAACAATCAAGGATTGTATGAACAATAGTTTTCCAGATTTTGAAGGAAACCGGAGCATCCAATGCCACATATAACTTGGCCCAGTGCAACTGATGCACCATTATTCAGCATACTTCACTTGAGCCAGCAAATGGCCATTTCATGATGTAAAATAATGTTGTGTAGAGCTGGGTGATCATATCGCCAATAAGATTCACATTTTCACATTTTTTCCACAATGTTCATAGAATCCTACAGTGCAAAAGGAAGCCATTCGACCTATCAGGTCTGCACCAACCACAATCCCACCCAGGCCCAATACCCATAACCCCATGTATTTACCCTAGCTAGTCCCCCTGAGATAATTTAGCACGGCCAATCCACCTAACCTGCACATCTTTGGACTGTGGAAGGAAACCAGAGCACCCAGAGGAAACCCACACAGACACAGGGAGAATGTGCAGACTCCGCACAGACAGTGACCCAAGCTGGGAATTGAATCCAGGTCCCTGGAGGCAACAGGAGGCAACACTGTTGCTGTGAGGCAACAGTGCTCACCACTGTGCCACCATGCCACCTATGTTCTATTTACTTTAATTGTATCCCTGTTTGGACACTGAATTTTTAAAAATGGCCAGAATTTATTTCTTGAAACAGTCAAAAATAATCTTGTTTAATTTTGTGAATAAGCCTGAGCCGGGCAAATCCAGGATTGCAGGCTCCCCTCTCCTGCAACCCACATGATAAAAATGATGGTAAAAGGAATTTGTCCTCACTAAACCTATTTGATTGTAAATTAGTTGGCTAAAACCCCTGCTCGCAGTTTAACTACTGTGGAAAATTTGTCTTGAAGTGTTTTTGTTTATGCTTTTCAGAACAATTGCTGGTATTGAGGGAGTATTGAAGACTTGAACTATCTACTGCCAAGTGCATTTTATAGCTTCTTTGATTGTTCAGTGACTTTATTGAGGCAGCTGAGCCAAATAGACTGGAAAGATCCTCTGTTAACTACGATGTTAGTAGAAACATTGCAATTAGCCTGCTTTACAGAGAGAGGGAATAAGCTGGGGTTCCTGCTGCTATCGAACAAACTATGTTGAAGATGGCCTTGGGTTTTAGGTTGAACACTGGGAGTGATAAAACTAGGCATTGAGGTGGTGGACTTCAGTTGAATAGCCTGCTCGTACTGATTGTGAAAGCTGAACAATCAGTAATAGCCATTAGGTGAGGTACCAGAGATCAACAGACTCTTGTGGAACTGTACCCTAGCCAAGCAATCAACTTCTTCAGGAGAGGGAAGATGCAATAAAATGCTGCTTCTTAGTGATAAAGTAACACCTTGTGTGAATTGTAAGCTACGAATACTTATAAAAATCTGTTTAGCCTGTGAACTTAAAATATTAAACGGGATTTTCCAGTCCTGCTTCTCATCCAAAGTTTTCACATCTTTTGCTGGTCTGTCAAATTCAGTGTCCCGCCCGCAACAGCGAGGACCAGAATGTTTAAACCAATATGTAGTTATACACAGATGAAAAATCAAAATTAATTTGTCCATGTGCAGTAATTCTTTATAGTTTACAAAATATTCTGTAAGTAATGCTAGTTGAACTTGTGCTAACTCCTGATGCACTATGTGTGCAAACAGCAGCTCAGTCATTCAACCCATTGATGGGTGTCTTTAACCAGCTGATTATAAGTTTATCCATCCGTAAGTATCTGAGAGAAAGAATCTCCAACATGGCAAGAGGCTGAAACATTATGAATGACAAAGCTTACCAGTGGAACTATACACACTTTGTTCAGGAGCAATACATTTGGAGATGAGAGAAATACATAAACCCTTTTGTGAAATCAATGATACTGAAATATCACAGACCTTGGGAATGGTCGCTTTCATGACAATAATTGTCCTTGGCGTTTCCAAGCTGAAAAAAGGAACATCTACCAAGATTTCAGTTCCTGACCACTCGCCAGTGACTCTTGCTTGAAAGTGCAAGGGTGTAGATCTCATTTAGGAATCTGATAAGGCTTTGTTGTGCACTCCTACCCTCCCCTGACCACCATGCTTGGTATGCCTGACGTCTGGGGTCACCTATAAAATGGCCAGATCAGCAAGGTTTTGGATGGCTTGAGGCATTCCAATTAGAGCTGTACCCTGAATAGGTCACTACTTCAGAAGAGATAGAGAATAAATTGTGAATTTTGGGAAAGGGTGTTCTCATTTGTCTTATAGAGTTTCAACTTTTGGGCACAACTGGAATATTTTTTCAAATTGAGCTTTAAATTGGGTTTGTTGTTGTGCTTCTGTGTTCCTGTGAAATTCATTTGCATAAATAAATTTAAAAGCTTCATGAACCGGCACAGTTAATAAAAGGACACGATTGTTTCTTCTTTATTCAAAACATATACCTGGGTGTATTTAAGAATGATGTGGAGATGCCGGCGTTGGACTGGGGTGAACACAGTAAGAAGTCTCACAACACCAGGTTAAAGTCCAACAGGTTTATTTGGTAGCAAATGCCATAAGCTTTCGGAGCGCTGCTCCTTCGTCAGATGGAGTGGAAATGTGCTCTCAAACAGGGCACAGAGACACAACATCAAGTTACAGAATACTGATTAGAATGCGAATCCCTAAAGCCAGCCAGGTCGTAAAGGTACAGACAATGTGGGTGGAGGGAGCATTAAACACAGGTTAAAGAGATGTGTATTGTCTCCAGACAGAACAGCTAGTGAGATTCTGCAAGCCCAGGAGGCAAGCTGTGGGGGGTTACTGATAATGTGACATAAATCCAACATCCCGGTTTAGGCCGTCCTCGTGTGCGGAACTTGGCTATCAGTTTCTGCTCAGCGACTCTGCGCTGTCGTGTGTCATGAAGGCCACCTTGGAGAACGCTTACCTGAAGATCCAAGGCTGAATGCCCGTGACTGCTGAAGTGCTCCCCCACAGGAAGAGAACAGTCTTGCCTGGTGATTGTCGAGCGGTGTTCATTCATTATCAGTAACCCCCACAGCTTGCCTCCTGGGCTTGCAGAATCTCACTAGCTGTTCTGTCTGGAGACAATACACATCTCTTTAACCTGTGTTTAATGCTCCCTCCACCCACATTGTCTGTACCTTTAAGACCTGGCTGGCTTTAGGGATTCGCATTCTAATCAGTATTCTGTAACTTGATTTTGTGTCTCTGTGCACTGTTTGAGAGCACATTTCCACTCCATCTGACGAAGGAGCAGCGCTCCGAAAGCTTATAGTATTTGCTACCAATTAAACCTGTTGGACTTTAACCTGGTGTTGTGAGACTTCTTACTGTGTATTTAAGAATGGCAGGCTGGTGCTGTTTAGTAATACACCAAAAATAAACACTTTTAATGAGGTATCCAGTGAATAATCTGATTTGAAAATCACTGAAAATTGCTTAACCAAACTATACTGAACCTTTTAATAGTTTCACTGGCGTACACCAGCCAGTTTCTTTGTAAGTTAAATATTGGCATATTAAAAATGTATCTGTGGCCTGAATTTTATGTTCACCCCCCCTTGCATCTTTTGAGGAACAGTATGGGATCCCTCCCATCATGGAAGCAATTTTACAGTGAGGCGGCAGTGCCTTGGATGGGAAACACATCCTTGCCCTAATTAAAGCCCTTAATTACCACTTAATGGCCACTTAGGGGCCTTTTCCCACCCAGCTTCAATTTTCTGGTTGGCCGGTGCCATATAGGTCAGTGGGGGGAATAGAAAAATGTTCAAATCCTCTATCTCTGCCGGGAGGTGCTTCCATAAGAAACCCCCTTCTGCCTGGAATGCTGTCCCCTCGAGGACCGGGCATCTCCAGATCCCAGCCACCTCCTTGCAACCCCCCAGGAGTCCCCTGCCCTCCTTGGGACGCCAACGCTTAGTCCGAGGCAAATTGCTGCAATGCCTCTTCTGGCCACTGTTGTACTTGGAGGGACTGCAGAGCTGTTAACCGATCTGATCCCGTCTGCCGCTAATCAACGCTCGTCAGAGCATAAAACGGCAGCACGAATGTGTTCCCTGCCGACTCACTGGTTGAGCCCCCACCATCTTATAAATTCGGCCCTCTAATTTGAAGAGCCTGTCCAAACCAATGCAATGGCTGGAATATAGTGGTTTTGCATTAGGGGTAAGGCTGGTTCTGTGGATGTGGCCTGTTTCATGTGAATTGAAAGAACATAAAATTTTGCAGAAAACACGAGAATAATCAGCAGTTTTAAATTCCCTGATCTTGGGCAGGATGCAATTGATTCCACTTAGATTGCACTGTGCAAACAAAGTGGGAACATTTCACACCCGCTGCCCTCTCCAAGTATTCTGTACTTGCAAGTCTTTATTGCAGCCTGGAAATATTCTGGAAGTATTTAGAAGCCTGTGTCTCCTCAAAATATTTCACAAAATGTAAGTATTGACCCTTGAGTGACCTCCAGAATGTCCGCTGGGTTACGGTGACTGTTGGTTGACACTGTACATGGCCATTTATTCTTTTTAATGACTAAATTGTCTAAATATTGAAACTGGATTGTCAGATGTTATCATGGAACATGCTGCAAGTATTTCCTTCAAGTGCCCTGCAAAGAATATCATGGAAACAAATCACAGCCTTCCTTTTTGTTAAATTATTTGGAGGGTGAAAATGTCATTACAAGGAAGGATTTTGACTACAAGACTCTGCCCTTTAAGTTCAAGAATGAAGATGAGAAATATAGGGAATACTTTTAATATAAAGTACTTGCACATGTCAGTAATGAGGGGAAAGAAATAGAGCCCTTTCCTATTATAGAATCCCTCCAGTGCAGAAGGAGGCCATTCAGCCCATCAAGTCTGCACTAACTCTCTGACGGAGCATCTTACCCATGCCTTCTCCCCTGCCCTATCCCCTTAACCCCACACATTTACCATGGCTAATTATTCTAATCTACACATCCTAGGACCCTAAGGAGCAATTTAGCATGGCCAATCCACCGAACCTGCACATCTTCAGATTGTGGGAGGAAACTGGGACACCAGAAGGAAACCCACACAGACATGGGGAGAATGTGCAAACTCCACACAGACTGTCACCCAAGGCTGGAATAGAACCCGGTGTCAGGTGCTGTGAGGCAGTTGTGCTAACCAGTGTGTCACCTGAATCTAATCAATGGGGGAAGATAGAGCAGCATGTTTGTTTGTTGTAATTATAAAATTATTTGAAAAAGAACACCTAGGAACATGGGGATCTTTATTGAACCATTTTATTGTCAGAAATCATAATCCAGAATGAGTCCATTCAACCCATCATTCCTGTATCAGTGCGATCTCTTCAGTGGAAACTGTCAGCTAGGATTTTCCAGTCTGCTTTGATATGGGAGCAACTCAGAAAGTAGAGTATTCTGTCAGCTACAAAAATAGCTACATTTTGGCTCTCAGGACATCTGTATGGTGTCCTGAATCAATTGCACCAAAAACAAAGTTGTGATACAGCAGGCTGCAGTCTGACACAGTCATACTCACCAAATCACACCTTTCAGCCAATGCCCTAGATTCCCTGGGTTTGTCCAAGCCATCTGGCAGGACACCAGAGGTGTGGGCACAGATGTATACAGTTGGGAAGATAAGATTATGGAAGTCCTCAACATTGTCTCTGACCCCATAAAGTCTCATGGTATCAGGTCAAACATGGGCAAGGAAACCTGCTGATTACCACTACTGCACTCAGCTCATGAATTAGTGCTCCTCCATGTTTAACACCACTTGGATTGAGGGCAGCAGGGTCTCAGAATGTACTCTGGATGGGGGAATTCACTGTCCATTAACAGAACTGGCTGTGTCCTCAGCAACATAGATGCCAGGCTGTGATAGATGGAACCCCTGCATACCACAGCCTCTCTTTCCATTTAAATAATATTCTGATTTTTTTATTCTTCCCACCAAAATGAAGAACTTCTCATTTTCCTACGTTTATACTCCATCTACCAAATTTTCTTTATCTCTTTGCAGATTCTGTGTACCCTCCTCATGACTTACTTTCCTACCTAACTTTGTATCATCATTCGTTATGGAGACGAAGTTCCATCTTCACACTGAGAACACCCTCCAGCGTGTTGTGTGGCATTATCACTGCGCTAAATGGAATAGGCTGGGGTGTTGTTGTAAGGCATTAGCAGCAGAATTGTATTCCACCGCAATCTGTAATATCATGACCTGGCATATCGCTACCTCTAGCATTATCATCAAGCCAGGCACCCAAGACTGGTTCAGTGACGATTGTAGCAGGGCATGACAGAAGCAGCATCAAATATACCCAAATGTAAGGTGCTGTTGTGGTAAAGCTACAATACAGGGCTACATGGATACTAAACAGTGCAAACATCAGGTTATAGATGGAGGTAAGCGATCCCAGAGCCAACAGATCAGGTCAACACTCTGCAGTCTGTCATACCCACCCATAAAGCATTTCCAACTATTTTCAGCCAGAGATGCCAAGAAAACAGTCCATCTCTGTGTCCTCTTAAGTAGTAAGAAATTTAACAACACCAGGTTAAAGTCCAACAGGTTTATTTGGTAGCAAAAGCCACACAAGCTTTCGGAGCCCCAAGCCCCTTCTTCAGATAGTGGGAATTCTTAAGTAGCACATATTCACAGTTGCCAGTCTTCGACCAATTCAATTCACTCCACGTGATTTCAAGAAATGCTTAAGTGCACTGGATTCAGCAATCAGTTTGGCCTTGATAACTGCCTGGTTATTGTGCTGAAGTCTCATGCTCTAGAGTGAGCCTCGTGCTCCAGAACTAATTAGTTAGTTGTGCCCCTGACAAATCTGTTTCAGTACAGTCACAACACTGACATCAACCAGATGAAGTGGAAAATTGCCCAGGTATGTCCTGTCCATAAAAAGCAAGACAACTACTGCCCCATCTGTCCATTCTCCATCATCGGCAAAGTGATGGAATATATTGTCAACAGTGCCATAAAGGCCGTGTATGGTTTCAGAGAGCTCCAGTAAAACTGGTATCAGGGGAAACTCCACTGGGTGGAGTCATATTTAGCACAAGGAATATGGTTGTGGCTATTGGAGACCAATCACCTCAGTTCCAGGACATCACTGCAGGAGTTCCTCAGGGTTGTGCCCAAGGCCCAACCATCTTCAGCTGCTTCACCAATAACCTTCCTTCCATCATAAGATCAGAAGTGGGGATGTTTGCTAATGATTTCACAACATTCAGTGCCATTAATTCCTCAGGTACTGAAATAGTCCACATCCAAATGCAGCATAACCAGGACAATATCCTCTAACAAGTGCAAATAACATTTGCGCCACACGAAGTGCCAAGCGATAACCATCTCCAACAAGTGAGAACCTAACAGTCAACCCATGACATTCATGGCATCACCAAAGCTAGATCTACCACTATCAACACCTTATCGCTCACCCTTGATCAACAACTTAACTTGACAAACCACATAAATACTGCACCTACAAGAGCACATTTTTGACTCTCCAAAGCTTCTACAACGTACAAGTCAGTATTATGATGGAATACTTGCAGTCTCAAAAATCTTGGATCTTTTGTATGTCCAGGCTGCCACTCATGCAGGAATTGCTTTGGTCTCAAATTCAATGATTCTGAATTTGAATAGCAACTGGGAACATTCCATCACATATAGGAAGCTAAAGGATTTCTGGAATGCACATTCTAGTATGTGTGCCCTCAGAGGCAGAACAAGTTTGTAACAAAAAGAAGTCGGTGATTATCCATCAGGCTAGAGAGAGGAGGTAGAAGGCAGTATTGATTGTATTGAATACTTGAAACAATGACAGCAATTCAGAAGGTAACCATAAATGGACTGTGGAGCAAGTGGTCCCCAAGAGGGGAGAACTGAAAAGGGATAATCAAAGGAATAACGATCCTAAATGATTTGTTGCTTTCCAGTACTAATAATACTAATAAGTGATGTAATGGAGCAAATACAATTTGCAAAGAAAAATAATCTCACATTTAGTTCATTTATGAACCAAAGACACACAAAATAATAAAATTGTGGTTCTGCAAAGAAAGTTTCAAGAATTAAAAGCCAAAGTATAGATCTTGAAGGTAGTGCCATACAGTAATCGGCATAGAAACAGTAAGATATTGAAGGTTAATGTATGGCTGGGGTGATATCTTGGGAGAGAAAGATCCATATTCCTGGGACATTGACTCAGTTTTGAGCAGAAGAGGTTTAAGTAGGATAATGAGCTTCACTTGGATATGACTGGGACCAATACCCCCACTGGGAAATTTATTGGGCTTCGTTGGGGAGTGTTTAAACTATGTGGCATGGGGGAATGGAAGAAACGATTCAAAGGAATAGAGAGGAAAAGAAAAGAAATAGGAACTGAAGGGGAAAATAAACAAAAAAATGGTGTAAAGTACAGAGCAAAAGGATAGGATAGGATTTAAATACAGACTGTTAGTGGATGACTATATTGAACACAATTAGTGAACTTGAAGCAATTGCTGTGTGTGGGTAGCTGGTATTACATAACAGCAGTAGTCGTTTGGCGGTACAGAACTTGAATATTGATGAGAAAAGAGACATGCTGTTGAATCTTTTTGTCTTGTCCTCATCAGGACAGATTTACAAGGACACCAATTGTAAAGAATCACAGAATCCCTACAGTGCAGAAGGAGGCCACTTGGCCCATCGAGTCTGCACCAACCACAATCCCACCCAGGCCCTATTCCCATAACCCCACACATTTACCCTGCTAATTCCCTGAAACCTAGGGTCAATTTAGCATGGCCAATCAACCTAACCCGCACACCTTTGGGGACAACAGTTTATGCTGCATGAGACGAAGGTGCTGATTTGTTGGCAAGTAGACTCTGATCGGTAAAGGCATTGTCAAGGAATAATTAACTGCCAAGCTTTTGTTTAAATTCAAAGTAGGCAGGTCTATTTTGATTGACCAAGGCATTGCCCTGGGGGAATGAACCATGGAATGGCTGTCCCCTAAGGTTTTGGTTAATTGAAAAAGACACAATGATTGGACATACTCCTTCTGCCTACAAAGGACAGGGTCCTAAGTGTGAATATATGAACCTTCTGGCACATGTAATTGAGCCACACACAAGCCCAACTAACAACGTTAAATTGGTTGTCAGTGTAATTCTTAGCACAATCAGGATTGTTTAGCAAGTACTGTCTAATTGCAGAATCACATCTAATGCTGGATACTATGTTTTGAGTTTTGCAAGCATGGGCTGATTGGGTACGGTTTGTACTTTGCCTATTGCAAACAGCCAAAGGGACGTGCTATTTGATATGATCTGTCAATCATTGGGACATATAGCCTACATACCTGATGTCACACCAGCACTGAAATTCATATACCATATTACTCATTTGGTGATAGAGAGAGTGTGTTTCTGGCTTGATGGCAACATCCTGTTAGCAGAGAATGCCTTTTGCGTTGCTACTGCATTATAGCAGCGTGAAACAGCTAACTTCACCTGTTGCTCAAATTTTTGAAACACCTTGCCCTTCCAAGGTAACCTGAAGTAGATTGGGTACTTTTCAGGTCAAAAGTGGTGATACACAGTGAGCAGTGATCTGATCAGGGTAGCCATTATCGCTCAGGATGGCTTTGATGCACCCTATTTCAGCATCAAGCTTGCACAGTGAGCAAATGGCTCAGGCCCTATTTACGAGGTTGCCAATCAGACCAATCTTATAGCCAATGAAACTGTAGGAATCCAAACGCATATATTGACGAGTGAAGGTAGGCTTGCAGTAGTAGATAACCCATTAGCAGAGTTTTCGACTAGGGTATCAAGGAAAGAGAGCTCATTTGACTGCTCCATTTTAAAGGTGAATTTGAGTGCAGGATAAAGCCTTTTAGGATGTGTAAGGAAATTCTTACATACAGCTGCAGATTTAAATATAGCAAACACATCACCTAAGTATTGGAAATACATAAGTGGTAGGAGGTGAGGTGTCATTCCACTGAAGTTTTTTATTTATTAGTGTCATAAGCAGGCTTATATTAACTGCAATGAAGTTACTGTGACAATCCCCGAGCCGTCACACTTTTCAGGTACATTGAGGGGAAATTTAGCATGGCCAATGCATCTAACCAGCACGTCTTGTGGGAGGAAACTGGAGCACCCAGAGGAAACGCACACAGACACAGGAGAACGTGCAGACTCCACACAGACAGCAACCCAAGCCAGGAATCGAACCCGGGTCCCTGGCACTGTGAGGCAGCAGTGCTTGCCACTGTGCCGCCCCATGCTTCTCATAGAAACTACAGGGTATTGAGGAGAGCTGGGCCTCGAGGGATCCCATAGCAACACTACATATTTGGGCATACATGGCATCATTAAAACTGAACTCAATTTGCTGAGCACAAGTTGCTGAGTTCGTAAGTTCAATGAAAACAGATTCAGACAATTGTGACATGTCTGAATCGTCATAATATAGTGACACAGTACAAATGGCTTCCTTGAGCAGAGTAAGAAGTTTAACAACACCAGGTTAAAGTCCAACAGGTTTATTTGGTAGCAAAAGCCACACAAGCTTTCGGAGCTGCAAGCCCCTTCTTCAGGTGAGTGGGAATTCTGTTCACAAACAGAGCATATATAGACACAAACTCAATTTACATGAATAATGGTTGGAATGCGAATACTTACAACTAATCAAGTCTTTAAGAAACAAAACAACATGAGTGGAGAGAGCATCAAGACAGGCTAAAAAGATGTGTATTGTCTCCAGACAAGACAGCCAGTGAAACTCTGTGGGGGTTACAAATAGTGGGACATGAGGGGCATTGCTATCGATACACAAATCTTGCATAGTCTTCACAGAGGTGAAGGAATCCTTCATAGTGTATCAGGAAAGTGGCTCAGAAATTATTATAGCAGCTTGCCCAACCGTTTGGCTCATTTATGTTGTGCATAATTGCAGTAGTAGAGGTCTGGTTTCGACTGGTCACCTTCTGCACTATACAATTCTACAATATCACGTTCATCCATTCTAATTGGACTGCTTTTTCTCTTGATTATACTTCACCTTAACATTCCATCTTGTGCCTACAATTCAACCTTCCCCCACCTCTTTATTTATCCTATCAATGAGGACGGTGTACTTGGATCTGTTGAGGTAAAACCTTTTCCTGACTTTAGAGCTCTCCTGTACAGCACACTTCCCAATTTTCTAGAAATCTGGATCTTCCTGTCAATCCCATCTGATTAAGTCCATGCCGATTTTTCCATCTACTTCTCCCTAACTTGGCCCAGTATTTAACACAGGGAACGACCCTGAGATTGCTGTTCATGAGGTCCAGCTTTTCATTTAACACCTAACTCTTCAAATTCTCTTTGCACCATCTGTCTTTCGTTTTGCAGCAGGATCTAATAAGAATCACAACTTCAGGCAGTTACATACTTTCTGGCATTGATGGTTTACATGTTGAGCTGGATTCCAGCCTTATGTTTGTACAGTTGAATGTGTCATTCCAAATTCAATGATTTCATTCATAAAAGTTAAAAAAAAAATTTTTAAAACACAGTAGATGATTTGTAGGGTTTTTTTTTTATCCCAGAGAGGTCTCCACACTGTCTGGAGAGCAACTCAAATGGTGTAATTCACATGATGCCCTGGTAGCAAATGTTGTTGTTAAAGGTCCTTCGTTTCCTGCCCTCAGTATCAAGTTGGAGCTAACTGATGTTAGGAAAATTCAGTACTGCCTTGTCAATGTGGCGAATGTTACCCTGATCACTTTTTTAGTAAAGAGGAGGATCATTCCATTAACATTGGATTTTATTTATTTAACTTGGTGTTTTCAATAATTAGTATTTCTTCCTCTTTGTGATTGTAAGACAGCTGTGACCATTCTCCGGTCACTATTCTATCATGTGAACCAGGACAATTGTGCATTGCCATTTTCAAGCTGGGGTCACTGGATGAATTTCCCTCTGTCCCTCCTCCCCCTCGTTCTCACCCACCCCTCCTCCCTCAAACACTCCTAACTCAGGCTTATCAAAGGTGAACCTGAAAAGGTTTTGTGTTGCCAGTTAGAAATTCAAATTAGATACAAATATTTTATTTTGTTTTGTACAGCACCAGGTCTAACCGGAATTGTTGGAGGAAGACCCAAGGTGTAAGTATGCCTGCTTAGGACATCTGTAAACATGATTAGTTCAAACATGAAATGTATTACGTAAATATATGCAGCTAATATTTTAAAATATAATGGGATTTTTTTTAAAAGCATTGTTACAAAGCAAACTTTTTGATGGTGTAACAGTAAACATTTTCATCAGATCCCAATTGTCTGTGAATGGTACTTGTAATTGTCTTAAGCTTTTAAACTCCACTTATTAAAACAAGATTGCCCTTCTTTGAAATTATACGATGCATTAAAATTGAATTCCAGAATAGGTAACTCATTGTATGCTGAATTCAGAGTTAGTTTACTCGACTGATTCCTGGAATGAGGGAGTTGCCTTATGCGGAAAGGTTGGACAAGTTGGGCCTGTATCCATTGGAGTTAGAAGATTTAGAGGTGGTCTTATTGAAGCATATAAGATCCAAGGGGACTTGACAGGGTGAATGATGAAAGAGCGTTTCCCCTGTTGGGAGAGACTAGAACAAGAGGATTATTTAAAAATAGCGGGTCTCCCATTTAAGATGGAGATGAGAATTCTTTTGTCAGAGAGTCATGAGTCTCTGGAAATTCACTTCCCCAGAGAGTGGTGGAGGCAGGATCATTGAATATTTTTAAGGCTGTATTAGATTGACAAGGGAGTCAAAGTGTATAGTGGGTAGGAAGGAAAGTGGAGTTGAGGCTGGAATCAGAGTAGCCATGATCTGATTGAATGGCGGAATAGTCTTGTTGGGAATGGCCTCTCCTGCTCTTAATCCGTGAGTTCATAGGTAGATGATGCCACCCACAGGGCAGCATGTACATGAGAACAGGAGAAGGCCAAGGATAGATTCTTGGAGGCACAGAGATAATGTTGCAGGAGCAGAAGAGAAGCCACTGATGGTAATTCCCTGACTACAATCAGATAGGTAAAAATGGAATTGGGTGAGTGCAGTCTCACTCAGCTGGATGACATTGGAGACGCATTGGGGAAGATGGTGTAATCGACCATGTCAAAGACTCCAGATAGGATGAAAGGGATGAGGGGGGGGATCATTTACCTTTGTCATAGTAACATAGGATGTAATTTGTGACTTTGATGCAGCCATTTGGTACTATGACAGGGCAGAATCCTAATTGGAGAGTTTCAAACATGGAGTCCTAGAAAGGTGGGCATGGATTTGGAAGGCCACAGTATGTTCAAGGACTTTGGAGAGAAAAGATGGTTGGAGATGAGGGGATAATTTGCAAGGACAGTAGGATCGAGGCTTGGTTTCTTGAGAAAGGGGTGATGATGGCAGATTTGAAGAATAGTGGAACAAAAATTGAAAAGAGAGAACAATTAACAATATCACTTATTATGGGAGTCATGAAGGAAAGTTAGGTGGTTGGCAGTTTAGAGGGAATAGGATTGAAGGAGTTGGAGTTTGGTCTCCCGGATAGTATGAGCTCAGAGAGAGCATGAGGGAAGATAGGAGAGAAACAAAAGATCAGTGTAAATTCAGGGCTAGTACAGAGAAATTTTAGAGAAATCTTTGGCTAAGTAGGCTAAAGGAGGAGAAAGAAAAGACATGACAGAGGCAGCTGATCACATGGTCTCAGTTGAGACAAAGAGGTCCTTATGCTCCTCACACTTGTTGTTGGAGATGAGGGTGGAAGATACACGGGAACAGGGTTGAAAAAGACAGTATACAGTAGAGAAAGAAAGTCAGGGGTTATTTATTTGCATCACAGGACGATCCTGAAATAGTGAGCATTTTTTGCAGGAAATCACAGGACTCGATATTGATATATTGGTCCGACTAAAACAGCTGTCTGCCATTTCCATTCAAGTCTGCACTTGTTGGGGCCGATTTTACCAAATCGGGACTAAGTGCCGGCTGCGGCCGTAAATCAGACCCGCGCCCGGCAGCCGCGCTCCAGCGCTCCCTTACGCCTTTTTCGGCGCGGGTCTAGTGGGCGGGTCCTAGTGTATTTGCATCTGTCGGAGCACCGAACTGCGCATGTGCAGTTCGGAGCCGACAGCACAGCGCGCACGGGCGCGAAAGTCAAAGGCAGCGTTGACAGCAGTGGGGATGAAAGGAATCCCCTTTGGAGGATAACGTCCTTGGACATTATCTTTCATCCCCAGTGCTGTCAGCGCTGCCTTTGACTTGCCCTGGTGGGGGGGTGTCTGATGGGGATGATGTGACGTCTCTGCCCCTGGGGGTGGGTGGGGGGGTGTCTGATGGGGATGATGTGACGTCTCTGCCCCTGGGGGAGGGGAGGGAGCGGGTGGGTGACGTGTCAGCCCCTTGGGGGGGGGGGGGGGGGGGGGGGATCCCTCCTCCAGTGGGGAGGAGGGATCGGCCGAAGACTGCCTGCTCCATCCCCCCCCCTCCCCCCCAGGGGCTGACACGTCACTCACCTGCTCCGTCGCCCTCCTCCTCCTCTCCCCCCCCCCCCTTGCCCTCCTCCTCTCCACCCCCCCGCCCCCCCCAACCAGGGAAAGGCAGAGCAAGGCCAGGAAGATGCAGGAGACTGTCGAAGGACTGCAGGTCGGAAGGATGGTGGAGGGAGACCAGCGATCGAGGTAGATCGAGGGGTGCCCCACCGAGGGGGGCCTGCCACCATGGGTAGGACGCAGGTGGTTCCACAGGACTGGCAGTGCCAGGTGGTGCCAGGGCTTCTGGAGCTCACTGCAGTGGCATCGGTGTCCCATGGAGTGGACCCACGGGACAAAAGGGGTA